>NC_140964.1:96069854-96289854 GCF_056783735.1 Eptatretus burgeri | reverse complement strand
AGCTCTGATTGGCTGGCTTTTTCCACGGCAGAGCCCGTTTTGATCAGTTTATGCAAATCAGCCGTTTCATGGCTGTCTGCACATAGACATTCCGATTGGCTTGCTTTTACCAAGGCAAAGCCCGTTTTGATCCGTTTATGCAAATCAGCCATAAAACGGCTGACTGCACACAGAGGCTGGAATGCGGTTCCTCCTGTCGCGCCGCGAGTTCGTATTGACGGCACTTTGCCGCTGTCGCTCAGGCGGGCGTGATGGTGTCGCGATGTTGATGGCACTGTGGTGGGGATGGCGTGGTTGTTGAGTTGTTGGCATTGTGGTTGTGGTGGTGTGGCTGTGGAGTTGTTGTTGAGGAGATGTTGTTTGTTTAAAATAAAAGATAGAAAAAGAATAATGGCTAACTCAAAGATTCACAGCCTGGCACACAAATAATTCCCTTTACACATCGATGGGGGATTCCTATCCTGAAACGCTTACTTATTGAAATAACTGATCTCTGGGGAACCTGAATGGTGTTCTGTGAATTTCCACCACGGTAACACTATATATGTGTATATATATATATATATATATATATATATATATATATATATATATATATATATATATATATATATATATATATATATATATATATATACATACATATTTATGTTATAAACAATTGCAGATAAAAAAGAAATCATGTAACTGGTAGTGTACATATACATTACTGGTCAAAAGTTTTTGAACACCCCCATTTTTCCAGTTTTTACTGAAATTTAAGCAGTTCAAGTCCAGTGAATAATCTGAAATGGTACAAATCTCAGCGGTAAACTGCCAGAGGTTAAAAAAAGTTTAGGTTCCCAAAAACTGAAAAATAATATAAATTTCAGAGTTGTTAAAAAAAGGTTCTTTTCAGGGAACAAGTTATGGTTTCGCACCTGCTGCTGTTCTGCAGCAATTGAAGCAAATTAATCATTGAAAGTTGATACAAACAATACCTACAGGCGTCCCAACTTTTGTTGATTACTTACAAACCCTCTGTCTGTATAAAAGCAGTGTTGGAACAGACTGTGTTGCTCCACCCTCTGAAGCATTATTTAGATAATATGTACACACAAATAATTAAAGCAAAATTACAACAAAACAATTATTGCACTGCAGGAAGTACTATATTGCTATCATAATGGCAAGAAAAAGACAATTAACAAAGGAAGAGAGACAGACCATTATAACCCTTAAAATTGTCGGTCTTTCCTTTGGAGAAATTGCAAGGTAAGCCAAGGTGTCAGTGACTACAGCTTCCTCCACCATCAAAAGGCACTTGGAAACTGGAGGAAACTCTGACAGGAAGAGGTCTGGCAAACCCAAAGCCATAACACAATCACAAGACAAGATTCTGAGAGTCAACAGCTTGCGTGATAGGCAGCTCACAGGACAGCAGCTTCAATCACCGCTCAACACTGGTCGAAGTAAGGAATTCTCAGCTTCAACTGTGAAGAGAAGACTTTGAGCTGCAGGTTTGACAGGTCGGGTGGCAGTACGAAAGCCATTGCTAAGATTGCAAAATAAGAAAAAGAGGTTTGCCTGGGCCATGAAGCACTGCCAATGGACTACTGAAAGCTGGAAGAAGGTCTTATGGACCGATGAATCAAAATTTGAAATATTTGGTTCATCACGCAAGGTTTTGTACACCGTCGAATAGGAGAAAGGATGGCTCATCAGTGTGTGACATCAACTGTCAAACATGAAGGAGGAAGCGTGATGCTCTGGGGTCTTTTGCTGGATCCAGAGTCGGCGACTTACACAGAGTGACTGGCACTCTGAACCAAAAGGGCTACGACAGCATTTTTCAGCACCATGCAATACCCTCTGGTCCCCGCCTAGTTGGTCAGGTGTTCATCCTTCAACAAGACAACGATGCAAACCATACCTCCTGGCGATGTCAGAACCACCTTGGAAGAAAAGCAAAAGATGGTAGGCTTCAAATCATGGAATGGCCAGCACAATCTCCAAACTTAAACCACATCGATCTGGTCTGGGATGAAATGGACAGAAGGGTGAAAGAAAAGCAACCTACAAGTGCAACACATTTGTGGAAACTTCTGCAACAGTGTTGGGAAGAACTTTCCGAACAATATTTGATTTCCATTGCAGAAAGAATGCCACACGTATGTTTGGCTGTTATAGCTGCAAAAGGTGGCGACTTAGATGAATCAAAAATTTAGATTAAATTTTGTTCAACAAAACGAATCCATGATTTCTTTTTGATCTGCAATTGTTTATTTGTTCTATGCCTTTTTCTTTTTTTTGTATTCCTTGTCGAGGCTCATATGAAAGCTAATACACAATGCACATCAAGGGGGGCATGAGACAAGAGGGGAGGGAGTGGGAAGGACAAAACAGTGGGGAACAGAGACATTAGGAGATCTGTGGAAGGGAGAGGGATGGGACGGGGAACATGGGGAATAGAAGATGGACATTACAGGGACTTTCAGGAAGGAAAGCAGGGAATTTGAAGGAGGTGGGCTTGGGTGGATTATCGGGGGTAGAAAAATCGAGGATTTGGATGGGAGATGATAAGAGGTGGTGGTGAACAGCTGTTTTGAAGGCTTGGAGGGAAGAATGGGAATGAATAGAGTGAGGGAGTTTATTCCAAAGGCGCGAAAAAAGAGAATTGAAAGAGTGAAGGTGAGTAGTGATTCGTGATTTTGGTAGTTTTACCAGAAGGGGGTTGATGGCGGACCTTGAGCACCCTGCAGAAATGTGGTGGGGACAAATCGCAGAGAGAGCAGGGGGGGGCGAGGCTGGAGAGGAGACGGTAAAAGACAGAAAGACCACTGACCAACCTGCGGTGATTGAGTGAGAGGCCCAAAGACTCAGCCTCATTGCGGGAGATGCCAATGATCCGAAATGCCTTGGTTTCTACAGCGTGAAGCCAAGAAAGGTGGGAGGCAGGAGCACCAGCCCAGACAGGAGGGCAGTACTCCATCAGGCTGCGGACGGAAGCTTTGTAAGTGGTCAGGAGCTCAGGTGGGCCGAGTAAGGACTTTGAACGACGGAGGATTCCCAGTCGGCGACTGGCTTTGGAGGCGAGGTTTGAAATGTGGCTTTCCCAGGAAAGGTCATGGCAGATAGTGAATCCAGAAGCTTGAAAGAAAGGACTTCTTCCAGCGGATTGATGAGAAAGTGGATGGGGGGGGGGGGTTCTCAACGGTCCTTTTGAAGAGACATAGTGAGAGTGTGAGATTAGTCCGGATTGAAAGACATGTTCCACGTGTTGGTCCAGTTTGTGATTTTATCCAGATCTGCAGTGAGCGAAGAAGCTGCTGCTTGCTGGTCTGAGGGATTACCGATGGTATGGCAGAGGGTGGAGTCATCAGCAAAGATATATAGAGGATTTTCCAGAGAGTCGGAGAGATCATTGATGAAAACTAGAAAAAGAACAGGGCCCAGAACGCTACCTTGAGGAACTCCAGCCTGGACAGGAAGGGGGATGAAAGAACTCCATTTAGGGCCACACGGTGACTGCGACAGGAGAGGAAGTCTGCGAGCCATGAGTGGAGATGGCCTTGGATACCATGGGAAGAGAGTTTGGTGAGCAGGGCAGAGTGCCAGACTGTGTCAAAAGTACGTGATATGTCCAGGGATACGGCTCGAATTTCCTGTCTGGCATTGAGGTCCTCCATCCATTGTTGGGACAGCAGAAGCAACATATCCAGGATAAAGTGACCTGGTCTGAAACCAAATTGATGATCAGAAATCAAGCCATTGGGGAAGACGAAGGATTTGATGTCTGAAGTGATGATGGATTCCATAACCTTGCTGATGATTGGGAGAAGGCTGATTGGTCTGCAGTTGCAGGGATCTGTTTTTGCACCTTTTTTGTGCAGGGCAGTGATGTATGCTGATTTCCAAGCAGATGGCAGATGACCTTGAGCAAATGAGAGGGTGAATAGAACAGAGAGAGGGTTAGCAAGAACAGAGAGAGGGTGAGCAAGAGCAGAAGAGCAGGCTTTGAGGACATGTGGGCTGATGCCATCTGGACCGGTTGCAGAATCTGAGTCGAGGTTTGAGAGCAAGCTCTCCACCTTGTCAGGAGTAAAGGACACAGAGTCCAGGGACAGTTGGGTGCAACTGGGTAAGGTGGGTAGAGAAAGTGATGGGTTTTGGACACAAGATTTAGCTGCAAACACCGAGTTTAGGCATTCGGCCTTTTCACATGCGGTATCAGCACTGCGGCCATTTGAGGTAAGGGAGGGGATGGAGGGAGAACATACACCAGAAATAGATTTGATTAGACACCACCAGCATTTTGAGGAGGGATAGAGGTTTGAGAGTTCAGACTTGAGATGAGAAAGACGTTGTTTTCTGGCTCTCCTGAGGGTAGATACACACTTGTTCCGAGCTTTATGGAAGGAACTGAGATTGCCCTCAGTTGGGTTTGCTTTCCGTGAGGCAAAGGCAAGTTGTTTCAGGACAACTGCCTCACCACAAGCTTCAGTGAACCAAGGGCGGGAGGAAGGGTAGGACAACTGAACACGAGAGGGGATAAATCTGTGCATGAGGGAGAGCAAGTTTCTTTGAAAGAATTTCCAGGATGAGTTGATGTTGGGGAAAGTAGTGATAGGAGACCAGTCTATCAGTTTGAGGGCTGCTTGAAGACCCTGCCAGTCGGCTTGAGTGAAATGCCAGACTCGACGGCAGTGAGGTGCTTTTCTGATAATAGCCAGAGAGATGTCCACATTGACAAGGACGTGGTCAGAAGAACCGATTGGAGCAGAGGGAGAGCAGCAGATATTGTCAGGGAAATTTGTCAAAATCAGATCCAGAAGAGATGGAGATTGGTTGAGATCCGGGTCGGGAAGTTGACCGATTGAGTCAGTCCCAATGAGTCACAGAAAGCTTTTGCTGAGGTGCCATGGCAGGTGAGAGAGGTACCCACAGCTATCCAACTGGCATGATGACAATTGAGTTGCCACATATGAAGAAGAGAGAGTTTGGATGAGAAGATAGAAGTTGGTCCATATTTTCAGAGAGTGAGGTGTACATGGAGTCATCACTGTTAGGTGGACGGTACAATGCACATATAAACATGAGGTGGGAGTGGAGGGAAGCTGTAGCCAGAGGTATTCCTGGGGGTGTGGGGGAGTGAGGGCAGTGCATGGAGAGTGAGGAATAGAGTCTTTGATAAAGAGAGAAACTCCTCCACCAGGGCGAGGCTCAGGTCTGTCAAATCGGAGGGAGTAACCAGGGAGAGATACTTGGGAGTCAGACACATCTTGGGGGAGGAAAGTTTCAGTTAGGCAGATTATGTCTTGTTTGTCAGTGGCAACCTGTATGGAAAGATCTGAAATGTTTGAGTGAAGGCCCCGGATATTTGAGGTCCATACTTTTAATGAAGAGGTAGGGTAGGCGGCTTTGGGTGCAGGGGGGTGGGGGAGGGGGAGGGTAGAACAAGGGACGAGGAGGGGGTAAGGAGGGTTGTTGAAAGAGTGTGGGGGGATTGCAGAATAGCTGGGGTAGGGGACCGAATGAGGAGATGAAAAGGCTCTGTGGTGCTGGGGGAGAGGGGGGACAAGAGAGGGGGAAGAAGGCAGTTGAGGATTTGAGGAGTTGGAGTGAAGAGCTGGAGGTGAGAGGGCAATGGAAGGAGGCAGCTTTGTGGATGGGAGGGGGGGCAACTTTGGGAAGGATGAGTGAGGGGGATGAATGGTGGGAGAAAGGTGAGGGGGGAGTTTTCGAGAGAGGTGAGAGGGAGGCTTGGAGGGAGAAGAGTGGGATGGTTGCTTTGAGAGTGAAAGGTGAGAGGAGTGAGTTGGCACTGAAGTTGGAAAAAATAATGGTTGATGGAAAGCAAACATTCATAGCAAACTGGGGTTTTTAAAAGTTTTAGGTCAGTTGTGCGATTAAACACATTTCTTGAGGGATGCAATAAAGGCGAATTCAGAGAATGAAGAGAAGAAACGCTGTAACAGTTGAATTTTTTAGGCAAGGTATAAAGGAAAGGTGGAATTGAGAGCAGTCTGTTTATATAGCAGAGGAGTAGTGCATTATGATACAGTAAAGTGAACCACATGTGTTGAAGAGGAAGATGAAGCATTAGAAGAGATTGTTTTTGTTATTATTATTAATGTTTGAGAGAGTTTTCAACAGATTAGGTCATGGAAGTGTTGTAGAAAAAAAATCGAGGAAGAAGAAGAGATAAAGAAGAAGAAGAAGAAGAAGATGAAGAATCAGAGAAAGGTTGCGTTTTTTTATTTTTATTTGAGATAAAAATTGAGTGATGAGTTGGGAGGGATAGGCGAAGTTAAGAAAGCGGGAAAGATAGAATTGAACATAATGGGGAGAAAAAACAAATAAACACGATCATACACAGAGGGGAACAAAGGGTAGGCCTCAAGCCTCAAGGATAGGCCTCAAGCACCAGGTAAGACAATTTCGACAAAATCTCACAAAATAGCACGATTTTTGAAACAAAACCGAACTAGGAACACACAGTAACATGTAGGTGAGAAAATAAACAGTTAAAAAGGGACAGATAACGACCGGAAACTTAACTTTGAGATTGTCAGCAGGGATCCCCGAAGGAGACCTGCCAACTCTCCAAACCCAGAACTGGAGTTTTTTGATGGTACGGCAGAGGGTGGAGTCATCAGCAAAGAGATATCGAGGATTTTCCATTTGAGGTAAGGGATATATATATATATATATATATATATATATATATATATATATATATATATATATACACATATATACATATATACATATATACTTTAAAACATTAAACTGCTTAAATTTCAGTAAGTTCTGGAAAAATGGGGGTGTTCTAAAACTTCTGACTGGTAATATATATATATATATATATATATATATATATATATATATATATATATATATATATATATATATATATATATATATATATATATATGCATATACTGTATATGAGGCGCCACGAGGAGGAGTGATGCAAGGGACACATCGGCCATTTTGGAGTTAATGCCAGAAAGCACTATTTTAACCCTTATCCTATCATCTGAGCCTATCATCGTCATATCATTAAAAAAATGTCGCTTACATCACACCTCCTCGTGGGGAGGAGTGATACATATATATATATATATATATATATATATATATATATATATATATATATATATATATATATATATATATATATATATATATATATATATATACTAGTAAAGCTGCCCATCTTCAATGGGCGTCACTGGCAACATATGGTAAAAGACAGATAGCATGAATGTATTTTAAACAATATATTATATCATTTTTATCCATTGATTATCATTCAGGTTTTCCCCTTCGACTGTCCCGCAGTAGCTCCACTTCGATGACATTACTACGTAGTTTAGTGACGACACAACGTGTACCATTTGTGAGTTCCGGAGGATCCATAGAGCGCATTAAAATTACAGGGCACCCTACTTTAAAATGATCCAAAAGGCCGGATCAGTTTCGTCTACATATCCATATCTTGTAGATTTTATCTGGCCAGATCAGTTTCGTCTCCATATTCATACGATGTATAATTTAGCTGATTCTGAAACTGTTAACAGCATGTCGATCGGATGGTTCTGTGATTTTCTACGGTAGTAAACAGAAGTACGACTTAAGCCTGTACGCCACTATGCGGAGACCCGAGGACCTAATATTTCACAACAAACTAAAAACTCACAAAATTTGAAGATATTTTAAATAAACAATTTATTATAATATCAATTAAATATCATTTTTATCCATCGATAATATGAATTGGTCTGTACAGCTATAGTTCTCCTGGGATCTGCGCATCCATCCACAATCTATGTTCTCATGAAGTGCAGAAGGAATAATAAAAAGTCGGATGAACATGAACTGTTTAACTACCATAATCATCAAAACGAATTTTGAGGGGCCTCTTAAGGAAGACAATAATATCATTACTTTTTCTGTCAAAGCTTGTTTCATTTCATGC
Organism: Eptatretus burgeri; assembly: GCF_056783735.1. Lineage (NCBI taxonomy): Eukaryota > Metazoa > Chordata > Myxini > Myxiniformes > Myxinidae > Eptatretus > Eptatretus burgeri. Next base: position 96,281,891 of record NC_140964.1, on the reverse strand, counting down.
AGTTACAAAAATCTGATGGTGGAACAAAAAAGGGGCGTGCTGAAATATATATATATATATATATATATATATATATATATATATATATATATATATATATATATATATATATATATATATATATATATATATATATATATATATATATATATATATATATATATATATATATATATATATATATATATATATATATATATATACATATATATATATATATATATATATATACATATATATATATATATATATATATACATATATATATATATATATATATATATATATATATATATATATATATATATACATATATATATATATATATATATACATATATATATATATATATATATACATATATATATATATATATATATATATATATATATATATATATATATATATATATATATATATATATATATATATATATATATATATATATATATATATATATATATATACATATATATATATATATATATACATATATATATATATATATATATATATATATATATATATATATATATATATATATATATATATATATATATATATATATATATATATATATATATATATATATATATATATATATATATATATGTTGTTGTTCTTCTTTTGGCTGCTCCCATTAGGGGTCGCCACAGCGGATCATCCGTAATGATCTGCATACTGATTTGGCACAGGTTTTACGCCGGATGCCCTTCCTGACGCAACCCTGGTCGCCTCTTACGACAAAGGGATAACATTTTTATATACATATATATATATATATATATATATATATATATATATATATATATATATATATATATATATATATATATATATATATATATATATATATATATATATATATATATATATATATATATATATATATATTAAGTCTGGTGTTGGCGTAGTGGTTAGGGTAGCGAATTGTGATCCAAAAGGTCCTGAGTTCAAGCCCCTTTGGCCGCTTGAATTAATACTGTTACGAATTCTGACCCGCCTGGCGTGCGAGCGATTGCGTAACTCCAATCGCAACCGCGTCGCCCACCGGACGGACAATTCAGTCATGACCCTCCTGGAACTATCACCAGGAGCCAGTCACGGGTGTGGGTTTAACCGCACCACGATCGTGCCAATTGCCCACCTGCGCAGGATAGGGTTTCTCCCCAAATTCGACCTACCTAAGTACCTGCGCGAGTCGTCGACCGGGCGATCATACCTCGCCGCAGGTCGGCCTAGGACACGAACCGCTTAAGCGGTCCGTTCGGTGCTGCAGTGATAACCGAGCGGTGTTATCGCCGACCTCGACAGATGTGATTCTGTTTACCGGGTGCTTACATCCCTCTACCAATTTCTTCCGTGATGCAAGATGGCACTTTCAAAAGGGAAATGGACACCACGAACGGGATACGTTTCACACAAGGACATTTATTCATTCAGCACACGTATTCATAAGCAAGGCAGTCATGCAATATACAAGCAAGGAATAGAAAACAAAAGCAATACGACCGACTATAAGCAAGGATCAATTTACATGCACAGTTCCTTACACAGTATCTACTTGGCAGGACACGGCGCCACAGCATGCATACAAAAACAAAGAAATGGCCATCCCCAAAGACGAGGGTGGCAGACAGGGTCTGCGGACCTTTATGGCACGGGACCTCGAGGACCGAACGGGTCCCGTGAGACCGAAGGGTCTTACCCGTGCCCTCGTGGCGCGACGGTGGGCAGGTCGCGACGTCGACTCCCCACAGCCTTGCGTAGCCACGCCTGACCTCGGGCCCCTGGCATGGTCAGCAAGCTCTCTCCGGCATTACTGCTGGTGCTTCCACGACCCACGACCAAACAAGTAAAAGACTGAAGGGCAGAAGGGGCTTCAGGTCCAGAGAGAGAGAAGCCCAAAACGAAGAGTCCAAACGAAGAGGTCCAAACGAAGGGAGGGAGAAGAGAAGCCCAAGGGGTGACCAGCGCCACGAGACCAAGAACGAACGAGCCAGCATGAACCGAGAAGAGACCCCCCCCCTAGCCTCGCGTCTGTTCGCCTTTTGTAAAGCGGGGCTCCGCCCTTTGCCCCGCCCTGTTTCTGGCTCCACCTCCCTTCTGGAAGCTTACCAAAAAGGGGCGTGCCCTCTCGCTCCCCCCTCCCCGCATGTGTGGGGGACGAGGAAATTCAGTTTTGGCTCGGGGCCAGGGAATTATTCCCCCAAAATCAGACCCCTCCTTCACATGACCTTTGACCCCCGCTCGGATCGCACCTCCCCCACACCAAGCGCGGGGAAGATCAGGCGGGAGAATCAGGCGGGAGAATCAGGCGGGAAAAAAACCCCACAGGCTTCTCAAGTGCTTTTTGTTCTGCCATTCGGAAGCAGTTGTTGAGAGTGACGTTGGTGTTGGTGGTGGTGGTTCGGTTGTGGTTGATGGTTGACGTGATCGTGGTTGTTGTGATGGTGGCATGGTTGGCGTTGTGGTTAAGGTGGTTGTTGTAATGGTGATTGAGACGTGGTTGGTTCAAAATAACCACAGAAAAGAAAAACGGCTATCTCAAAGGGTCGCAGCCCAGTGAACACGAAGAATACGTTTTAAACAACGGTGGGGACCCATCTGAGCATAAACTTAGCGTCATAACGGATCTAAGGACCCTTTATGGTGTATTGCGAATTTCCACAGCCGTAACAATACACACCAGGAGGTTGACTCAGCCTGTCATCTTTCCGAGGTCAGCGAAGTGAGTATCAGTGTACTGGGCCCGGTGTATGCCCCGTTTAGAATAGGTGTACCATATCCCTGTGTCGTAAGAGGCGACCAGGGTTGCGTCAGGAAGGGCATCCGGCGTAAAACCTGTGCCAAATCACTACGCGGATCATAACGGATGATCCGCTGTGGCGACCCTTAACGGGGGCAGCTGAAAGAAGAAGATATATATATATATATATATATATATATATATATATATATATATATATATATATATATATATATATATATATATATATATATATATATATATGCACACATAGTTCCCATCTCTGACAGGTTTAAAGATGTGTCACCTCGAATGAGCAATTTTTGTGGAGTGTGTATTGTACGAAACGGGAATTCAGCATAAAAATTAGTCAAGCAGACATCACAGTGGATCGAACCACTATCCTTAGCAACCTTTTTCTGCTCCCATAGCTCTGCTTTCAGTAATTTCCATTTGGTATTTCTCACAGCATTTAATTTTGGTTTCCCATTTGATGATCCATATATTAGTCATTTCAGTTTCACTTTTCAACATCAATTTTGCTTTTATTTGGGATATCAGTTTTCATTCGTCAGAACAACTTGTGGTCCAACGTGAATGGTAGATGAAAATAAGTCCTCATGAACGATTTTTAGGGTTTCGATTTTTTAAAAGGGGTTGAAAGGGGTGGAAACGTCTTAAATTGTCTCAATGGTCTAGAGAGGGTCAAAGGGTCTAAAAGTCATAAGGGGAGCAAAGGGTCGAATGGTATAACAGTTCTAAGGGGTCAAAAGTGTTTAAAGTGTCTTAAAAGAGTCAAGGGGGTCTATCTGGGTCTAAGGGTCTGAAGGGTCTCAGAGCTAAACAGCAAAAGGGGTCGAAAGTGTCTAAACGGTCTTAAAAGGTCTATAGGGCTAAAAAGTGTCCAAAGGATCGAAGAAGTTGAAGGTTATGAGCACAACCCCCCACCCCCCCACCCCAACCCTCGTCCCCCAACCCCTCCCTCCCCCCAAAAAACAAGGAAATTCTCTGCATGCATTGTGTGCATGTCTGAAAATGGTAGAAAGAAATAAGCTCGGCCAATCTCTACCAAATTTTGCAAACGTTCTGGAAGAACCCATGGTAGGGTCATGTGCACGCAAAAAAAATCCCCCTAACCCCCCCCCCTTCTCCCGACTTGTGCGGGAAGGAAGCACACTTATGATTTCCTCCTGTATGGATGGGCCAATCCACACCAAATGTTGCATATATGCTCTGGGTACACAGGGTTACATCATGGATACAACCGCCCACTAACCCGCAAGGCAATTTTCCATATGTTTGTGTGTGCATCCAAAAATTATTTTTTGCAACAGCTATAAAATGTCAATCTTCTTGATGGTTAACTGAAGTCTCTGGAAATAACCCGATCTTGATCGGATGTCCCAGCTTGGGTGGGGTACCCAGTGCTGCTCGGGAAAGAACTGCTTAGGGGTTCCAGCACTTGTCGTGCATTGAAAACTTTGAAATCTTGTAAATATTTTGAAGTGTTTGTGTGTTTGTTTGTTCCTCTTTCACAGCTGAACCATAGCACGAAGAGGCCACAAGTTTTAGGTGTAGATACTTCAGAATCTGGGTGAGGTTTTTAACAACCACGTTGACCTTGACATCCGTTTTGAGGCCACCAAAGGCCACTATAAAGCATCTTTTGGGATGTGGGGTCAGTCAGTGGTGTCGCTGCTCATTGGCAAAACATAACCACCATGAGGCTAATAACTCCACAGCTTTTCGATGTCAAACACACCCCAAAACCCCTGCCGGGAAAAGCTCACCCAGCCTGACAGCGCTGGTTGAAGTAGCAAGGCACAGATTGTGTCCCATATCAGCAATTGCTACACATTCTGTGAGCAACAAAGATCATCCAACACACAAACACATTGTCTCTGCCCTGATGTGGATCAGTTATGAGGAGGATTTACAATCGGGTGTAATAATAAATCAGAAACTGCCATTCCAACTCAAAGGCGACACGACATTAAAAGTCATGCTCCTGCAGATACAACTTCGCCTCCAATTCTGGATGGCTTCCATGGGCTCACTCAGGTCTATTTTTTTAAGAATAGGATTTTAAATTGTCATAAGTAAAGGACGATCAATCCATGCCTTGCTGCTTCACCAAACTGGAGGGTTCAATTCGTAATTTATCCGACTTGTTTTCTTTGGTCACAAGTAAAGAATTGTGTTGTAGCCCATCCTAAGGAGCCTAGAATAAGAGTCAAACCATGATTGGTGGCTCCACTGTTCTTTACTTGTGAGCTTTAAAAATAACCGCCTTTAAGAAAGACCTGAGCGGGCCTGCAGAAGCTATCTGGAATTGGAGGCGAAGTGGTGTGAGCATGTGCATGGCGTTAATGGCATGTCACCCTCGGGTCGGAGGGTATATAGTGTACCAAAGTGATCCATAATTAAGTCCATATTTTAAATATAGATATACCTAGTTGTTAATGTAAATAAAACACCAAAATATCTCTTTTCCTGAAAGGGCATTTATTCTCCATTTAATAAACATCAAATTTCAACATCAGCTCCTATGTTTCCAACGCATTTTTTCAATCGTTCGACAACATTTTCCACTGAACACCAAATAAATTTGACTGGCAAACTGGAAAAAAAACATTGTGGATAAAACTACTGTATATATTTCGTCCAAATTAGCAGGTTTGCACGTTCTATTTAGTCCATGCCCACAAAAAAAAAAAAAAAATCGCATGGGGTTAAATGAGCACTTTTGGATGGCTGCGCTATCGGTTCTCATCGCCCGATCCATCTGTGTGTAAAGTGGAAATCCAACCTATTACGAATTTCAATCGAGAAGTGCGGAGAGGCACCATCTTGCATTTAAAGAAAAGTTTCAGCTGTGTTGTCCCATTGCTGCATTTTTGGAAGAGGCAAGTTTTGAAGCATTTCCAAGTAACTCCGTCTGTTAATTGGATCGCAGAGAATGTATGGTCGTTCCATCGAGTTGGGTCGGTCATTGTGCACCAAATGAGCAGTATTTGCAGACTTTGGCTACATTCGACTATCGTTTCTGGATCATTTCCTGAGCATTAATGGCTGCTATGCCTGTTGACAAAACCGCAAATATGGAAAACAGCCCTGTCAGACCAGATAATGTTATGTAACACACCTGGACAGTGATCAATCCACTGAAGGAAATGTTCAAAAATATCCATTCTCTTGTCACCATCATCTGGACACAAATGCTGAACATGAGGTGTGTTTGGGTTCCATTCTAAGTCCTTCAAAATTGCCTGAATTTAACAATAACTTATTCCCCTCGCCCTCACCGCTTGTCTGATCAGAACCTGTCTCAGAACTTATTCCCATTGTGAACCTGTCTCGTACCCAGTCAATGTTTTCTGGTGATCTTGCTGCGGTATGTCTTCCTGATCCTTACATTCTTGAGTGAACCAGTTGTTGTAAGGTTTTTTGAAAAATGTACTGAGAACCAGGAGCTTATGTTGAAATTTGATGTTCACAAATGAAAACAGCAATAAATGCTCTTTCTAGAAAAAAAAAATGTTGGTGTTTCATTTATATTAACAACGTGATACCATATTTCTATCCTACTAAAATATGCCACTTAGTGTCTGTCTGTCTAACCGTGATACAATCGTTCATTACTTCTGCAATCTCAATCAAACTTGTCAGGGGGATTAAAGGTCACACAATGGAGGTTGTAGCGACTTAATTCTCCCACCCCACTCCCCAAGGGCAACATTTAGATGAATTACGAATTAAGTAGCAAAATGAACTTTTATATTCGTAACTGAAGAGATCAAATGAAACACTGATAGTTGAAGGAGGTTATATGTTATAAATATCTGCAAAAAACATGTACAAATCAAAATTCACTGGTTGCAAAAGTATTCACCCCTGAGATCAACATGTGGTAGAAGCACCTTTTACAGCAATGACTGCTATGAGTCTTTTGAGGAAGGTCTCTACCTGCTTTGCACAGTGAGATGAAGTCTTTGTCCATTTTTCACGTTAAAATTGCTCTCATTCTGTCAAGTTTGAGGGGGGTCATCGATGGACGGCAATCGTCAAGTTTCACCATAAATGTTCAATTGGGTTCAAGTCAGGACTTTGACTGGGTCACTCAAGAACATTTATTTTCTTCTTATTCAGCCACTCCAGTGTGGCTTTAGTTTTGTGCTTCAGATCATTGTCCTGCTGAAATGTGACTCTCCTACTCAGTTTCACATTCATGGCTGACTCAAACATGTTTTCATCAACGATTATCCTGTATTTTTCATTGTCCATTATATCCTGACAAGCTTACCAGTCACTCCCTGCTGATAAAAAACAGCCCCAAAACATGATGCTACCAACAGCATGCTTGACATTAGGAATGGTGTAGACTGGGTGATGTGCCGTGTTGGGCGTGTGCGAGACGTAACGCTTAGAAGTTAGACAAAAAAGTTCAATTTCTGTTTTGTTTGACCACAAAACTTTTCTCCACATGCCAGCAATATCATAAAGATGCTTTTATTTTTTGGATATGAGCTTTAAGATGCGTCTTTTTCAGCAATGGCTTCTTTCTTGCCACCTGTCCAGAGAGGTCAGCTTTGTGAAGGGAATGGGATATTGTTGACTGATGAACACTGACACACATCTTGCAACAATCTCAACTGACCCATAGAGCCTTGCAGATCTTTCAAAGTCATTGTTGGATTCACAGTGATATCCTGAACCAGTTTTCTGCTTACCGGCTGCTGAGTTTGGATGGGTGACTTGATCTGGGTCGTGTCTGGGTGGTATGATATGTCTTCCACTTATTAATGATGGATTTCACCGTACTCAAAGGGATAATGAGTGGCTTTGAAATCTTCTTTTCACCCTCTCCTGAATGGTGCTTCTCCATCAGTTTATGTCTGACTTCTTTGGAAAGCTCCTTGGTCTTCATGTTTGCCTTGTTGGTTTCCCAAGTGAGTTCCACCTAAAAACTCCTTAGATGAGTGGGGGAGTTTAATTATTAAGTTAAATCACTGATTACATCAGGTGGAACCTTCTACACTTGTTTTGTAACCTTTCAAAAAATTAATTTGCTCCATAAGTGATTTAGGGTTCATTCGGCAAAGGGTTTGAATACTTATACAACTGAGAATCAACCAATTTTTCTCTGTTAATCTAACTTATTCACATTTTATCTGCATTTTTTAGCGTTATCACTTCGGTGTAGTTTGTGAAGACTATATATTAAGTTTGATTGAAAGCATCATGAAATAAGCTCAGGTGGCATTAAAATGTGAAAAATTTGGAGGGGGGGTGGGGAGAGGGATACTTTTGCAAGCCACTGTACATGGTGTTTTTCCAAGGCTGCTTCTAATAACCAAAGTAACTCGAAGGGCACTCGGTGGAGCGCATACCTCCGCCAGGCAATCCCTGATCCACGAGAATATATCTGGCCTAATACATTTTTGAAATATCATGCCAGACAGTACAATATCGTTTTTGGCCCCATCTCACAATGGTGAAGAATCACTTATAAAATTAAATAACTCTCGTATCCAGATCTGGATTTGGAGCTTCACCAAAATCGAAACATTTCGTCCTTGCCAAACACCAAACCTACCCACCAAGTTTCATCAGAATCCATCCATAACTTTTTGAGATATCGTGCTATATATCGGTTTAGACTGATCTCTCAATGGCGAAGAATCACTTTAAAAATTATCAGATCCTGATCCGGATTCGGATCTCCACCAAAATTGAAAGAATTCTTCCTTGTTACATACCCAACATCTCCACCAACTTTTGTCCGAATCCATATGCAACTTTTTGAAATATAATGCTATATATCATTTTTGGCCCGATCTCTTATGGTGAAGCTAATCACTTAAAAAAATTCTCGTAGTCTGATCCGGAACTTCACCAAAATCAAATCAGTTCGTCCTTGTCATACACACAAAGTGTCCACCAAATTTCATTTGGATCCATCCACAACTTTTTGAGATATCATGCACACAAACAGAGAGAAAAGGTTGAAAACATAACCTCCTTCACCTTTGGTGACGGAGGTAATGATTACAAAGCAATATGCATCTATATATTACTAAAACTCTCATCATGTATGTATGTATGTATGTTCCCGAAATATAGTGAAAACGGTACACGATAGCGCAAAAATTTTAGGGCCACCTTACTCACCATTCTCCTGCGGTGTGCAGTATCAAGATTCGTTAAAATTGGGCAACGAAAAAATGATTTAAAAAATCAATTCCCGATTCAGTCAAGTACTCTTTGGGATTAATTCATTAATGCAAACAACCTCAGCAGTATAGTTCGCTGGAGCTATCTTTTTTTTTTCTCGAAACGATTTATTTAAAAAATCTCAAACATTTAGTTTAGACAAAGAACGATTTATTTTCAAGTATAAAATAAACATCTCTATTTGATCTAATACTTCCTTGTTCATTAATAAAAAAAATTGTGTTTAGAAGATTATGCACAATAATGTATTTGACTTTTTTCTCCGTTTTTTTTTAACATTGACGTGTGATATCAAGTTTCGTTCAAATCGGGCAATGAAAAAAAATTAAAAAATCAATTTGGGATTATTTGATCAATGCAAACAATCTCAGCGGTATAGTTCGCTGGAGCTATCTTTTTTCAATTTTTTTTTTATCAACCGCTGTCACAACGGGAACCCAACAGGTTACGGGTCGTCAATTACTTGTTAAAAGCAATATTAATACTAATAATAAAAATATCCGCCCTACCCACGCGGTTTTAGCCCCTTCGACAAACGCCATGTTATCATGTATAAATAACTTATTGTGGTGTTTTGTGAGCACACCTACTGGAAGTAAAATAATTTATAAACCACGAACACGTAGGATTACCCTTTTGAAGTCACGACTGGTGTTGATAATAATTATTGTTGTGATAATAAAGTGCCATACTGTAATTGGCGGCAACGGTAATTGGGCGGATGTGGCAGCACTGTATATGAAGGTCAATGGCTGGTGTTGACACGTACACCACGTACTCCGTGGAAAGTCATGCTGGAACAGTAATGATATGTTATATACTATATTAGGAATAATGTACTCTGAGGAATGTAATTGGTATTAGAGTATGGAGTTTAACTTCGTTATTATGTGATGCGTATGTGGTATTTTCCTTCAGTATTATGTGTACAAGTTATTGTATTTTGTTATTCTTACCCTATGTATATTTATGTTGTTGTAGATATGCGTATGGGTTTTGTGAGAATAAAACCGATCGAAAAGGTCTATTGTTGATTACTACAACAATTATGATGGAAACAATGGCAATAATAATGATAATAAACTTAAGAAAAACAATAGGTTATCCAGTCCATTTGACTGGATACCCTAATAACATGACTCGGTCTGCCACTACCATCAGGAGCAGTGTGTCCAGTTACCAAGCAGTGAGCTAGCGCTTGCCAAGCCAGCCGTTTCTCATCAATGGTTTAGCATGGAGTGCTTGCTTGTGTGCTTCAGCCACTTGGCAACTGAACCCACCATCGGTGTACTCGAGCATGTACATATATATATATATATATATATATATATATATATATATATATATATATATATATATATATATATATATATATATATATATATATATATATATATATATATATATATATATATATATATGTATATATATATATATATATATACATATGTATATATATATACATATATATATATATATATATATATATATATACATATATATATATATATACATATGTATCTCTTCTTCTTCTTCTTTCGGCTGCTCCCGTGAGGGGTCGCCACAGCGGATCATCCGTATGATCCGCATAGTGATTTGGCACATGTTTTTACGACGGATGCCCTTCCTGACGCAACCCTGGTCGCCTCTTACGACACAGGGATCTGGTACACCTATTTTAACCGTGGTTTAACCGGGACAGCAAACATATATATATATATATATATATATATATATATATATATATATATATATATATATATATATTTCTTCTTTCGGTTGCTCCCGTGAGGGGTCGCCACAGCGGATCATCCGTATGATCCGCATAGTGATTTGGCACATGTTTTACGCCGGATGCCCTTCCTGACGCAACCCTGGTCGCCTCTTACGACACAGGGATATGTATATATATATATATCCCACTTTCCCCCAACCTTGGGTCGGGGCCCCTACCTTCATCAATGACCTCTTTGCATGACAGCAAAATATTAGCATGAGAATTAGTGTGGCAAATGAACCTCTTGAAAAGAGCAGTGTTGCATGTACACGTTCAACACATTTATTTTCTTGTGTGCTTTCGTATACTTTGTTACACTAGTTGGTAAATGTCATTGCCTGGTGCCATCAAGCCTGCCTTTAAGAGTTCTCACAGGCTGGTGCAATTGCTTGCCATTCTTGCTTTACGCTTATCTGGGGTGGTGCACACTCGTGGGATTTGGAGAATGCTTCAGCTTTCTTTTCTCCCTGGACACGTATCATTGGTGCCACCCTCTATAGATTGTTTGAGACAGTTCAGATTGCACTTTGTTCTTTTGGACAGCACAAAAAAAAAAACAACAGCGACGCTCAGAGCTGCAAACAACTGCACTTTTGTGGCTATTGAGGTATTTTTTGGTTTCAAACTTTCGACATTGTCTCATGAAATGAAGCAGCCTGAAAAAAATCATTTAATCGATTTACACAGTAAACCTGTCCAGATCTGAGGAAATAGCACGTGCACAGATTTATTAATTTGACTAGTACACAAACTAAGGATGTATTTCATGTCGTTTTCCTTACTCTCGTGATATATATATATATATATATATATATATATATATATATATATATATATATATATATATATATATATAAATATATATATATATATATATATATATATATATATATATATATATATATATATAATATCATGTCAAATACAACCTGTCACTTCGCTGATGGGAATACTGGGGGACAGAGAGAGAAAGAGGGAGGGGGGCTCAGAGGGCGGTGAGGAAGAGCGAGGAAGGGGAGGGGGTGCGGAGAGCAACATCTCACCAAACGTCGCTATACACTCTGGGAGGGAGCTGGGTGGGAAGAGGTGAGGGGAAGGGGTTCTGGACTTGTGTTTGGTAGGGTGACTTGTGGGGGAAAAGTGGTGGGGGGGTTCGAATTGAGTTTGGTAGAGGGATTTGTTAAGAAGTGGGGGAGGGAGGGGGGTTGGGGTATAGTTAAGGATTGAACAAAATACGATACGGTAAAAACAATACATGAATACAACACACAGAGACCTCCCAGAGATGGTCATGGGGGTTAGGGAGGGAAGGGGGTTTGGGAGAAGGTACGTATGAAGGGAGGGGAAGTGAAGGACGATAAAACACACCCAAACAGCAACTTTTTCGTTTCAACTGCCAGGTTCAACATAAAACCGGAAGGGAGAATTTAAAACTCATGCTATCTACCTGGCAAAGTTCTACCTGCATGCATTGCTCGCACATGCAGCGACCTTTGCACACCACCAATTGGCTTACTCGGAATCTGATTTGTACATGCTATACTCTGGGGAAGAGTTATAAATTAAAAACTAAACTGTCAGTCCTTAACAGTATCCTTAACAAAGGAGTAGTGAAGGAGAGGGAGGGGGTAGTGGTGGGAGAGAGGATGAGAGGATGGGAGGGAGAGAGGGAGAGAGGGTGAGAGGTAGGAGAAAGGAAGGGGAGAGAGGGTGAGAGGGGTAGGACAGAGAGAGGAGATAGGGGTGGGGGGGGGAGAGAGAGGGGCTAGGGGTGGGGGGGGAGAGAGGGAAAAGGGTGGAAGAAAAAGGAAGGGGAGAGAGAGGGGGGGACAGAGAGAGAGAAATGGAAGAGAGACAGAGAGAAGGTGAGAGGGGTAGGAGAGAGAGAGAGGGAGAGCGAGGGAGAGAGAGAGAAAAGTGGGGGGGGGAGGTGTGGGAGAGCAAACATTACCGCTCTGCATAAAAAAGGTGCAAAAACAGATCGCTGCAACTACAGACCAATCAGTGCAACTACGGACCACCCGATATATATATATATATATATATATATATATATATATATATATATATATATATATATATATATATATATACATATATACATATATACATATCTCTCTCTCTCTCTCTCTCTCTCTCTCTCTCTCTCTCTCTCTCTCTCTCTCTCTCTCTCTCTCTCTCTCTCTCTCTCTCTCTCTCTCTCTCTCTCTCTCTCTCTCTCTCTCTCTCTCTCTCTCTCTCTCTCTCTCTCTCTCTCTCTCTCTCTCTCTCTCTCTCTCTCTCTCTCTCTCTCTCTCTCTCTCTCTCTCTCTCTCTCTCTCTCTCTGTGCAGGTCAGTGGTGTTTTTGTCTTCTACCATCTCCTCTCTGCCCTCACCCCCCACCCCACTCTCTCTCTCTCTCTCTCTCTCTCTCTCTCTCTCTCTCTCTCTCTGCAATCTGCCCCTACCCCCCATATTTCTACAGGGTTCTCAAGGTCCGTCAGCAACCCCCTTCTGGTAAAACTAACAAAATCAAGAATCACTCTTCACCTTCACTCTGTCGTTCTTCTTTTTTCTCCACCTTTGGACAAACTCCCACACTCTCTTCAATCCCACTCTTCCCTCCACGTCTTCAAAAGAGCTTCTCACCACCATCTTTTATCCTCCCCCATCCAAAACCATGATCTTTTCTACCCCCGGTTAATCCACCCCCTTCCCAATTCCCTTCTTTAAAGTCCCTGTCGTGTCCATCTTGTATACCCTGTGTACCCCACCCCATCCCTTGCCCTTCCACAGATCTCCTAATGTCTCTATTCCCCACTGTTTTGTGCTTCCCTCTCCCGCCCCTCTTCTCTCCTGCTCCCCTTGTTATGCATTCTGTGTGTTAGCTCTTCTATGAGCCTCGACATTGTATTTTAAAAAAAGGAAACGCTTCATGTTTTTTTTTTTAATGTGTCTTTCTATGTCGAAGTGATGGGTCATATAATGAAAGAACATCGTATACAAAAACCATCAAAATAAAATTCTACATTTTCAGCGATCGAGCCACCACAATGTGGGGTCAATGCAGGGCCAAATGCAGGCAATTAGGGCCTGATCTTTGGTCAAGTCAATCAATATATTCAGTGACAGTGTGAATACTTTTGCCGTGTGTAGCCATGGCTTGGAAACGAACAATGAAGCAACTTGTTTTGCACTTGCCAAGTGGCTTAAGTACTCTAACAAGCACTCCAACAAAACTGTTGATAAGGAACAGCTGGCTTGACAAGCGATTAGCAATCGCCAATCTGTCTTGTAAATACCATGCAGTCGGAGACACCCAGAATGTCAAGCGATGTCCGATTTGGACAAATGAACACTTTCTTAGCAGTCGGAACTGCTGCTGAAGTCAAGAAAGAAGTTTACATTTTGAAATTAGTCTCAAATTAAGAGATTCTAGAGGTTATGGCATGTTATGGATCGTTTGACTGCCTCTTTAAGAGATTCAAGAGCTACGACCAAAAAAATAAAACATTTAATAAAGAAAAAAAAACATTTTGCATTTTCTTGTTTGATCTTGTGTTGATAAATCAGTGTGCTGTTGATGTGGTGCAGGCATGATGGGCTGGATAGCCTTAAGATTCCTTGTGATTCCTTGTGCAGAAATGAAATAGAGCCACAAATGCTGGTGTCTCCAGGCATTTATAAGTGTTGCAATATATCCAGCAATTTGTAGGTATAATGAACAGGCATTCGTTGATATGAGGAAAGTGAAAAAGAAAACTTCATCATTACAAAACTGTTGCAGTTTTTTCCAAGTCAAGCATTTTTGAACAGGCCAAAACAATGGCAAATTAAGACCCCAGCAAGGTACAGCGAGTTGACAAAGTATAATGCCTTGATAAAGATAATTAAATAAGGCCGTTAATTGTCTTCAAAAGTGATGCTTACATTAACCCAAACACCCAATTCTCATTCATGCACTACCTTGAAGTTCCCTTAAAATGCATACAAAACTCGGTATGCCAATAGACAATCATCAGGCAATGGACAATCAAACATACACATTCGAACCCCGAATGGCTAGAATACTGTACGTATGGTCATAAATGATAGCATTGCTTCCATGGAGACCACCATATTGTTAAGCGGTGCCGAGCACTCCATTGTGTTGGAGTGCTTGCTTGAGCTATTTTAATCAAGAAAGCTGTTTGGCGAGCGGTAAACAAGCCGCTTGCTAATGGAACACGCCCCTCAGTTATGTGAATGTTATGCAAATTGCTGCAGCACTATTACAAATTCCAATGCCAGAGTCTCAACAGAGCAGTGATTTGGTTGAAAGAGGGTATAATTTGTCATGGACAACTCTCAGCATCATGCAAGAGTAGGTCATCCGAAGAATTTAAAAAAATTGCGGTGCCACAAAGTCCTGGAGTACCAGATCATGGTGGACGGAGGTGGGGCAGCCACCAACGGTGGACTGGGCTTACGTTTTGACCCCTGTCTGTTTGTCTGTGAGCAGGATATCTCAGAAAAGTTAAGAACAGATTCAGACAAAACTTGGTTGACAGGTTGGGTGTGTGACAAGGACGAATTGATTCAATTTTGGTGAAGATCTGGATTCGGATATGAGAATTTTTCAAGTGATTCTTCACCATTGAGAGATGGGGCCTTAAAACTATGTATAGCACAATATCTCAAAAAGTTGTGGACAGATTATAACAAAACTAGGTGGATGAGTTGGTTTGATGATAAGGACAAGTCGATTCAATTTTGTTTCAGCTCTGAATCCAGATCCATCCTGTCAGTCGGATACAAAATGCAAACTGTACAGCCTTGCAGTGATATGCGCTCTACCGAGTGCTGTTCTAGTCTTTAAAAACAAAAATATTTTATTGGATTCATTATCATTAGAGAAAATTTTACCCTCATAGACATATCTATTGTATCTGTCTTTTTCATCAAGCATAAAAATAGTTTTAATGTTTAAATGTTGCAGAATTTGAGAAAACTGGAAACAATTTATGAGTAAAGTGGATTAATCATCTTTCCAGCATCAGAGTAGGTGGCATTCAGCTCCGCACAAACAGCAACGTGTGTGTGTGTGTGTGTGTGTGTGTGTGTGTGTGTGTGTGTGTGTGTGTGTGTGTGTGTGTGTGTGTGTGTGTGTGTGTGTGTGTGTGTGTGTGTGTGTGTGTGTGTGTGTGTGTGTGTGTGTATGAGGAGAGGCTCAATTAAAACTCAAAAACTCTGCTGACCTATCTTAAGTACATTCAAGAAGACCAAGCAAGGAAGACATGCTATATGGTCGAAGAGAATGGCATCGCGATGTCCTTTAGGTGCTGAAATAATTTATCGTAATAGTTTTCTTGATTGTACCTGGATGTTGGCTGCAGTATGAGAGCTAGGCAATGTCTCACTTAATAGTTGTCAGCTCCCTGTGGCTTGGCAGCAATGAGACGTACATGCCTCAAGCAGTGATGGCTGGCTGTTGTTTTGGTCAAACTAGGCTGAAGAAATGGCTTGGGGGTGCTGGTGCCAACAGGATTTCTGGGTTTAAGGACAGCTCTGGGGCAAACCGCATGCTACTATTTCACTTAAGCCCCTATCATCATGTTATTTCTGCACAAATAGGAGACAACAAAACAATCCATGAAACCACTTGAAGTGAAGTGTGGCAGAAACACATCATTTAGGATTTGTATTAAATAATGGGAATGAGAAATAGAAAGATGCAAGCTCAGCATTTTAAGCAAGTCTTGCAAATAATGCTTCTGCCTTATTTGTATCAAAAAAAAAGGATCAGCTTCAAGTGAAAAGCTTACCTAGAGAGCCATCACCAGATCACACACGTAGTAGCCGACAGCAATGTGAATGTATAGGATTTATTTATTTCACGGATATAAAAAACAAAAACTATCGACATCTGTACCCACAATAGAAACACATAATGAGTACATATACATAAGAGACCAGGCTGCAAACATTCGAGAAGTGATCATACTACGTGCAAAATTAACGAGTAAAACAGAACAACATCATTTCTGGTCCATTCTGGCATCAGTATTTATGAATACTGATGTGATTGAGGATGACTCATTCACATCGGCCAACGTGTCATTCTGCGTTTTTAATTGGGTATACAGAGGGACGACAGGACATTACTGCAGACTACACAAAGGGAGGAATGCGTGATCGCTACGAGACTTGTCGAAAGTTAGAACCACCACCAGCCTCGACCAATGTCAATAGTTCAGACAAGGTCCTCATTCATAGATCATAGGACAAAACCGATTGTACAAATACAATGGAAATGTCCTTGATAGAGCCCTCAAGAACATCGTAAAGCAGCAACTCTAGAAAAACACACACACACACACACACACACACACCCATAGGCCTACACACAAAAAACAAACAAACAACATGAATATCAATGAAACAAAGAACCCAACCTGGGCATAGTGGTGGGAAGATGAGGTCGAGGAAATTGCAAAGTAAATATATTATTTTTGTATGCATCTTGTGGCTGCTGGTTGCATCATTGCTGGGAGCATGGCTGTGCTGCAAATGCAGTGCCCCCTTGCTCCCATGAAGCTGATACTCATTTTGCCGACCTCAGAAGGATGACGGAATGAGTGAACCCAGCTGGTGTTATTTAACAGTATGATAGGGGTTCAACCTCAAGACCCTACGATCTTAAAGCAGCTACCTTAACCGTTAAGCCAGCACCAGGCTTGTCATGTAAATGAAAGCGGAGATATAAACTGTAAAGAGAAAGGACAAGAGGCAGGAAAACGATGCACAAGCCCCCACCAAAAATAAGGCCGGCAAGCGATAACCGTGTGGATTTTTAAAAGTTGAAATTTTTCTTGGAAATTGTAAAAAAACAAAAAAAACACAAAACAAATGAAAATACAACAGAAGCACAGACTGTGAGAAGAAATGAAAGTTTGGATTAGTGAGTGAAGTTGTTCCGTATCTCAGGCACATGATAGCTCTTCACTTATCCAGCTGAGTGTGCTTTGGGTTAATGAAACAGTAAAGTTGAAGTGGTCACCTGATATGACTACGACCATTACGAAAGGACTCAGCTGGCTTGCTCAGTGTGATTCGACGTGCAAGTGATATTTCACTGATGTCATCATCTTCACATGATCATTGCAACATGAACTGTGGATTACTCGTGGCCGAGCATGCTTCACCGCGATGGCCGATCGACTCCCGTGACATGCATCATCGCTTTAAGCGTCTCCACCATTATTAACGTCCATCATATGATACATCAGCCAAACATTGGCAGGGATATTCAGCAGACAATAATAAAACACTAATATATTTATATGTAGCTACACGTGAATACAGTAGTTATCTATGAGGGAAAAAGCCTGTGTAACCTCCTCTGAAATGAGAAGCGCACAAACGGGACTTAAAGGTCTACAAACCTGTCACTCACAACAGATCATCGTGTGCTGAAAACTATCTTTTTACAGATATCTACACTTGAATTTTGCAAAAAAAAAAATCATCTTGGTGTTTCTTGTGCCACTGGAGCTCGTTCGGGGAACTTCGTGAATGCCTCTCGGACATGGACAACAGAGTGGCCAACAAAAGGATGACGGTTTGCATTTTCTTTTCATGAAATATTGTCCATCAATGATCCTGAGAGATGACATCTCAAGGACGAACAAGACATGAGAAAAACAGATGAGTTCACTTTGGTTTGAGGTGATAACAGAGAGGAGGGATTGTCGTCAAGATGAATATACTGTACGTGACCGCATTGGTTACGTCCGTGCGACCATGTTCCACGGGGCCACTTCAGCGTTTACACAAAAGTCACAACTTTTGGTGACTCGGGGAGAAAGTTGTGAAATTATCCAACTCGATCTACAAGGACTTGTGTCACATAAAAGTGAATCCATTCCTTCCTCGGTTGGAGAGGTTGCGGAGGAAATTCAGGGTCACCTCTGACGTGTCGTTTACCATAAAATATATCCACAAATATTTTTTGTTCCCGAATAGATCGATAATATAATACGCTGCGTGCATAAAAATACTGTACCATCACAACTGTAAATATGTCGTTCATTTCGTGGGCAACACTGCTTTCCAAAGGTGCGAATGAGAAACAAAACCACAATGAGCAAAACGGGCAGGAATAAAGAGATAAATGGCGGAAGAGAGTTCGGCATAAAGGGAATAAACACAAAAGGCAAGAGCATGGAGGTGAGAAAGAGTAGATAGACAGGGAGAGATAGACAATATTTAATCATGTGCCATGAGAATACAAGAGTTGACACTGTGTAATAAGCAGAGCAGGCAAATGCAATTTTTAGTGCTCCTAACTATCGATCCCTCCTGCCTTGGAGCTGGAGTGCACTGTTCCACCAGACAACGAGGTTGGTGAACAAGAAATTTTCACCCTGACCCCTTAGTGCCAAATCACGTGTCAAAAATACCGCCAGGGTCGTTCAGAGGTCACGCGCACTCTACACTTTCCGTCTGGAGACGGGGTAAGCCATCTTACAGAGGGGCATACTCAGCCGGATGTCTCCTCCGCTTGCACTCGCTCGAGGGCGTTTGAAATTCTCATGTCACTTGCGGAAAAGAGTAGGCCGTTGTGTGCCGGTGTGTGGATCGGGTTGTACTTTTATAAATTGCAGCCCCGGTTGAGAGTTGAGAGCATCATCAAGCGACCTGCCCGCCAGGCAATTATTCAGCCACAGAGACAGGAACGACGTGTCCTCAGTGACCTGATGCCCTGAGAGGGGTGTGGAACTGCAAGTACGAACGAAGTTCTAGAGAGTTCATCGAACACCTTAACCTGGGCAGTATTGAAAAAAAGGGACATGGGCAGGGTCTGCGAGGAGCACATTTGGTTGGTCGAAATGATGTAAAATGCCATGAAATTTTGTCCAAGTATTGATAAACGGAAAGGTTTTTGAAAGTGCCAAAAAAAGACATTTGTGTTCTCCAGTGTTCAAATATAAAATTAAAATGAAATTAAATAAAGATTTTCAAGGTTGTAGAAAAAAATATTTTTCGGAAGTTTACCGCCATTGATGCAGCGTCTTCTGCATCACCCATTCTCACATGTTACATCAGTTCTTAATGCCTGCTTGTGTCCTTTATGACGTCATTGAAAACAGTACGTTTCATGTTTGGAATGATTTTCAATTTGTTTGACCACCAGACAGGCAGAGAGAGTGAATGAATCACACCAGTGTCCAGAGGAAGCAGTGGCAGTGCAGTTTGGTATTCCCTTCTTGTGATTCGAGGCAGCTAGAGCTCCCCCTTGTGTCAATTCAGCATCTGCACCGCTTAAAGAAATTTGACGGACAGATGGATGGATATACCAAATAATGAAGCGACTGCACTGCTTAAAAATTACGTCACTTCTCTCAGCGCTTGTGCGATCGGGACAAATTCAGAACCAAAGTGATGCTAAACTACAGGTTCATGTTCAGATTTGTGTTCAAAATGTACCATTCAATGAAATAAAGGGGTTCCTCAATCATATACTGGCGTTTGTGGACAGACAGACAGACAGACAGACAGACAGACAGACAGAAGTGAACCGATTGATTAACCCCGCTTTTCACTTCGCACGTGTGGGTAAATACCAATAACCAAAGGATTGATGTGAGGAGTGCGGAGTGAAAAGTTGAGGGGAGGGAAGAGGTGGGTAGTGAGGGAGGGAGAAGTCGGGTAGGTTATTGGGTAGTGGGAAAAAGCAGGGCAGTGGGGAAAGGAGTGGGAGTAAGCGGAACAGTGGAGCATTGGGGGAAGGAGTGGGAGTAAGCGGGGAAGTGAGGCCGTGGATGAAGGAGTGGGATTAAGCGGGGGAGTTGGGGAAGGAGTGCAAGTAAGTAGGGCATTGAGGAAGGAAGTGGGAGTAAGCGGGACAGTGGGGCATGGGGGAAGGAGTGGGAGTAAGTGGGGTCTTGGGGCAAGCAGTGCAAGTAAGTGAGGCAGTGGGGCCATGGGGGAAGGACTGGGAGTAAGCGGGGCAGTGGGGCCGTGGGGGAAGGAGTGGGAGTAAGCGGGGCAATGGGGCCGTGTAGGAAGGAGTGGGAGTAAGTGGGGTCTTTGGGGAAGGAGTGGGAGTAAGCGGGGCAATGGGGCCGTGTAGGAAGGAGTGGGAGTAAGTGGGGTCTTTGGGGAAGGAGTGGGAGTAAGCGGGGAAATGGGGCCATGTAGGAAGGAGTGGGAGTAAGTTGGGTCTTGGGGGAAGGAGTGGAAGTAAGTGGGGCAGTGAGGCCATGGGGGAAAGGGTGGGAGTAATTAGGGCAGTGGGGCCATGGGGGAAGGAGTGGGAGTAAGAGGGGCAGTGGGGCCATGGAGGAAGGAATGGGATTAAACGGGGCAGTGGGGGAAGGAGTGCGAGTAAGTGGAGGAAGGAGTGGGAGTAAGCAGGGAAGTGGGGACGTGGGGCCGTGGGGGAAGGAGTGGGGTAAGCGGGGCAGTGGGTGAAGGTGTGGGAGTAAGTGGGGCATGGGTGAAGGTGTAGGAGTATGTGGGGCAGTTTGGAAAGGAGTGGGAGTAAGTTGGGCAAGGAGTTGGCAATGGAGGAGGGAGGAGGGATTTAGGGAATATTGTGATGAGTGTGGCATTCGGTGAGGAAAGGAGGGAGTGGGAAGGGAGGATTTTAGGAAGTTGGTGAGGAGTGAGGTATTGAGGGAGGTGAGGAGGGGGTGTGGGAAGGGAAGATTTTGGGGGTTTGCGAGGAGTGGGGTATTAGGGGAGGAGGGCAGGGAGCGGGGAAGGGGGATTTTGGGACATTTGTCAGGAGTGTGGCATAATGGGAGGTGAAGATGGTGTGGGAAGTGGGGATTTTGGGAGGCTTGTGATGAGTGAGGTGTATTGGTGTGGAATTATGCGAGGAGTGGAGGGTGTGGGAAGAGAGTTTTTTGGGAGTTTTGTGAGGAGTGAGGTGAGGTATTAGGGGAGGTGATGATGGATGAGATGTGAGATTTGGGACATAAGTGAGGAGTGAGGTATTATGGGAGGTGAGGAGGGTGTGGGAATGGAGGATTTTGGGAGGTTTGTGAGTGAGTGAGGGATTAGGGGAGGTAAGGAGGGAGTGGGATGGGAGGATTGTGTGCCATTTTTGAGTAGTGAGGTATTTGGGGAGATTAGGAGGGACGGGGAAGGGGGGATGGTGGGCGGTCTGTTGTGAGAAGTATTTGGGGAGATTAAGAGGGAGGGGGAAGGGGGGATTGTGAGGAGTGAGGCTTTCGGGGAGGTTGATTGGGAGTGAGGTAGAGGGAGTAATGACGGTTGGGGGAAGGAATTGGAGGAGATTAGTGTGGAGTTGGGAGAGTGGGGAAAGGAACCATTTATGATCGGAACGAACAGGTAATGAGAGTCCAGGGTATGTACTTGCACATTATTTAGCAACGCGTGCATTCGTGCGGCGCTCACGTCCCAGGTGGAAAAACTCTCCACGGTCTTCGTGCGTGCCTTCAAAGAGTCGAACACCTAATCCGTGCAGTGCACGCACGAAAATTCATCCCGGCTGTTGCTAAACAACTCACATCAGGATCATGAGATGTAAACTGAACACGAGACCAGGTGATGCGAGTTGATCGCTCTTTGCACGAAAGGGCATTCAAGCAGTCGCTGGGCCTTTTCATACTTAGTCGCCCGTACTGTCGTTCCGTACTAAGAAGTAGAAAGAACAGCTTCGCACTGCCAGCGTTTGTGCTCGACATCGATTCGAGCTCGCCAAGAGGCACGTACGTGCTCTCAAGCGGCTCCACCATGCTTCAACACGAGGGTGTGATCAGCACCGAGCCGGTGATCACGGTGCACCTACGGACGGAGGCACGTGGGCACGTGATCGAGTCAGGGCGATGTTCTCAGCTCCGATTCCTCCCAAGGAGATTCGAGTCGTGCTCGAGCTGATGTGTACGTGCTCGGAACGAGAAAGATGTTCTCACCGCACGGTGGCATCGCGGAGATAATGTCCTCGGAACAGATATTCCTGCATTCCGGTTTGGCAGGAATTCTGAGAGAAGCGATCCTTTGGGAGTCCCTCATCACGTGAACCTCAGTGTCCCCACAATGGACGGATGGTCCTCATTGGGGGGGGGGGGTCTTGGGAAACGCCAGTACGTGCACAGATTCTGTGCTCTGAAATATCCAAGTGGCAAACGTACTCCCAGGAGCAGGGAGGGTGATATCTGTGCAGGTTCGACATGCAACGGTCCCACCGTACTCGAACAATATGTTCACATTCATCCTGTAAGTGCACACCTTCACTGTGGGCCAGGTACATGCAGGTGTGAAGGTGTTAGAGTATGGCAAACGTTCGAGAGTTTCGTCATAGTTCGTGCGTACTTAATGACTGTGTATCCAGAGTGTTTTTGGGGCATAACCAGGTATGTGAAGGTATGCAGACCAAGACCATGTGATGAGATGAGCTGTATTGCCCTCCATTAACATTGGAATTAAAACCCAAGGGGTCATGAGAGACACCATAGGTCAAGTTCGCTTTACACCGTGAACATGTCGTCACTCCAAGCAACCCTCTACCAGGACGGGAATGTGGAATCTGGCACACAATGACCTGCCCTTTTCCAACCATACTGTGGGACCTGGTGAATGCGAACACGGGTGAATGTGAATCCTATAAACAACCCCTTGGCATGAAATACAAGAGAGGATCGCGCGATTTGTGGATCCTTTAACCACAAAATGGATCCTCGAGCATCACGGTCGGCGCAACACCCGTTTCAGTACATCAGACGAACTGTTGTGCCTACGAGTATACATGCGCCGCACGGAACTATGGGTAACACACAGAGGTCTCACGATTAACGTGTGCGGGCACGCTCGTCAGTCCGTTTCACAACACCTTTAATGAGCCATCTCACTATCCTGGAAACCAAGCGATCCACGCACCCTTGGGGATCTTTACAGCATATAAAGCTCAGTGATCTGAAAACTTAACGATGAAACAACAAACAAACAAACAAACAAACATCTTGAGCGAGACACGAGTACCATCAACCACCAACAATTGCACCAAGAAGGTGCACCACCTTAAAACACAAACCGCGAACCACGAACCGGACAGCAGAGGCCACGAACTTTAAACCATTAAACGGTAACCCAGCACCACGAACTAAATATGGTTGAACCAAGATCTTCAAATGTTGCCCCAATGGATGGTGAACCCTGACTAAGTAAGTGCGAACCGTGAGAGGCGTCGCCTCGACAAACAGGCTCCCTGCGGGGTGCCTTGCGTGCATGAGCGGAGCCTTGAGTAGGGTTCATGAAACGAGTGCAGACGCTTAGGATCGACAAGGCGACGAACAAGCGACGATCTCGGTGCAATTGCGGGACAAAATGGCCTGAAGGCGCGATCCGAGCTGAGGCGGTGCGGGGTGTGTGGAGGTGCGTCGGCCCGACAGACACGGCCAGGTGAAGGGGCACGGAGGCGGTGGACGGGTACGCGCCACCTAGACCCCGGACGATATACCGAGGATATTTGATGAGACATCATACGCAGCCCCGGAGGGACACGGATCGCGTTTGGGTGACGAGTTCTTGGTGGTGCTGTAAATTTCGGAGGAAACGTGGCCAAAGGCGAAACCCTTGAAGCAGCGCGGTTTGGTTCCGGCGCAGTCGAGCATGACGGTCCTGGGTGCGACAGGTCCCCGGGGGAGAAGCTTTAATCCACTCAAGCGCTTCCTTACAATACTTCAACGAGCGCTATTTGATCTTCAATTGGATCCGCATCGCCTCTCCCCCGCTTCCCTTGCGTGTCCACAGTGTTTTCCCGCACACCGGACTCTCTCTCTCTCTGTTCGCCAATGCGAACTTTTCCGTCACACATTCTGAAAGTGTCACCTGCAAACACCGAGCCCGAGAAATACTGAGGCAGTTTGTAGTTCCAAGGTCTCGGTCTCACAAAGGTCCTGCGCCAACGGTTACAGCTCTTGGCAGATCCTGCATCTTCATACCATGTGGAAGTAAGTGCGGTGCAAAATGAGGTGAATGCAATGGGCTCAACCTGTTAATATGAAATATTTCAGAGTGCGTTCAACGTCCCTTAAAAGCACGCAAGGTACAACCCAGACCCCATGTTGTGTTCCCACGTCAGTGAGATCTCAACGTCCCTGAAAAGGACATGAGGCACAACCCAGACCCCATTTAGTGTTCCCTGGCTGGTGCAATCTCAACGTCCCTGAAAAGGAAGCAAGGTACAACCCAGACCCCATTTAGTGTTCCGTGGTCGGTGCGATCTCATTGTCCCTGAAAAGGATTCAAGGTACAACCCAGAACCAATGTCGTGATCCCTGGTCGGTGCGATCTCAAAGTCCCTGAAAAGGATGTGAGGGACAACCCAGACCCCATATAGTGTTCCCTGGTCGGTGCGATCTCAATGTCCCTGAAAAGAACGTAAGGTACAACCCAGAACCCATGTCATGTTCCCTGGCCGGTGCGATCTCAAAGTCCCTGAAAAGGATGCGAGGGACAATCCAGACCCTATATAGTGCTCCCTGGTCGGTGCGATCTCAACGTCCCTGAAAAGCACGCAAGGTACAACCGAGACCCCATACAGTGATCCCTGGTCGGTGCGACTTCTACCCTGAATTGCAAATAAGCACCGTGGCGCACGGCAGGTGCCCGTCGGGCGATGTAGCTTACCTTCGCTCTCGGAGTTCAAGGACCTACTCCGGATTAGGGTCCAAGAGAGAAGAGCAAAGGCCATGAGGAAAGGCCGCGCCATGACTTGAGAGAAAGCAGGAATACCGTGCGGACACCGTGAACGCACTATAGGGTTAGACACGTCCCTCACATGTTCTCGCTTGCGAGTGCCGGACGCTCATCACCGTGCACTCCCTCCCTCCCATCCCTCGCTCGCTCTCCTTTCTCTCGCCTCCTCCCCAATTCTCTCTCCCCCCCCCACCTTCTCTTCTCTCTCTCTCTCTCTCTCTCTCTCTCTCTCTCTCTCTCTCTCTCTCTCTCTCTCTCTCTCTCTCTCTCTCTCTCTCTCTCTCTCTCTCTCTCTCTCTCTCACTGCTCCTTTTTCTCTGCCGAGAGGACCTGCTTGAGTCTCCCCTCCAGGGTGATTGTAGTTGCACATGGCATGGTGCAATTGGTAGTATCCAACACAAGGACAAAGTGATGCCCGCCTGAACGACATTCATATGAAATCATTAATGTACGGAATCGCTGGCTTCAGGAGTCTGACAGACGGACTGACATCTCCACATGATGAGCAACTGTCCTGAATTTGTTTTGGTTGTTTTACTTTTACTTCAAATTTGCTTAGACGTTCACGGAAATGATAGGAAAGAAAAAAAACAATCATTGAGTGAAGACCTGTGCAAGAGAAGAGTGACACAAGAATGGAGAGTTTAAAATGTACAGTGCGTCTTGGACCAGAAATGAAGAGAAATGAAAGAATAAAAATAATACTTGGTGTCCCTCTGGGGGAACACAGGGAGTTACTGCGGTGCCAGAAACTCGATACAAAGGGACTTTATACAGTGCAACATACTTCATGCAAAGGTCTTAATACCATGCAATATACTCGACACAAAGGAAGTTAATACGACACAATAGACTCGATACAATGAGACTTAATACCAAGCAATATACGTCATGCAAAGGGACTTAATACCATGCAATATACTTCATGCAAAGGGACTTAATACCATGCAATATACTTCATGCAAAAGGACTGAATACCAAGCAATATACTCCATGCAAAAGGACTTAATACCAAGCAATATACTTCATGCAAAGGGACTTAATACCGTGCAATATACTCGATACAAAGGAAGTTAATACGGCACAATAGACTCGATACAAAGGGACTTAATACCAAGCAATATACTCCATGCAAAGGGACTTAATACAATGCAATATACTTCATGCAAAGGGACTTTATACCAAGCAATATACTTCATGCAAAAGGACTTAATACCAAGCAATATACTTCATGCAAAAGGACTTAATACAATGCAATATACTTCATGCAAAGGGAAAATACCATGCAATATACTTCATGCAAAAGGACTTAATACCAAGCAATATACTTCATGCAAAAGGACTTAATACAATGCAATATACTTCATGCAAAAGGACTTAATACCAAGCAATATATTTCATGCAAAGGGACTTAATACCATGCAATATACTTCATGCAAAATGACTTAATACCAAGCAATATACTTCATGCAAAAGGACTTAATACAATGCAATATACTTCATGCAAAAGGACTTAATACCAAGCAATATACTTCATGCAAAGGGACTAATACCATGCAATATACTTCATGCAAAAGGACTTAATACCAAGCAATATACTTCATGCAAAAGGACTTAATACAATGCAATATACTTCATGCAAAAGGACTTAATACCAAGCAATATACTTCATGCAAAGGGACTTAATACCATGCAATATACTTCATGCAAAGGGACTAATACCATGCAATATACTTCATGCAAAAGGACTTAATACCAAGCAATATACTTCATGCAAAAGGACTTAATACCATGCAATATACTTCATGCAACGGGACTAATACCATGCAATATACTTCATGCAAAAGGACTTAATACAATGCAATATACTTCATGCAAAAGGACTTAATACCAAGCAATATACTTCATGCAAAGGGACTTAATACCATGCAATATACTTCATGCAAAGGGACTAATACCATGCAATATACTTCATGCAAAAGGACTTAATACCAAGCAATATACTTCATGCAAAAGGACTTAATACAATGCAATATACTTCATGCAAAAGGACTTAATACCAAGCAATATACTTCATGCAAAGGGACTTAATACCATGCAATATACTTCATGCAAAGGGACTTAATACCATGCAATATACTTCATGCAAAGGGACTGAATACCAAGCAATATACTCCATGCAAAGGGACTGGATACAATGCAATATACTTCATGCAAAGGGACTTAATACCATGCAATATACTTCATGCAAAAGGACTTAATACCAAGCAATATACTTCATGCAAAGGGACTTAATACCGTGCAATATACTCGATACAAAGGAAGTTAATACGGCACAATAGACTCGATACAAAGGGACTTTATACCAAGCAATATACTCCATGCAAAGGGACTTAATACAATGCAATATACTTCATGCAAAGGGACTTTATACCAAGCAATATACTTCATGCAAAGGGACTTAATACAATGCAATATACTTCATGCAAAGGTCTTAATACCGTGCAATATACTCAATACAAAGGAACTTAATACGGCTCAATTGACTCGATGCAAAGGGACTTAATACCAAGCAATATACTTCATGCAATGGGACTTAATACAATGCAATATACTTCATGCAAAGGGACTTAATACAATGCAATATACTTCATGCAAAGGGACTTAATACAATGCAATATACTTCATGCAAAAGTACTTTATACCAAGCAATATACTTCATGCAAAAGGACTTAATACAATGCAATATACTTCATGCAAATGGACTTAAATCAATGCAATATACTTCATGCAAATGGACTTAATACAATGCAATATACTTCATGCAAAGGGACTTAATACCATGCAATATACTTCATGCAAAGGGACTAATACCATGCAATATACTTCATGCAAAAGGACTTAATACCAAGCAATATACTTCATGCAAAAGGACTTAATACAATGCAATATACTTCATGCAAAATGACTTAATACCAAGCAATATACTTCATGCAAAGGGACTTAATACCATGCAATATACTTCATGCAAAGGGACTAATACCATGCAATATACTTCATGCAAAAGGACTTAATACCAAGCAATATACTTCATGCAAAAGGACTTAATACCAAGCAATATACTTCATGCAAAGGGACTTAATACCAAGCAATATACGTCATGCAAAGGGACTTAATACCATGCAATATACTTCATGCAAAAGGACTGAATACCAAGCAATATACTCCATGCAAAAGGACTTAATACAATGCAATATACTTCATGCAAAGGGAAAATACCATGCAATATACTTCATGCAAAAGGACTTAATACCAAGCAATATACTTCATGCAAAAGGACTTAATACCAAGCAATATACTTCATGCAAAGGGACTTAATACCGTGCAATATACTCGATACAAAGGAAGTTAATACGGCACAATAGACTCGATACAAAGGGACTTAATACCAAGCAATATACTCCATGCAAAGGGACTTAATACAATGCAATATACTTCATGCAAAGGGACTTTATACCAAGCAATATACTTCATGCAAAAGGACTTAATACCAAGCAATATACTTCATGCAAAAGGACTTAATACAATGCAATATACTTCATGCAAAGGGAAAATACCATGCAATATACTTCATGCAAAAGGACTTAATACCAAGCAATATACTTCATGCAAAAGGACTTAATACAATGCAATATACTTCATGCAAAAGGACTTAATACCAAGCAATATATTTCATGCAAAGGGACTTAATACCATGCAATATACTTCATGCAAAATGACTTAATACCAAGCAATATACTTCATGCAAAAGGACTTAATACAATGCAATATACTTCATGCAAAAGGACTTAATACCAAGCAATATACTTCATGCAAAGGGACTAATACCATGCAATATACTTCATGCAAAAGGACTTAATACCAAGCAATATACTTCATGCAAAAGGACAATACAATGCAATATACTTCATGCAAAAGGACTTAATACCAAGCAATATACTTCATGCAAAGGGACTTAATACCATGCAATATACTTCATGCAACGGGACTAATACCATGCAATATACTTCATGCAAAAGGACTTAATACAATGCAATATACTTCATGCAAAAGGACTTAATACCAAGCAATATACTTCATGCAAAGGGACTTAATACCATGCAATATACTTCATGCAAAGGGACTAATACCATGCAATATACTTCATGCAAAAGGACTTAATACCAAGCAATATACTTCATGCAAAAGGACTTAATACCAAGCAATATACTTCATGCAAAGGGACTTAATACCATGCAATATACTTCATGCAAAGGGACTTAATACCATGCAATATACTTCATGCAAAGGGACTGAATACCAAGCAATATACTCCATGCAAAGGGACTGGATACAATGCAATATACTTCATGCAAAGGGACTTAATACCATGCAATATACTTCATGCAAAAGGACTTAATACCAAGCAATATACTTCATGCAAAGGGACTTAATACCGTGCAATATACTCGATACAAAGGAAGTTAATACGGCACAATAGACTCGATACAAAGGGACTTTATACCAAGCAATATACTCCATGCAAAGGGACTTAATACAATGCAATATACTTCATGCAAAGGGACTTTATACCAAGCAATATACTTCATGCAAAGGGACTTAATACAATGCAATATACTTCATGCAAAGGTCTTAATACCGTGCAATATACTCAATACAAAGGAAGTTAATACGGCTCAATTGACTCGATGCAAAGGGACTTAATACCAAGCAATATACTTCATGCAATGGGACTTAATACAATGCAATATACTTCATGCAAAAGTACTTTATACCAAGCAATATACTTCATGCAAAAGGACTTAATACAATGCAATATACTTCATGCAAATGGACTTAAATCAATGCAATATACTTCATGCAAATGGACTTAATACAATGCAATATACTTCATGCAAAGGGACTTAATACCATGCAATATACTTCATGCAAAGGGACTAATACCATGCAATATACTTCATGCAAAAGGACTTAATACCAAGCAATATACTTCATGCAAAAGGACTTAATACAATGCAATATACTTCATGCAAAATGACTTAATACCAAGCAATATACTTCATGCAAAGGGACTTAATACCATGCAATATACTTCATGCAAAGGGACTAATACCATGCAATATACTTCATGCAAAAGGACTTAATACCAAGCAATATACTTCATGCAAAAGGACTTAATACCAAGCAATATACTTCATGCAAAGGGACTTAATACCAAGCAATATACGTCATGCAAAGGGACTTAATACCATGCAATATACTTCATGCAAAGGGACTTAATACCATGCAATATACTTCATGCAAAAGGACTGAATACCAAGCAATATACTCCATGCAAAAGGACTTAATACCAAGCAATATACTTCATGCAAAGGGACTTAATACCGTGCAATATACTCGATACAAAGGAAGTTAATACGGCACAATAGACTCGATACAAAGGGACTTAATACCAAGCAATATACTCCATGCAAAGGGACTTAATACAATGCAATATACTTCATGCAAAGGGACTTTATACCAA
This sequence comes from Eptatretus burgeri, assembly GCF_056783735.1. Classification (NCBI taxonomy): domain Eukaryota; kingdom Metazoa; phylum Chordata; class Myxini; order Myxiniformes; family Myxinidae; genus Eptatretus; species Eptatretus burgeri. Next base: position 96,250,858 of record NC_140964.1, on the reverse strand, counting down.
GCAATATACTTCATGCAAAAGGACTTAATACCAAGCAATATACTTCATGCAAAAGGACTTAATACAATGCAATATACTTCATGCAAAGGGAAAATACCATGCAATATACTTCATGCAAAAGGACTTAATACCAAGCAATATACTTCATGCAAAAGGACTTAATACAATGCAATATACTTCATGCAAAAGGACTTAATACCAAGCAATATATTTCATGCAAAGGGACTTAATACCATGCAATATACTTCATGCAAAAGGACTTAATACCAAGCAATATACTTCATGCAAAAGGACTTAATACAATGCAATATACTTCATGCAAAAGGACTTAATACCAAGCAATATACTTCATGCAAAGGGACTAATACCATGCAATATACTTCATGCAAAAGGACTTAATACCAAGCAATATACTTCATGCAAAAGGACTTAATACAATGCAATATACTTCATGCAAAAGGACTTAATACCAAGCAATATACTTCATGCAAAGGGACTTAATACCATGCAATATACTTCATGCAACGGGACTAATACCATGCAATATACTTCATGCAAAAGGACTTAATACAATGCAATATACTTCATGCAAAAGGACTTAATACCAAGCAATATACTTCATGCAAAGGGACTTAATACCATGCAATATACTTCATGCAAAGGGACTAATACCATGAAATATACTTCATGCAAAAGGACTTAATACCAAGCAATATACTTCATGCAAAAGGACTTAATACAATGCAATATACTTCATGCAAAAGGACTTAATACCAAGCAATATACTTCATGCAAAGGGACTTAATACCATGCAATATACTTCATGCAAAGGGACTTAATACCATGCAATATACTTCATGCAAAGGGACTGAATACCAAGCAATTTACTCCATGCAAAGGGACTGGATACAATGCAATATACTTCCTGCAAAGGGACTTAATACCATGCAATATACTTCATGCAAAAGGACTTAATACCAAGCAATATACTTCATGCAAAGGGACTTAATACCGTGCAATATACTCGATACAAAGGAAGTTAATACGGCACAATAGACTCGATACAAAGGGACTTTATACCAAGCAATATACTCCATGCAAAGGGACTTAATACAATGCAATATACTTCATGCAAAGGGACTTTATACCAAGCAATATACTTCATGCAAAGGGACTTAATACAATGCAATATACTTCATGCAAAGGTCTTAATACCGTGCAATATACTCAATACAAAGGAAGTTAATACGGCTCAATTGACTCGATGCAAAGGGACTTAATACCAAGCAATATACTTCATGCAATGGGACTTAATACAATGCAATATACTTCATGCAAAGGGACTTAATACAATGCAATATACTTCATGCAAAGGGACTTAATACAATGCAATATACTTCATGCAAAGGGACTTAATACAATGCAATATACTTCATGCAAAAGTACTTTATACCAAGCAATATACTTCATGCAAAAGGACTTAATACAATGCAATATACTTCATGCAAATGGACTTAAATCAATGCAATATACTTCATGCAAATGGACTTAATACAATGCAATATACTTCATGCAAAGGGACTTAATACCATGCAATATACTTCATGCAAAGGGACTAATACCATGCAATATACTTCATGCAAAAGGACTTAATACCAAGCAATATACTTCATGCAAAAGGACTTAATACAATGCAATATACTTCATGCAAAATGACTTAATACCAAGCAATATACTTCATGCAAAGGGACTTAATACCATGCAATATACTTCATGCAAAGGGACTAATACCATGCAATATACTTCATGCAAAAGGACTTAATACCAAGCAATATACTTCATGCAAAAGGACTTAATACAATGCAATTTACTTCATGCAAAGGGACTTAATACAATGCAATATACTTCCTGCAATGGGACTTAATACAATGCAATATACTTCATGCAAAGGGACTTAATACCATGCAATATACTTCATGCAAAAGAACTCAATACCAAGCAATATACTCCATGCAAAAGCACTTAATACCAAGCAATATACTTCATGCAAAGGAACTTTATACCATGCAATATACTTCATGCAAAGGGACTTAATATGAAGCAATATACTCCATGCAAAAGGACTTAATACCAAGCAATATACTCCATGCAAAGGGACTGAATACAATGCAATATACTTCATGCAAAGGGACTTTATACCAAGCAATATACTTCATGCAAAGGGACTTAATGCAATGCAATATACTTCATGCAAAGGGACTTAATACAATGCAATATACTTCATGCAAAGGTCTTAATACCGTGCAATATACTCGATACAAAGGAAGTTAATACGGCGCAATTGACTCGATACAAAGGGACTTAATACCAAGCAATATACTTCATGCAATGGGACTTAATACAATGCAATGTACTTCATGCAAAGGGATTTAATACAATGCAATATACTTCATGCAAAGGGACTTAATACCAAGCAATATACTTCATGCAAAAGGACTTAATACAATGCAATATACTTCATGCAAAAGGACTTAATACCATGCAATATACTTCATGCAAAAGGACTTAATACAATGCAATATACTTCATGCAAAAGGACTTAATACCAAGCAATATACTTCATGCAAAGGGACTTAATACCATGCAATATACTTCATGCAAAGGGACTGAATACCAAGCAATATACTCCATGCAAAGGGACTGAATACAATGCAATATACTTCATGCAAAGGGACTTAATACCATGCAATATGCTTCATGCAAAAGGACTTAAAACCAAGCAATATACTTCATGCAAAGGGACTGAATACCAAGCAATATACTCCATGCAAAGGGACTGAATACAATGCAATATACTTCATGCAAAGGGACTTAATACCATGCAATATACTTCATGCAAAATAATTCAATACCAAGCAATATACTCCATGCAAAAGCACTTAATACCAAGCAATATACTTCATGCAAAGGAACTTTATACCATGCAATGTACTTCATGCAAAGGGACTTAATATGAAGCAATATACTCCATGCAAAAGGACTTAATACCAAGCAATATACTCGATGCAAAGGGACTTAATACCAAGCAATATAGTTCATGCAAAGGGACTTAATACCATGTAATATACTTCATGCAAAAGGACTTAATACCAAGCAATATACTTCATGCAAAGGGACGTAATACCAAGCAATATTCTTCATGCAAAGGGACTTAATAGCATGCAATATACTTCATGCAAAGGGACTTAATACCATGCAATATACTTCATGCAAAGGGACTTAATAGCATGCAATATACTTCATGCAAAGGGACTTAATACCATGCAATATACTTCATGCAAAAGGACTTAATACCAAGCAATATACTTCATGCAAAGGGACTTAATACCATGCAATATACTTCATGCAAAGGGACTTAATACCAAGCAATATACTTCATGCAAAGGGACTTAATACCATGCAATATACTTCATGCAAAAGGACTTAATACCAAGCAATATACTTCATGCAAAGGATCTTTATACCATGCAATATATTTCATGCAAAGGGACTTAATATGAAGCAATATACTCCATGCAAAAGGACTTAATACCAAGCAATATACTCGATGCAAAGGGACTTAATACCAAGCAATATAGTTCATGCAAAGGGACTTAATACCAAGCAATATACTCCATGCAAAGGGACTTAATACCATGTAATATACTCCGTGCAAAGGGACTTAATACCAAGCAATATACTCCATACAAAAGGTCTTAATACCAAGCAATATACTCCGTGCAAAGGGACTTAATACCATGTAATATACTTCATGCAAAAGGACTTAATACCAAGCAATATACTTCATGCAAAGGGACGTAATACCAAGCAATATTCTTCATGCAAAGGGACTTAATAGCATGCAATATACTTCATGCAAAGGGACTTAATACCATGCAATATACTTCATGCAAAGGGACTTAATAGCATGCAATATACTTCATGCAAAGGGACTTAATACCATGCAATATACTTCATGCAAAAGGACTTAATACCAAGCAATATACTTCATGCAAAGGGACTTAATACCATGCAATATACTTCATGCAAAGGGACTTAATACCAAGCAATATACTTCATGCAAAGGGACTTAATACCATGCAATATACTTCATGCAAAAGGACTTAATACCAAGCAATATACTTCATGCAAAGGATCTTTATACCATGCAATATATTTCATGCAAAGGGACTTAATATGAAGCAATATACTCCATTCAAAAGGACTTAATACCAAGCAATATACTCGATGCAAAGGGACTTAATACCAAGCAATATACTTCATGCAAAGGGACTTAATACCATGCAAAGGGACTTAATACCAAGCAATATACTCCATGCAAAGGGACTTAATACCATGTAATATACTCCGTGCAAAGGGACTTAATACCACGCAATATACTCCGTGCAAAGGGACTTAATACCAAGCAATATACTTCATGCAAAGGGACATAATACCAAACAATATACTTCATGCAAAAGGACTTAATACAATGCAATATACTTCATGCAAAGGGGCTTAATACAATGCAATATACTTCATGCAAAGGGACTTAATACCAAGCAATATACTTCATGCAAAAGGACTTAATACAATGCAATATACTTCATGCAATGGGACTTAATACAATGCAATATACTTCATGCAAAGGGACTTAATACCATGCAATATACTTCATGCAAAGGGACTTAATACCATGCAATATACTTCATGCAAAGGGGCTTAATACCAAGCAATATACTTCATGCAAAAGGACTTTATACAATGCAATATACTTCATGCAATGGGACTTAATACAATGCAATATACTTCATGCAAAGGGACTTAATACCATGCAATATACTTCATGCAAAGGGACTTAATACCATGCAATATACTTCATGCAAAGGGGCTTAATACCAAGCAATATACTTCATTTAATGGGACTTAATACAATGCAATATACTTCATGCAAAGGGACTTAATACCAAGCAATATACTTCATGCAAAGGGGCTTAATACCATGCAATATACTTCATGCAAAAGGACTTAATACCAAGCAATATACTTCATGCAAAGGGGCTTAATACCATGCAATATACTTCATGCAATGGGACTTAATACAATGCAATATACTTCATGCAAAAGGACTTAATACCAAGCAATATACTTCATGCAAAGGGACTTAATACCATGCAAAGGGACTTAATACCAAGCAATATACTCCATGCAAAGGGACTGAATACAATGCAATATACTTCATGCAAAGGGACTTAATACAATGCAATATACTTCATGCAAAGTGACTTAATACAATGCAATATACTTCATGCAAAGGGACTTAATACAATGCAATATACTTCATGCAAAAGGACTTTATACCAAGCAATATACTTCATGCAAAAGGACTTAATACAATGCAATATACTTCATGCAAATGGACTTAATACAATGCAATATACTTCATACAAAGGGACTTAATACCATGCAATATACTTCATGCAAAGGGACTAATACCATGCAATATACTTCATGCAAAGGGACTAATACCATGCAATATACTTCATGCAAAAGGACTTAATACCAAGCAATATACTTCATGCAAAAGGACTTAATACCAAGCAATATACTTCATGCAAAGGGACTTAATACCATGCAATATACTTCATGCAAAGGGACTAATACCATGCAATATACTTCATGCAAAAGGACTTAATACCAAGCAATATACTTCATGCAAAAGGACTTAATACAATGCAGTTTACTTCATGCAAAGGGACTTAATACAATGCAATATACTTCATGCAATGGGACTTAATACAATGCAATATACTTCATGCAAAGGGACTTCATACCATGCAATATACTTCATGCAAAAGAACTCAATACCAAGCAATATACTCCATGCAAAAGCACTTAATACCAAGCAATATACTTCATGCAAAGGAACTTTATACCATGCAATATACTTCATGCAAAGGGACTTAATATGAAGCAATATACTCCATGCAAAAGGACTTAATACCAAGCAATATACTCGATGCAAAGGGACTTAATACCAAGCAATATACTTCATGCAAAGGGACTTAATACCAAGCAATATACTCCATGCAAAGGGACTTAATACCATGTAATATACTCCGTGCAAAGGGACTTAATACCAAGCAATATACTCCATACAAAAGGACTTAATACCAAGCAATATACTCCGTGCAAAGGGACTTAATACCATGTAATATACTTCATGCAAAAGGACTTAATACCAAGCAATATACTTCATGCAAAGGGACGTAATACCAAGCAATATACTTCATGCAAAGGGACTTAATAGCAAGCAATATACTTCATGCAAAGGGACTTAATACCATGCAATATACTTCATGCAAAAGGACTTAATACCAAGCAATATACTTCATGCAAAGGGACTTAATAGCAAGCAATATACTTCATGCAAAGGGACTTAATACCATGCAATATACTTCATGCAAAGGGACTTAATACCATGCAATATACTTCATGCAAAGGATCTTTATACCATGCAATATATTTCATGCAAAGGGACTTAATATGAAGCAATATACTCCATGCAAAAGGAATTAATACCAAGCAATATACTCGATGCAAAGGGACTTAATACCAAGCAATAGACTTCATGCAAAGGGACTTAATACCATGCAAAGGGACTTAATACCAAGCAATATACTCCATGCAAAGGGACTTAATACCATGTAATATACTCCGTGCAAAGGGACTTAATACCAAGCAATATACTCCATACAAAAGGACTTAATACCAAGCAATATACTTCATGCAAAGGGACATAATACCAAGCAATACACTTCATGCAAAAGGACTTAATACCAAGCAATATACTTCATGCAAAGGAACTTTATACCATGCAATATACTTCATGCAAAGGGACTTAATATGAAGCAATATACTTCATGCAAAGGGACTTAATATGAAGCAATATACTCCATGCAAAAGGACTTAATACCAAGCAATATACTCGATGCAAAGGGACTTAATACCAGGCAATATACTTCATGCAAAGGGACTTAATACCATGCAAAGGGACTTAATACCAAGCAATATACTCCATGCAAAGGGACTTAATACCATGTAATATACTCCGTGCAAAGGGACTTAATACCAAGCAATATACTCCATACAAAAGGACTTAATACCAAGCAATATACTTCATGCAAAAGGACTTAATACAATGCAATATACTTCATGCAAAGGGGCTTAATACAATGCAATATACTTCATGCAAAGGGACTTAATACCAAGCAATATACTCGATGCAAAGGGACTTAATACCAAGCAATATACTTCAAACAAAGGGACTTAATACCAAGCAATATACTCCATGCAAAGGGACTTAATACCATGTAATATACTTCATGCAAATGGACTTAATACCAAGCAATATACTCCAAGCAAATGGACTTTATACCATGCATTGTACTTCATGCAAAGGGAATTGATACCATGCTATATACTTCATGCAAAGCGACTTAATACCATGCAATATACTCGATACAAAGGGACTTCATACCAAGCAAAGAGACTTAATACCATGCAATAGGACTTAATACCAAGCAATATACTTCATGCAAAGGGACTTTATACCATGCAATATACTCCATGCAAAGGGACTTTATACCATGCAAAGGGACTTAATACCAAGCAATATACTCCATGCAAAGGGACTTTATACCATGCAATATACTCAATGCAAAGGGAGTAAATACCATGCAAAACTCTCCATACAAAGGGACTTCATACCAAGCAAAGGGACTTAATACCAAGCAATATACTTCATACAAATGGACTTAATACCATGCAAAGGGACTTTATACCATGCAATATATTGCATGCAAAGAGACTTAATACCATGCAATTTACTTCATGCAAAGGGACTTAATACCAAGCAATATACTCCATGCAAAGGGAGTAAATACCATGCAAAACTCTCCATACAAAGGGAGTAACTACCATGCAAAACTCTCCATGCAAGGGAGCTGGATCAATGTGAAATATACTCTGTGCAATATACTCTGGTATACAAGGTGGATGAATGTGAGGCACAGTTCCTGGTGTATAAGGTGGATGAATGTGAAGTGCAGTGCACGGTATATAAGGTGGATGAATGTGAAGTGCAGTGCACGGTATATAAGGTGGATGAATGTGAAGTGCAGTGCACGGTATATAAGGTGGATGAATGTGAAGTGCAGTGCACGGTATATAAGGTGGATGAATGTGAAGTGCAGTGCACGGTATATAAGGTGGATGAATGTGAAGTGCAGTGCACGGTATACAAGTTGGATGAATGTGAAGTGCAGTGCATGGTGAACAAGGTGGTGAATGTGAAGTGCAATGGATGGTGTATAAGGTGGATGAATGTGAAGTGCAGTTCCCGGTGTATAATGTGGATGAATGTGAAGTGCAGTGCACGGTATATAAGGTGGATGAATGTGAAGTGCAGTGCACGGTATATAAGGTGGATGAATGTGAAGTGCAGTGCACGGTATACAAGGTGGATGAATGTGAAGTGCAGTGCATGGTGAACAAGGTGGTGAATGTGAAGTGCAATGGATGGTGTATAAGGTGGATGAATGTGAAGTGCAGTTCCCGGTGTATAATGTGGATGAATGTGAAGTGAAGTGCACGGTATATAAGGTGGATGAATGTGTTGTGCAGTGAACGGTATATGAGGTGGATGATTGTGAAGTGCAGTGCACGGTATATAAGGTGGATGAATGTGAAGTGCAATGGATGGTGTATAAGGTGGATGAATGTGAAGTGCAGTTCCCGGTGTATAATGTGGATGAATGTGAAGTGCAGTGCACGGTATATAAGGTGGATGAATGTGAAGTGCAGTGCACGGTATATAAGGTGGATGAATGTGAAGTGCAGTGCACGGTATACAAGGTGGATGAATGTGAAGTGCAGTGCATGGTGAACAAGGTGGTGAATGTGAAGTGCAATGGATGGTGTATAAGGTGGATGAATGTGAAGTGCAGTTCCCGGTGTATAATGTGGATGAATGTGAAGTGAAGTGCACGGTATATAAGGTGGATGAATGTGTTGTGCAGTGAACGGTATATGAGGTGGATGATTGTGAAGTGCAGTGCACGGTATATAAGGTGGATGAATGTGAAGTGCAGTGCATGGTGTATAAGATGGATGAATGTGAAGTGCAGTGCACACTCTATAAGGTGGATGAATGTGAAGTGCTGTGCACAGTCTATAAGGTGGATGAATGTGAAGTGCAGTTCCCAGTGTATAAGGGGATGAATGTGAAGTGCAGTGCACGGTAGACAAGGTTGATGAATGCGAAGTGCAGTGCACGGTATATAAGGTGGATGAATACAATGTGGAGTTCTCAGTAGAAATACTCTTTGTCACACCCACACATCTCGTTTGAGTCGCATAGAGGTCCAAGAAGAGCCTGTAAAAGAAAAGGAGTAAAGAAAAGGTACAAATGCACGTTTTTATTTCATATTTAACCTTTGTGTGCCTGCACGGCCACGACGCAATGTGAACACCTGATTTACACGCGCGGTACATAAATCCCGTTACAAAGCAATTTCCAAGATAATTTAACACAAAACACCTCGAGCTAAACGTACACACACGGCCGCTTGCTTGTTTCATATATATATATATATATATATATATATATATATATATATATATATATATATATATATATATATATATATATATATATATATATATATATATATATATATATATATATATATATATATATATACATACATACATACATACATATATATATAGTGTGTTCAAAAAGCGTTCATTTGCTTGTTCGTGCATCGTGCGTTCAACTCTGTCCTTTCAAGGCACACACTTCATTCTACCCTTTTACAACTTTGCCTTTCCTCTCGCAGTCTAGTTCATCAATCGTGTCCCTCCAAGTAACTTTAAGCACACAATTTCATTTTTTTTCATATTCGTTCCTCAAACAACATATCCAGTAAAATTTTCATCAATCATTTCTGAAATGTGCTTTTCACAACACGAAAAAGTTGCACATAAAGGTCTTTACAGTGGAAATGCAGGGTACATATAATCGATGGAGCATTTTTACCTCCACCACCGAAGGTGACCGAAGTAATGTTTTCACAACTTTCTAACTGTTTGTGTACACGATGTGTCAAAAAGTTGTGGACTGATCCGGATGAAATTTTTTGGACAGGTTGAGTGTGAAACAAGGACGAACTGATTCGATTTTGGTGAAGATCCGGATCCGACAACAATAATTTTACAAGTGATTCTTTTCACTTGAAAGATCAGGCCAATATATATATATATATATATATATATATATATATATATATATATATATATATATATATATATATATATATATATATATAAATATATATATATATATATATATATGTACAGTGGGGAGAACAAGTACTTGATACACTGCCGACTTTGCAGGTTTTCCCACTTACAAAGCACCGAGAGGTCTGTAATTTTTATCATAGGTACACTTCAACTGTGAAAGACGGAATCTAAAATAAAAATCCTGAAAATCACATTGTATGATTTTTAAATAATTAATTTGCATTTTATTGCATGAAATAAGTATTTGATACATCAGAAAAACAGAACTTAATATTTGGTACAGAAACCTTTGTTTGCAATTTCAGAGATCAGACGTTTCCTGTAGTTCTTAACCAGGTTTGCACAGACCAGAGCAGGGATTGTGGTCCACTCCTCCATATAGATCTTCTTCAGATCCTTCAGGTTTCGGGGCTGTCACTGAGCAACACAGACTCTCAGCTCCCTCCAAAGATTTTCTAGTGGGTTCAGGTCTGGAAACTGGCTAGGCCACTCCAGGACCTTGAGATGCTTCTTACGTAGCCAAGGCATGGACGACACAAGACCCCTGAAGGTGTCCTGTGGTATCTGGCACCAAAACATTAGCAACAGATCCTTCAAGTCTTGCAAGTTGTGAGGTTGAGCAACCATGGATCAGACTTGTCGGTCCAGCACATCCCACAGATGCTCATCGGATTGAGATCTGGAGAATTTGTAGGCCAGGGCAACACCGTGAACATTTCATCATGTTCCTCAAACCATTCCCGAACAATGTGTGCAGTCTGGCAGGGCGCATTATCCTGCTGAACGAGGCCACTTCCATCAGGGAATACCATTGCCATGAAGGGGTGTACCTGGTCTGCAACGATGTTTAGGTAGGTGACACGTGTCAAATTGATGTCCACATGAATGGCCGGACCCAGGTTTCCCAGCAGAACATTGCCCAGAGCATCAAACTTCTGTTTGTCACCTCCAAGTCACAATTTTAAACCGATATTCACGAAACCTCACCAAATGGTATATTTATCACGAGCAAGAAGCCTATTGTTTTTGAGGTCAAAAGGTCAATGTCGGCCAAAGGTCAACAAATTTTTCGATATTTCTAAAATCCTCAATTTTCATCTGATTGACTTGGAATTTGAAGAACATTTATATTTCAACTTACTCAATTCAACCAGCCAATAATTTTTGAGGTCAACATAAAGCAAAAGGTCAACACTGGCCAAAGCTCAACAACTTAAGTGAGATTTTAAAAATCCTTAATTTTCATCTGATTGACTTGCAATTTGAAGAGAATTTGCATATTTGGTCATTGAATTCAACGACCAATTATTTTTGAGGTCAAATTTGTTTTATGGATTTTGCATGTATCGTGTTCTGCATGACGTCTTCTTCTTTTTTGTCTTTGTTTGTTTGTCTTTGTGCAGGATATCTCAAAAAGTTGTGGATGGATCCGAATGAAATTTGGTGGGCAGGTTGGGTGTGTGACCAGGACGAACTGATTCTATTTTGGTGAAGATCCGAATCCCAATCTGGGTAACAGGATTATTGAATTTTTAGTGATTTTTCACCATTGAGAGATCGGGTCAAAAACGAAATATAGCATGTTTTTTTTTTACCTCCACCACAGGAGGTGAAGGAGGTTATGTTTTCACACCATTCTGTCTGTCAGTTTGTTTGTTTGTTTGTCTGCCTGCAGGATATCTCAAAAAGTTGTGGATGGATTCGGACAAAACTTGGTGGACATGTTGGATTGTGACCATGATGAATTGATTCGATTTTGGTGAAGACCCAAATCCGGATCTGGATACGATAATTATTTAATTTTCAAAGTGATTCTTCAACATTGAGAGATAGGGCAAAAAACAATATATAGCATGATATTTAATAATGTGTTGGGCCACATATGTTCTTGAGGATCAGGCATTAGGATGAGGAGGTATGCACTCGACCGAGTGCCCTTCTATTTTTTTTTAATGTTTTGTTAGCAATGTGAGACCCAACCCTCGGGGGCCCCGTCTCAAAAGATCGATGTGAACCACGATCGGCCGTGTGGGGCCCCATGCAATTGCATGGGTTGCAAGGCCCTCACGTTGCCTCTGCTCGGTGCCCACATTGAGCTCAGGGCTCACATTGAGCTTGGGGGTTCTGGGCACAGGTCATACGTGCACGTGCGTTCATCCGCCACTGTTTTTCGGACATGCATTTACCAATCTTGTTCAAAGTTAGCACACAGACAACGAATGATGGTTTACGTATGCCCGTCATTTTTTTTTTCAAGATCAGAACCAAGAAGGCCGACTGGTGGCCATTTTGTTACTTAAACGTGTTGCCAACCATTTCTCAGACATGCCGGTCCGGTTTTGTTCAAATGTGGCACAAGTACATTACACGATGGTATACACTTGCACCTAACTATATTTTGCAACTCTGATCAAAGATGGCCAACTGGTAGACTGGCAGCCATTCTAGTTGTAAATGAATATGGGCTCGTCCTTCAACTCAGTCCGGCAATATTACTAAAACAACGGGGGCTATGACATTTTATGTCTTTTTTTCCTTGTTAAATAATAGCGTCCACACAGAAGGTGAGGTGAAATGGCTCCAAAATTCTTTTTTTTTCCACTATTTGAAGGGTAATTATTGCAAGTCTGATTATATAATTTTACATTTTAATGTATAAATACAACATCGAAGCGCAGTTTGTTTATTAACAGCGCATTACGATACAATGCCTGGTGTTGGCTTTATGGTTAGCTTGGTGGGCTTGGGATCCTAGGTTCCTGACTTCAAATCCCGTTTGACTGTTGAATTATACCAGGTGGGGTTGGCTCTGCCTGTCATCTTTCTGAAGTCAGCAAAATGAGTGCCAGCTTGCTGGTATCCTGTTTCAGAGAGGCAACCCATCCAGGATTGTGCCCAATTGCCAAGAAGACTGCTTCGGCAGCACCAATGCTCTGCACAGAGTATGGTCCCAAAGGAATGGATTTCGATATGACCTCTGACAGGATGACTCGAGGTACCCACACTCGCCTCTAAGTTGTCTACCCTGGTTTGAATCCCGACCCAGCTATAAAATGCCCTCGTGGTGTTTCCCAGGCTAGGTGAATCATCAATGTGTGTGTTGTCCCTCCGATGGATGTTAAACTGGGCGTCCTGTCTTCCGACATTAATTGATTGACGTTAAAGATCCCCACGGTGTCCTTCATGACGAGTGGTTGAGTTATTGCTGGCTCCGTGGCGAAATTACAAATTCCGACCAAAACTACTGCTGGAAAGGCAATGGCAAACCACCCAGTACATAACCCTTGCTCAGGGAGCTCAGTATAATACGTATGGGACATGAAATATCAAGTAAAAGTAATAACTGAATAGTAAATGAGAAAAAAATGAAAAGGAAATTAAAGCTATGTATAAAGGATAGAGCACGAACATATAGAGAGGGGAGGGTGGAGAGAAGAGAGGGTGGGAGTGAGGGAATGAGGGAGTGAGAGAGTGGAGTGGGGCAGAGACAGGGGAGAGAGGGAGAAAAAGGGGGGGATAGAGGAGGGGAATGGGGGAGACAGTGGAGTGGGGGAGAGATAGAGTGGGGAAGTGGGAGAGAGAGGAGGGGCAAGAGGGAGGTGGAGAGGGTATCGAGAGAGGAGGGGATGAGGAGGAAGAAGTTTCCTTCTGCATCCATCCTGTCCAACACATTCCTCCCTACCCATTGTTTGTCCAATTTTCCCTCTATTTTTTCCTTCACCTCCACCATTGCTGTACCCCACCCATGGTACTGTTCTTTTTGTCCTGTTTCATCTTGATCCGTTTAGTGTTCTAGCTGTTCCACGAGCCTAGGCTCTCTATAAAATAGTCATAGGTTGGCAACAACAAGCATGTGTGCGCATGCTTCATGGGCCGAATGGTCTCTTTCTGCGTTGAAGGTCTTTGAAAGGGAAATCGTCCATTATATATTGTGAGCCGTGATGTCCGTCCGTGCATTTGGCTGTCTCACGTTTACGGCGACAGCTTCTCGCGCTTCATTGAAAAGCTCAACATTTACTTTTGAAATGACAGGAGAACTAGCATGAGTAATGTTGATGCCAAATTTTATTTCACAGCCAGGATATTTTTCCCTTTTTTGAGATAAATCCAACTGCCGCCGCCCTATGTTGCACCACCATCTTGCAGTGGGTGGGAAGTGCAAGTACAAGTCGCTCAGAGCTTTATTCTGAGTTGAAACCAAGAGTGCAACACATTTGACCTTTTTAAAGACCATGAACTATTATTTAAATTGATATATTAACTTAAACTTTTCCCATCACCTTGGATGGGTACTCTTCCTAGTACAGTATACAGTATACAGGTCTTTCCAGTAACATAAACATTGCAGTATACACAATTTTGCAAAAAAAATTCTCACTCGAAGATATTTGCACTGTAAAGGCTCGCATAGTTATACCACCCTGAATGTGATAACATAAATTAGAAAGTAAGTTTTATACACTTTTTCAATTACACAAATTTATAACGTGATATTTGATTTAAGATAAAGGCGTTGAAAGTTTTCTTGAGATTTCATAAGAACCTCTCCATTTCAAACACACGGAAAGAGAAAAAAAAAGTAAAAGAAAATCCACAGTTACCATAAGTGCTGATGAGTGCGCCGGGATCTCGGAGGAAGCCCACAATCAAAATCTCAGAAGTTCAAATTGCCATATAATTGCAGACTTCTAATGAGCCTTTATGTACGGCGAGAAGGCTATGGCCTTCTGGGCCACCACTAGCCATATGCGCTTGTCCAGCTGACCGAATGTTCACACACGCCTGACGGGAGAAGATCCACACCTCGGTGTTTGCGCGTGTCTTGTGCCTCCGGGCCGGATCTTCACTCATATAATTGCATCGTTAGCCCGCCTGGTAAATCTCAACGCGAGTCTCTGGAGACCGCTCGACAGAATCAGTTTGTGGGTGCCGATGGTTCCCCGCAGAGTGCGAATGTACACACATTACATGGCACGTACTTGTGCGCATGATATATGGAGTGATCCTTGTGAACCTTGTCCCTCCAAATTCCCCCCATATCCAACCACGTTAAGCTGACAATTTGATGAACAGGTGCAAAGATGCAGTTATGGATTCTCTGCGACAGAGACACTCGTCGACATAATTTTTTTTGGGCAAGCTGTGTTGGTCGCCTCTCGGCCAGCCTTTCTTTCAGCGTGGGTTCATACCGCTTTCTTTCATCGAAGATGAGACATGAGAGTTATGGCCACATGAGAGTTATGGCTTTAGTTTTGATCATCCTGGTGTTAGGAACTTACACCATGAAAGTGAGAAATGTTAGAATGATTAAATATGATAATTTACCTTGATGAAAACACTAAAAGCTTCTCTTTGATTGAAAGGACATCACCTGGGTAAAGGTGTGATCACAGGCACAGTGGTCATTCAAAACGTTCGACAAAACAGATACAATCGTTAAACATTTGCCAAAGTTAGTTTTGTTCAATATACGATATCTATAATTCGGAAGGATTTTTGTAATAATGAAATACATAAAAGTTGGTAACTATTGGACTATTGTGAATCTCGCCTCTGAGATGTCTAGCCTGGAATTTGATCTCGACACAGTTATACACCGTCACCCTAGCGTTTCACAGTGAAAGAGAACTGGGTGTCCCATCTTCCAGCATTAGTTGGAGGATGTTAAAGATCCCATCGTGTCCTTAGCGAAGAGTAGGCAGGTTATCGCAGTTGCCCTGAACAAATTACAAGTTCCTGATTAAACTGCCGGTATCAAGTGGTTTGATTATTGACATCACGGACAAGGTTAGACCGCTTGCTAAACCACAGTGTGCTTGTTGTCTGGTTCAGCAGTTTCTACACTATAAACAAAATCACATTCCCAGGTTGCTCGCATGCCACAAGTGAACAGGCATCTTTGATTAGGAAGTACAACTTGAAGATTGAAAGAATTAATTGAGAGCATGTTGTTGGTAAAACGTTTTGAACTCCTCACGTACACAGTGTTCAGATGTACTTGGAAACGAACGCCTTTACTTTTAAAATTTAACATCCTATTTCACGGTTATGGGCCAATGTTTTTCTCATCTTTGCAACTTTTCTCTTAATCAGTCAAAATAAATTATAGTTGCTAATTCCAGCAACTAGCAGTGTGCTTTGGTGGCACAGGAGAATAAAAACATGAGTATACGAGAATGGCACTCGGTCGAGCGCATACCTCCGCCAGGCTGAACAGTTTACATTCTGCATCCATCTGATAGGCCGGATCTGCATCCAGATCTGAACCAAAATCGAATCGGTTTGTTATTGTCACCGACCCAACTCATCCACCAAGTTTTGTCATAACACGTCCACAATTTTTTGAGATATCATGCTGTATATATCGATTTTGGCACCATCTCTCAATGATGAAGAATCACGGATCCGGAGTCGGATCATCACCAAAATCGAATCCATTCTTCCTCGACACACCCCAAATCTGTCCAGCGATTTTCGTGCGAATCCGTCCACAAATTTTGAGACACCCTACTCACAGACAAACAGACAGATAGGGGAGAAAGCATAACCTCCATCCACCTTTGGTGGTGGAGGTAAACATCGTGAAAATTATGCACCATAAAAGATCTCAAAGTGCTGCCCTTTTGGGCGTTGCCCTTCGTCGGAGCAAAAAAGTAAACTCGAGAGACCAGACGAGTCGATCTCCCTGGCACCTCGAACCAGATCCTTGCCAAGCCGACCAGACCAGACGAGTCGATCTCCGGCACCTCGAACCCGATCACTGCCAAGCCAACCAGACCAGACGAGTCGATCTCCGGTACCTCGAACTGAAGACCAGATGATTCGATCACTGCCAAGCCGACCAGACCAGATGAGTCGATCTCCAGCACCTCAAACCCGATCACTGCCAAGCTGACCAGACCAGATGAGTAGATCTCCGGCACCTCGAACCAGATCACTGCCAAGCCGACCAGACCAGACGAGTCGATCTCCGGCACCTCGAACCCGATAAATGCCAAGCCGACCAGACCAGATGAGTCGATTTTTTGGGGAAGCATCCATTCATCAAGGATTTTCACTTATCGTGGGGGGGGGGGGATTTGGAATGTAACCCCAGTGATAAATGGGGGATGACTGTATTTTGTTTGACTAATGCTAAACTAGAGGTTTTTGGAAGTGCCACCAAGGTGATTTGTGTTCTATAGCATTCAGCATTCAAGTATATTGTTGTAGATTTCCGCCACTCCGGCGTGCGGACGACTGCCTTTAGCCCAATTGCGGCCAAGCGCGCCCACCAAACGTGGCAATCTAGTCGCAGCTTCCGATCAACGCCGAAACCCAGCTGCGGGTGTTTTGAACACACCATAAACCAGCGAACTCTTCTGTCCACGCGCTTCAGGGTCAATCGCCGAATTATCGATATACCTAATTATTCGCGTGGACAGAAATGCCAGGAGTTTATACCTCGACGGAGCCTGCACGAAAACGAGCCGCTTAAGCAGCTCATTCCGTATGCGATTGCCGAGCGGTTTTATATCGCCAAGCCCCATCGGACCAGATGTACGTTTTATCGGCTTATAATCAGCCAGTTAACATTCCGAACGCATCATAGCAGTCAATGGCAGAAAGTGACACAACGAGCAGGTTAACATCCAAAAACGGGGACATTTATTTTCAATGCACATATGCAATGAATGGGGGGATGGGGACAAGACACGAGCAAAAACCTACAGCCGATGTCTATTGTTAAGTACACTATCATGCACTTAATCAGTTCTACTTAGGGACAAGGAGCCACAGACTTTCATCCAAAATCCCAGAAAGAAAGAACCGGGCTCGTGAGCCTTTATAATTGTTCGGAGTCGGGATGATCGAAGGGGCTCCGAGAGACCATACAGGCTACCTGGCCACCCTCGTGGTGATTCGCTGGATCCTGGTTCGGCGACCCTTGACGTCTGTGCCCGGACCCCCGAGCTCCGACTGGCTTTCTTGGTCGTCCGGCCTCCACTGCGGCCTGGTCTGGCCGACGACGCGCTGGAGGAGTGAATGGGTCTCGACTCAGGCCTCCTGGTTGCGCCGGCGAACCCCCAGCAAATCAACTGCTCGAACTCCGCACTCTCCAGCTCTCAACGGGGCGTCTCTCCACTCCCACCGCAAACCGCAAGCCACGAACTCCAGCACGGCATGAACTCGAGTGGTCTCCCAACTCCACCCAACTCTCTGACTCTGGACTCCAGACTCCAGACACCAGACACTCTCCAACAGCCCAGCCCAACTCAAACTGGCTTCTCGGCGTTCCAGCACGGCTCTTTATCGGGTCCGGGGGTGCTTGCTCTTTTACCTTCGACCCTTCACCCCCGGCTGGCTCCGCCCCTCTCACTTTCGATTGGCCAGCTCTTTTAGAGGTTAACGCCGTTTTGATCCGATTTTGCTGTCAAACGTGGCCGTGTTAGAGATCACCATCAAAACGCGGCTGTGTTAGAGATCACCCGCAAACACAGCTGTGTTCGAGATTACCAGCAAACGCGGCCATGCTGGAGATCACCATCAAACGCGGCCATGGGTTGTCATTGTTGTTGTTGTGGTTGTTGTTGTTATTGTTAAAAAATAAAGATAGAAAAGAATAACTACCTCAAAGATGCACAGCCCGGCACAAAAATAAATCCCGTTATACATTGTTGGGGAAATCTAACCTGGAACACACACTTACCGAAATAACTGATCTTCGGGGACCTGATTGGTGTTCTGTGAATTTCCACAACCGTAACAATATTATTCAATTGAAATTAAAAACAGTTTTAAAGGCTGCAGAAAAACAAAAACCTTTTCGGAATTTTAGTACCGTTGAGGCACCGGCTTTTACACCAACTTTTTTTTTAAACACATTAATTAGTTATTTTTGCTTTTTGTTTGTGTCCCTTATGGCACCCCTGAAAACAGTAAGTTTCCTGTTTGGAAAGATTTTTCAATTTTGTTTGACTGTCAGACAAGCAAGCGGAGAGAAACGATTACCTTACATCCATCTGTGTGCCAACGCGTGGGATGAGATTCCATACAACTTGCCAAATTCAGAGCCAAAGGATGCAACACTACAGGTTTGTGTTCTGATTCACGTTCTGAATCGTGGTTTATAATGTTCAAAATGTGGAATTCAATCGAAATTAAGTAGTTCCACACACAAGGAACTTTGGCGCAGGAGGATGCCATTTGGCCCAGCATGCTTGTGCAAAACACACAAATAGAGTGAACCAATTGCTTAAACCTGCTTTGCGCTTTTCGTTCAGATAAAAAGAGGAGGCAAGGTCAGAAACGACAGCGCTTTGCGATCTTTTAGGGTGGATAACTTCAACCATTTCATTGTCATGTTTTTCTCTTGTAACTGCCAATTCATTTTGCTTTGGATCTTCAGAGTTATTCACACAACCTGAAAAAAATTACATAAACAAACTTAGACACACATCATGAAGAAATCTTCTGACTTCATTAAGTGCATGAGGATGTATAGAAAAAAAATGCTAATTTATTACTCACTAATAGGAAGACGGTGTTTATCAAAGTGTGGATCCACGATAAATCGGATCAACCAGCAGGATGGGACTTTCAAAATTACATAATATGCCCTAGAATGGTCAGTGCACATGCGCAGAAACCCCAATAAGTAAAGGTCTTCAGGGCATGTTAATGGCCTTTATATCCAGGTCTTTAGCTCAAGGTCTTTATTTCCAACTAACAGGGGTACCCGGCGTTGCCCGATATTTTGTTTGTAGGGGACAAAAACACTTCCCTGCACTCACTGAGGAACTTGTCGGGGATCATTTAATATTACCTTTCACATAGCTACAAAGGCTTAGGTGCTACCGAGCGATATTAAAATGTCCCGTCACAGTCGCCTGTCCAACTCACAATCCCGTGAGATTTGCAGAAACCCCATGGAATTGTAACTGTCAAGTGACCATGAGACCTGAAACCAAGGATGGCAAAATCAACTTCGCACAAAGAAAAATGTGCTGTACCCAACTTGGTGCTCACAAAATCCCGTTACCCCCACCCCAATCATCATCTACCCCTTATGATCTTCCATCATCTACTTATCATCTCCACCTATTAATTTCTTGTGTATGTTCATGTTAATATTTTGGTTTTTATGACCATACAAGCGTTGTGTATTCATAGTTTACCTTTAAACCTCTTGTGTGTGCATTATATTCATTTATCATGTTACGCAGAGGGGGTAACGCGACTTTGTAAACACCCTGTAGATTATTGGCTAAGAGACATTGGAAAAGTATTACCTTGGAAGTGAAATTTGATGATATTCGTCGAATGGATGCCTGTGACTGTACCGTTGATGGTTCTGTGTTAAGTTTGCCCCCGATCTATAAATATGGTATCTTTCATGGAGAAGAAGAAGAGGAAGAAGAGCCGCCAACTTCGACTGCTTCCAGAAGAGGTTTATTTGTATTTAAATGTCTGGTAATTGTTTGTATTTATTTTACACTTGTGATGGACCCGTGCTCCATACGGGAGGGAGGCTGAAATGTAGTGATAACGTAAACAAACAACAGTATTAAAAAAAAAAACACAACTGGGGCCTTTTATGTCCACAAAAACATATTTTATGACTTAATCTTACCCAACTAGGATCTTTTCAGACACCAAACTCAAAACCATTCAATTTCACGAAATTTGCCAAAGTTTCAGATCAGCTTCAGGATGTAATGTCCACAATGGGCAGCTGCAGTCCATTTACAATTCCCGTCCTCGTGGTGACTTTCTCCTCGTAGCTGTTGATGAAGTACATCTGAAGAAATTTATGGGTTTTTTTTTTTTTGCTAGGGAGGGGAACCAGAATGCCTTCCCACCAATGGCACATTTGTACTTGAATGTGGTAATGAGGGTTCCATCCAGGAAAATGACACTCCTGACAGCCAAGATTTGTCATTTGGAAGCAGGAATTGTATTTCCTGATGTTGTCTTGGAAATGGTTTGACATGAAGGATGCCTCATCAAGCATTACTTGCAGAAATGGAGGAATAGGTGGTAAATCAGGCCCGACATCCTGTCCTTGACTACAACATTGAGTAGGTGTTTCAGTAGGGAACCTTAGAGCACCACAGTGTTCACACTCATTGGTCATGCTATCCACACTGGCTTTGCAGACAAACACTTCACAATAATTATTAAAAGCATACCTTCGATTTGTGGCAGCATCATACTCTGTTTCTGGGCCTCAATGTTTCTTACTTGTTCTTCTTCTCTGAAGCTTGAACTTTGTCTGGCCTGTCTGTGAGTCTCAGTGTTTCTTGCTTGTTCTCCCTCTCTGAAACTTGAACTTTGTCTGGCCTGTCTGTGAGCCTCAATGTTTCTTACTTGTTCTTCCTCTCTGAAGCTTGAACTTTGTCTGGCCTGTCTGTGAGCCTCAGTGTTTCTTGCCTGTTCTCCCTCTCTGAAGCTTGAACTTTGTTTGGCCTGTCTGTGAGCCTCAGTGTTTCTTGCCTCTTCTTGTGTCCTGTCAGTATCATTCCGTCTCTGCCTTTGTTTCTTTTGTGTGTTTGAGCTTCATCTCGACAAGACAATTTTTCTTTTGTTTTTCCTCGCCATTTTGAACTCTTGCAGCACGTGTTGCACCTTCGAGCGTTCAAAAGTAACCAGATGCAGAAACGGCGAATAAGCAATGCCAAATCCGCGAATGTCATCGGTGGAGAAGGAGGAGGAGGAGATTGGGACCATACTCTGTGTCAGAGTGTTGGTGCTGCCTAAGCAGTCTCCTTGGTTATTGGGCACAATCCTGGACGGGTCGCCACTCCGACATGGTATACCAGCATGTTGGCACTCATTTTGCCGACCTCGGAAGGATGACAGGTCGAGTTAACCCCACCAGGTATTAATTCAACAGCAGATCGGGATTTGAACTCAGGACCCCAGGATCCAATGCCGGCCAACGGGTTGAATCCTCACGTCATTTCTTCATTCTGCAATAAACTCACTCTCTCCAGATTTTCCTTCCACACAGCATCATTCCAATCAGAAACTAATACCACACCACAAATATAACAAAATACAAACACTCATGAGAGATGCCATTCTCATGTGACGCCCAATAATAGACGAATCTGCCGGCAATAAAGGGCGGATACAAAACACTTTGTTCGGATCGACAATTAATGTCATCACTGCATTGGAAAATTTATGAAACTTCCCACCCACCTTAGAATGGATAAAAGTGGGGTCATTTGGGTGGAAACTCAAAATCACACTTGTATTGAGATATTATCAAATCAGTGAATGTTTCTGCTGAACCTGTGATTGTGTTTACTTCCGGAATGGGAGCAGTTTCGTACGGATCCAAAGTCAAAATCATAATTGTATTGAGGTGTTTATGAAACCTCCCACCCACCTGACGACATCTGCTGGGACCCTAAAACGTTCCACACAATTGGTTGGGTTCACGCCAAAACTGAGGAAATAGTTTGAGGTCGGATGGACAGATGGATAGACATTCCTGATTTATAATATAGATATGTTTGTGTACTTGAATATAACTGTCATTCATCAAAAAGGCTTCGGCACTATACAGCGATTAATTTTTAAAAATGGAAAAAAAA
This sequence comes from Eptatretus burgeri, assembly GCF_056783735.1. NCBI lineage: Eukaryota > Metazoa > Chordata > Myxini > Myxiniformes > Myxinidae > Eptatretus > Eptatretus burgeri. Next base: position 96,227,867 of record NC_140964.1, on the reverse strand, counting down.
TATATAACCAAACTTTTTTTTCCCAAATTTTCGAAATATTTTATTTTTGTCTCAAATGCTCCCCGACACTCACTGCTGAACCTCTGAAAGTTTGACGAAGATCCATTAAGCCAACTCTGAAAAAAGGGGACAAACACACAAATAGCTCTCATAGTATAGTACGAGCTCACAAATACCATCTGTCACCTCGCTGATGGGAATACAAAAGAGGGGAGGGAGAAAAAGAGGGGGTGGAAAGGGGAGAGAGAGTAGGGCGAGAGGAAAGAGGAGGGAGGGCAGTGTGGAGAGGTGGGGGATTGAGTCAGGGTGGAGGGAAAGGAAGACAGTGTGAGGTGAGAGGAAGGGAAGGTAGACGTGTGGTGGAGCATTATTTACCGCCCGGATGCATACAGAGACAAACACCGCCCGGATGCATACAGAGACAAACACCGCCCGGACGCGTCTGGAGCCAAGCTGGCAGGAGACAAACACCACTTGGGCATGTCCAGAGACAAACTCCTGTCCGGACATAAACAGCACCCAGACACATCTGAGAACAAACCCTGTCCAGATATAACCACCATCAGGATATGAGAGAGAGAGCGAGAGAGCGAGAGAGCGAGAGAGAAAAAAAGATATGCCTTATGAACAACACACACACACGCTTGTGTGATATCGGCAACAACCCAAAAACCATGAGTCGCTTTCACCGAAAAACAACATTGCATTTACATAGACATTTCAGGGATATGTTCACAAACATTATTCTTCATAAACAACTGCGTGTGACGGGTGGAAAAAACATTTGCCTTGGTAATTTAGAAAGCACGTTAAAACAGCAAACGGCTCGGAAATTGGGTGTTTTTATTTAACAAATCGCCCATGGTGACGGAGCACGAACCACTCGCTCTATGTGACGGAGCACAAACCACTCGCTCAGGGTGACGGAGCACGAACCACTCGCTCAGGGTGACGGAGCACAAATCACTCGCTCAGGGTGACAGAGCATGAATCACTCGCTCAGGGTGACGGAGCACGAATCACTCGCTCAGGGTGATGGAGCACGAATCACTCGCTCAGGGTGACGGAGCACGAATCACTCGCTCAGGGTGACGGAGCACGAATCACTCGCTCAGGGTGACGGAGCACGAATCACTCGCTCAGGGTAACCGAAAAAGAATCACTCGCTCAGGGTGTCAGAGCACGAATCACTCGCTCAGGGTGACGGAGCATGAACCACTCGCTCAGGGTGATGGAGCACAAAGTACTCACTCAGGGTGACGGAGCATGAACCACTCACACGGAAATTAAGTGGAGGGCAAAAGCGTCCACTCTGAGTGAACGATTCACTCAGAAGGACATAGCGTGGTATCGCAATAGACTGTAAGGCGTTCAGCAAGTGGCTTTAGCACTCATACAAGCACTCCAGTTAAATGGTTGATAAGGAATAGTTGGCAAGGCTGTCGCTGCATATCATATAAGATCCTTTTAACTTTAAAGCCGGTCTTCACCGTGCACACAAGCAGCAGTTGATGAAATAAAATGAATTGTTCAAATAATGACTTTATCCACAAAAGTGTTGCAGCATAATGCAGAACAACACTGGAGACGTCGCAAAGTTCAATCACCCATGAAATAAGCATTGCAGATAATCCGCCATCTGGCCTGCTCGTCTGTGCATGCGTCACGTGGTACATCAGTTTGGGGTCTGCACAAATGTTATATCTTTTTTTAAAACATCCGTTTTTCAACAGATTTGCTTTGATTCCCTGTCGAGAACCTTGCAAAACCTCTGAAAATATAGAGACACAGATCTGGCAGTCACTATGGATAGGCAGTACCTCCAGGGGTTAAGCTGCAAGGTCTAGCAGTGAATCCATTAAATCATATCGCTCAATGAAGCTGGTTAATTTTGTACGTTCGTAAATTTTTTGTTCACTCAATATAATTCTCCAAACAGTAGAAAAATGCAAGTTTAATGCTTTGGAAATTTCACATTTTCTTGTATCTATGGAGAAGGATGGAACATCACCTTGCTTGATTAAAGTAAATTGGTGTATCGGCTTAGTTATAAGACTCGTTATTACTGTAAATTATCAGATTTCACAACAGATTTCGACACATATTTTGTCCGGATGATATCCGATCCTCAAAACCAAAATAATATTTTGACGAGATACTTCAATTAGTCCGTGAAGCCTGGTGTTGGCGCAGTGGTTAGGGCAGCGGCTTGGGATCCAAAAGGTCCTGAGTTCAAGCTCCGTTGAGCCACTGAATTAATACACCAGGGGGTTGACTCAGCCTGTCATCCTTCCGAGGTCGGCGAAATGAGTACCAGTATACTGGGCCGGTGTATACCCCGGTTAAAATAGGTGTACCATATTCCTGTGTCGTAAGAGGCGACCAGGGTTGCGTCAGGAAGGGCATCTGGCGTAAAACATGTGCCAAATCACTATGCGGATCATATGGATGATCCGCTGTGGCGACCCCGAACGGGAGCAGCCGAAAGAAGAAGAAGGAGACTTTAATTAGTCCGTGAGAGTAGAACATGGAAAATTGTATCCTTTAATGCATGTAATTGCACCAAGCTTCAAATTTGAAAACTATCGGACTGACAAAAGTGATGTATACAGCAATCCGTAGCTATGGTGAAGACATTTTTTTTGACAATATGACTGAGGAAAGTGAAAAAAACAACTTTATTGTGAAGAAATCGTTGTGGCCTGTTCCAAGTCAAGGCATGGTTGAGCAGGCCAAAAAACATGGCGGCTTCAGACCCCAGCGAGGTTACCCAAGAAACACCTAAAGACCCCAGAGAGATAGATAGCCGAAGATCGCCGAATGAAGGATATAATTAAATAAGGCCGTTAATTATCTTCAATAGGAGTGTTTTAATTAACCCAAACATCAAATTTTTCACTTTTGCACTTCCTTGGAGTTTTATTAGTAAGCATGCAAAGTTTCAGGCTGTGAGGTTTTATTGTTTTTGAGTTATGGAAGAGACACACTGACACAATGACATGCACACATACACACACACACACACACACACACACACACACACACACACACACACACACACACACTTATTAGTATACATAGATACATTTTATATTTGTTTTTTATTGTTGGGATTTAAGTCTGGTGTTGGCTTAACAGTGAAGGTGTTTGATTTAAGATCTTAGGGTCTTGAGTTTAAGCATCTATCAGCTGTTGAATCAACACCAGGTGGGGTTCACTCAGCCTGCCATCCTTCTGAGGTCGGTGAAATGGCCTGAGGTCATACCAGTGTATGTACTGGCAATAGAGGGCACCGTTGTGTCCCAGGAAATGATGCAACCAGCGGCCATGGGCGACACATGATTCTCTTCCTTTTTTGGATTCTCCTCATTAGCTTTGGGCTTTGATTTCCCCTTATGAAGTGTTGTATTTGTCCCGTTTCCCTTCTCATTTGAACCCTTTGCATCTCTCATCTCCGTTCCCATGTACTCTTCACATTAGAGTTTCGGCACTGCCAACGCAGATTGCTTAGCAAGGGTAATACTATGCCTGGTGTTGGCTTAATGGTTAGGGTGGCAGGTTTGGGATCCTAGTGTACTGAGTTCAAATCCTGCTCATGGAGGTGGGGTTAATACCAGGTAGGGTTAACTTGGCCTGTCATCCTTCCGAGGTCGGCAAAATGAGTGCCAGCTAGCTGGTATCCTGTGTCGGAGGGGCGACCCGTCCAGGATTGTGCCCAATAGTCAAGGAGACTGCTTACGCAGCACCAACGCTCTGCACAGAGTATGGTCTCAATGGATGGATGGATGGTTATAGTGGTTGGTTTGCCATGGCTTTCCCAGGAATAGTTAGGGCAGGAGTTTTAAATTTGTTAATGGTGCCAGGGATAGCTCACCTACTCTTCATGAGGACTCTGTAAGATCTTTAACGCCGGCAGATGGGTCACCCATTCAACGTCCATCGTCCATCGTCCATCCGAGGGACGGCACACACATTGATGAAACACCGACCGGGATGACAGTTTATAGTTGGGTCGGGATTCCAACTAGACACAAACTAGATTGTGCTAGACAGGTTAGAGGTGAGTGTGCGTACCTGTGGTATGTATACCTTATCATTGATGAGATGTTGTTTACCTTTTCAACTTATTTATGATGAAGAGCAACAAATTCTCCTAAGTGGTCTTGAACAAGTGAACCGAGACCATCTTTCCAAGATTACGTCAAACGTTGAATGACCAAAGCGGTTGGACGAGTTCCACTCCCGAGTGAATCTGTGCTGTTCCTTTTGCAGCAGACATGGTACTTTATATGTGTTCACTCCATACACCGGCAGAGTAAAAGGAACCGTGTGACGAGTCGTGGACCATTTATTTGACATCTTGAGAAAGCTTTTGACGGATGGGATTTACTTGTGGGCGTAACGAGGCCCCAAATGTCGAGATGACTAGTTTTGTAACACCTGATGTAGGAAATATACCGTTCCAACATGATGATGTTTCCCCACACACACGCACACACAAACACACAGTCACATCATTATCGCAATGTACGTAATCTGTTGGTGATGTGTCTGACAGGTGTCGCACCTCCTCCGTTTATGACGTATTCGTTAGTTATTACTGTTATTATTTATTTAAAGGAGCAGCTGTGGGTGAAGCTCGGAGTAACTTTGTTTGTAACAACACGAAACATGGCGATACGTTCCAAGCCGTTGGCTGTGACGTGGAACATTTGTTGAGTAATATCGCCCTCTGTGGGCCTAGTTTTAATCAGAATTCCTGTGCTTTGGCTGGGAGTACGGATTCTACGGAAGAGGGATCATTAATGGATTTCAGATGCTATGGGGTCCACTCCTACAGCATCCACCTTTATCCACCTGTTACTTTCAGTGCCATATGGAAATGTCCAACAAGCAACACCAAAAAAAACCTCTTGTGGTCCATTGTTGTTTTTCATTACCAATCTGGTGTCATGACCATTAACTCGTCTGAATGCAGTAGAAAGCTGCAGAGGGGGGAAGCCATGGGATTGTGTGTGGGTGCCATTGTGGTCAATAACAGCAGTCAACTATTATAGCAGTCAACAACATCAATTATCAATATTAATACCACTAATAATAATAATAATAATAATAATAATAATAAAACTAGTCGCAGTTCCCTTACAAGGAGATTTCAACGCAGAAGGAGGCCATGAGGTCCATCAAAGCCTGTGCCATGATTGCCAACATCTGTTTTTTTTTCATGCTTTCTTCCTTTTACCTGCAACATGTGAAAGGTCGACAAGAGCTCGATGTTGTTGCTGCTGCAGTTCTGCTGCTGCTGTTGTTACCTTCAACGAAGGAGAGGGTATTGCATTTGGGTCCGTTTGTCTGCATGGAACTTTCATGTTTTTCTCTGCAACCGCTTGTCAGATTGAGAAGAAATTTTCACCATTTGTGCGACAACCCATGCAGAATGTTTTAATGATAATTATGACGTCATAGGTCACATGGTGGAGCAGCCATGTTGGAAAAACTTCGGACCTCTATCTCTGAAACCGCACCAAAGAAAAAATTAAAACTTGGCACAAGGCAAGTACCCCTCATGGGAAATGAAAGTGATTTTTTTTTTCGACATCATAGGTGCCTCTGTTATGACATCATAATTGCGAATACGTAGAATGCGACATCCATTCAGTATAGAATTTCTTGAAGGTCATCTTGGGATAAAATGGTCCACAAATTTTTTTTTGACGACGTCATTGGTCACCTGCTTTGGCAGCCACATAGTTAAAAAAAAAAAAAAACCTTCAAAAATCTTCTCTGAAATGTCTGAACCAGTCATCACTGCCAGCAGTTATAAAGTGGCAGTTCTAATTTTGTCTCTTATTAATTATGTAACACACCAGTAAACACACACCACACAAAACAAGTCCTGGTGAGGGTCTGCAATCTCTGATTGTTCTTTTTGTTGTTGTTGTTGTGGTTAGGGTTCTTCTTGGGGACTTGGGATCGATTTTTGAAATGTGCACCCATTGGTTAGACACACCCACCATGTCACCCAGCCAAAACGATATGACCGCCATCTTGGTTTTCTGCCGGACCACACCCATGTCACCCAGCCAAAACGATGACCACCATCTTGGTTTTCTGGTGGGCCTAACAAATCAGGCCTGCTGGCCTCTGCCGATTACACTCTGCCCGGGTTTGTTGCATCAGATTTCCATTGGCTTGGGTCGAGTGTTACTCACGATGAGGGACCACGAAAAAAAAAGTAATTAGTCGTTCTTTGTCACAGGATGCGACCACAGTTTGGGCATTCTTGTTAAAATATTTGTTATGACTGTCGGGTTTCGAACCACTGACCTCCCAGACTCAGATGCCCTTACACCACATAATATGATTGAACAGCCATATCTATTTAGTTGTACGGGCTGTTGGGTCTCCAATCAGGCAAATTGGTTCTTCAATGTCTGGACAAGAAAACGATATTGAACAAGATGATAGAGCGCATAGTATGCCATCTTGATGGGTGAAAATGTATATAACCGTTTTATAACCGTTTTGGAGGCCTGATCGTGCTCAGTGAGAGACTGCAGTGACTAATAAGTACGAGTAAACTGGGGACTCTTTTTTTTTTTCCAACACCCTTTACGAGTTGAGGTGAGAGCTTTTTTTTTTTTTGCTAATTTAGGAGATGTGAAAGAGACCGCCCGCTGCCGCTGGGCCCCTTTATGCCTCCTCTCCCCACGGGGTTCGCTAGTAGATCGACACAGGTGTGAAACTCACCGTCAGACTGAAGGTGTGACTTCCCATTGGGTTTATGGTTTCACGACTACACCCGTGAGAGTCTATTATTTTAAGGTAAAAGTTTTCAAGTGCGGTATCAGACGATTATTTTTGGCACTTTCATTTGAAGCTGGAACTGCATGAGGTTCAAATCCGATGTGCCGTGTTCATTAGTCAAGACTGTCAACATCCTGTGACCAATACAAAAGTACATGGATTTCTCTTCATTTCCTCCTCTTGTACATAATATGTGTATAGACTCTGCAATGAACCTTCGATCACTGGGGAAAAATTGCACCCTTCATATGGATTATTTACTAACTCATTCAGCAAGGAATGATTGAACCCAATTATGGAAGGCAACGTGACAGAACCGTTATGACCTCGAACCTGGGACATTCAAGTTGGTCGAAGCTGTAAAGCACAATGTGGTGTTCGATGTCAATGTCACCTTGAAGGTTAAATAAATTTGCACTGCAGGAGCAAATCTCTTATCTGTGGGAAGAAAAATCTCTCTACCCCAACCCCAAATCTGTCCTCCACTCCTCCACCTTGTATTGTTGCGGGGCCGGGTATCGGTGGCGAGCACGACCGCTAGGTGGAGCAGTGGAGTCGTCTCCCACCGAACACCCAGAATTTAGGTCGTGACTCTCAGATAAGTGCGAAAGGCACGGGTCCCTTACTGGACCATGAATCGCCAATAATTGGACCGCGTGGGGTAGGGTCAATTGCCAAACTTCAATATACCTAATTACCCACACGTGCAAAGCTACCAGGGAATTCACACCCTCGACGGACCTCGAGCGGAACGAGCCGTTACCGTGCCCGAACTGTGTGTAACCAAGGCCCATCGGTCCAAATTAACAATTTCCAGCCTCGCTATTTCTCAAACCCACACCATGCTAAGCCAATGAAAGAAACACAGAAACGAGCTGGAACATTTAACAAAAGGGTTATTTATTTACAATGGGGCAGGGGAGCACGCAAGAAGGCATAGTTAACCGAATAAAAGGAATGCAATTTACACACACGGCACTGAAACGTTTCTACTTAAAAGACGGGCCCACACATAGACACACACCCCTCAAAAAGAAATGGTGGCGGCGGCCTTTATTGGTACCCCCAGCTCGGAGGGAAGATGAGCTGGAGGTAAGAGCCTGGCTTGGACCTTCCCGCTTCGTGCGGTTCTCGACAATCTGGCCCAGCGGGGCTTAAACCCGCAACACGATGCCGCTCCAAGCACCAGGTACGGAGGGTAGCATCGGGCGCTGGCACGCTCCACCGGCAACACTGGCGACGAGGCAGGTAAAGCAAGTCAGCTAGGCAGGCAGGCAAGCAATTCTCCTCTGGCTCACAGGCAGGCGATTCACGGCGGGAAGACGCTCTCACCCGGTCGCCCCCACACAATTATCACTTTTTCTTCACAGGTGGGAGGGAGCCGTCTCGTGTCATTCCCCTCCTCATTGGACAGGCGTGTCGGGCGATCTCCTGGCCATCCGAGATTGGTCGGTGGGGGTGCTCATGTCTCCACCCCTTGACCAGGAAGTCGAGCAGCAATATGTTGCGTTGGCTCCACATTGGCCGAGAGGCGGCAGACGTGCTCGCACCCTCCGATTGGCTGAGCGGGGCACCATGCCTGTATTTGGAGCGAAATCCAAGACACCAACGTCCAAAGAAACCCCACCTGGCACATTGGACTCCGCCCACGGCTGTGCTTCACACGCATGCACGTGGGAAAGGCCGATGGTGAAGAAGCAAAGATGGGCGTTGTTGTTGTTTAAGTTTAAAATGTAAAAATCCTAACTATAAAATAACTCACAGCGCACGTACAATTAATCACCCATTAAACATAGCACAGGACCCTAACTAGAAACACATGCTTACCATTATAACTGATCTATAGGACCTGGCTGTTGTGTGCAGTAAACTTCCAAATTCACAACAGTATATCTTACCGTTGTGTGTAGCTGCACTACAGCTAATCCCAAGCCTCTCTCAGAAATGATGACTTGAGATGTTTGAACTGGTTTGAGTCGACTCCAACATACCACGTCTGGTGTCTCACCGGGTCAACTACAGGTGCGCTTTCGTGATACCCAGGCCACGATGAGAGTGGTTTATGGGGGGGGGGGGGAGCGGTTGCAGGAAGATGCAAGAAGGTTGGTGGATATTGGAAGAAAGAAAGTGAGTGGAAGGAGTAGTTGAGTGGGATGTGGGGGTTTTGGAGGAAGAAGTGGAGAGGAAAGAGGTTGGAGGAGAAGCGGAGGGGGTTTTGGAGGAAGAGTTTGTGGGATGTGGGCGGAGGTTGTTTGGAGGAAGTGGAGAGAGGTGGTGGTGAGGGAGCAGGCAATGTCTATTAATTAGAGTTCAGTGTCGATTTATTCCCAAAACGTGTAAATTTTAATGAAGATGAATTCACTAAGATGAATGATTTCTCCTGAACACCAAGCTCCCCATGCCATTCATCAAGGGGTAATGGAAATTGTAAAAAGAAACCACTGAAATGCTCCACTCCTTATTATCGTTATTTCATCAATTAGCTCAGAGAGTTCGATTAAAGGGATCACACCCGGGGTTGCGCGACATGAGAATATCTTGGATCACACCCGGGGTTGCGCGACATGAGAATATCTTGGATCACACCCGGGGTTGCGCGACATGAGAATATCTTGGATCACACCCGGGGTTGCGCGACATGAGAATATCTGGGATCACACCCGGGGTTGCGTGACATTAGAATATCTTGGATCACACCCGGGGTTGCGAGACATGAGAATATCTTGGATCACACCCGGGGTTGCGTGACATGATAATATCTTGGATCACACCCGGGGTTGCGTGACATTAGAATATCTTGGATCACACCCAGGGTTGCAAGACATGAGAATATCTTGGATTACACCCAGGGTTGCGTGACATGAGAATATCTTGGATCACAGCCGGGGTTGCGTGACATGAGAATATCTTGGATTACACCTGGGGTTGCGTGACATGAGAATATCTTGGATCACACCCGGAGTTGCGAGACATGAGAATATCTTGGATCACACCCGGGGTTGCGCGACATGAGAATATCTTGGATCACACCCGGGGTTGCGCGACATGAGAATATCTTGGATCACACCCGGGGTTGCGCGACATGAGAATATCTTGGATCACACCCGGGGTTGCACGACATGAGAATATCTTGGATCACACCCGGGGTTGCGTGACATGAGAATATCTTGGATCACACCCGGGGTTGCGTGACATGAGAATATCTTGGATCACACCCGGGGTTGCGTGACATGAGAGTATCTTGGATCACACCCGGGGTTGCGCGACATGAGAATATTGTGACGTCCACGGGACTTGAACAGTCCCGCCAACGTAGAATGAGCCGAAACGATGGAGGCGGTTTATTTATTTATAACCCAAACATGGCGGTTCTAATTGCTCTACCGCAAACGGGACGAGGAAGGTGGCACGAGTCACTTTTCACTGAGTTGATGATGTTTATTCGTTTTTACTATTGACCAGAAATAACAAGACTCGGCAAGAAGAGGGATCCGGGGCGATTCGACGGGATGATGTGGGATCGGGCGTGGGGAAAACACAGACAATTCCAATGAATATACAGTTCTCAATCCCTCTAAGGCGCCAAGCACACACACACACACACACACACACACACACACACACACACACACACACACACACACACACACACACACACACACACACACACATACACACGTAGCTATTTCTGGTGGTCAGGCTGGACCGTGGTGTGGACGCAACTGTCCCTGGATCCACGTCGGACGAGCTGGCCTTGCTCTCGTCAGGGGGGGGGGGGCAGGAGAAACCGTGGTGCTGTCGACCTCCTGGTCTTGGCCCAAGTCTGCTCACAGCCGCCAGGGAACCAGTTCTGGCGCCAAGCCGCGACCAGGAGAGGGAGGCAGGTCCGCCCGCCGCCCAACCCCGCACTCCGAGTCAGCAGAACCCCAGAGCCAACCAAGGTGAGGCACGAGGCTCGGCAAGGCTCCAAGACACGATCAAGAACATGATCGATTCAGCACAACCACAAGGACGCTCTCTGCCGCCACAGGGAACCACACCAAAAAAACACGATCGTTCTGGTTGTAATCTTCTTCCTCTCTCTTTTCGACCCCGAACAGAACCTTTTTATCCTTGGTCCTCGTCACTTCCAATCGAGCCGTTTATTGGCCCACCGCCATCGCCTTCCGCCAATCGTGATCACGGGGCGGAGCCATCCGCTGCACTGTCCTGTGACGTCACGGCCAGTCTCCAGAGAATACCAAAAGGGGTTTACGCAGACACACTTACCCTATCCCGTGTCCCTATCTAATTACGTGACAATTATCATTCCCCCCTTGAAGAAATGAACATTTACTAGACAACTTATCACCACTGAATTGCTACTTATTACATCGAGATCCTGGTAAACTCGAACAGCATGGCATACCTAATTAAACATCCTAATTACCCTTTGAATGTATACCCCCCCCCCCAAACGTAACAATATCTTGGATCACACCTGGGGTTGCGTGACATGAGAATATCTTGGATTACACCCAGGGTTGCGTGACATGAGAATATATTGGATCGCACCCGGGGTTGCGTGACATGAGAATATCTTGGATCACACCCGGGGTTGCGCGATATGAGAATATCTTGGATCACACCCCGGGGTTGCGCGACATGAGAATATCTTGGATCACACCCCAGGGTTGTGCGACATGAGAATATATTGGATCACACCCGGGGTTGCGCGACATGAGAATATCTTGGATCACACCTGGGGTTGCGCGACATGAGAATATCTTGGATTACACACCGGGGTTGCGCGACATGAGAATATCTTGGATCACACCCGGGGTTGCATGACATGAGAATATCTTGGATCACACCCGGGGTTGCGCGATATGAGAATATCTTGGATCACACCCCGGGGTTGTGCGACATGAGAATATCTTGGATCACACCCCAGGGTTGTGGGACATGAGAATATATTGGATCACACCCGGGGTTGCGCGACATGAGAATATATTGGATCACACCCAGGGTTGCGCGACATGAGAAGATCTTGGATCACACCTGGGGTTGCTCGACATGAGAATATCTTGAACATTGTACACTTGTGATGGTTATTCAAGTAAATGAACAGGCTGTCGTGCCTCCGTGAACATAATACTGTGCAATGTTTAATTCAACCCAAAGGGGAGGGAAGGAGGGGAAGGGGTCTCACATTGCCTGTCAAGGAGCTCATCGCGCTCATTACATATCAACAGGTGTACAGACAATTTATTTTCTCTGAGGTAGCAATCGGAATGGGGAGGGGATTAATTCGATCTCTGCGCTGAGAAGGGGAAGGGGGTTTTGGATTTCTGCACATAGAGGGGGGGGGGGGTGGGGCTTTTGTTTCTCTGAACCTGGATGGGGGAGGGGCTTTCAGATCTGTGTCAAAGACTCCACAGATGGACAACAGTACAAGGAAGGTGAACATAGCATGTTTTAACAGGTGGATAGCCTGGTGTTGGCTTAGCGGTTAGGGTGGTGGCTTGGGATCCTCGGGTCCTCGGTATTCTCGATACGAGATACGATATGGATATGAGATTCCCGAATACAAGAAGAGGCATTTATTTATTCTACGGACCCTATGTTATATCGGCAAAAAAGAATTTATCTATTCGCTTTGCTTATTTGTGCAAAGAAGAAGTGGAACACAAACTCGTCTCATGATCACGGATGGTTATAAAGACGATTCTATAACAGCCTTAGCGGCTCCGCCTCAGTCTCTGCAACCTACAATTAGAGAGCTGAACACTGAACAGGCTCCTCCCACCTAGACCATTGGGAGGTGATGAAGCATCAGTGGAGAACATCCAATCAGAATTAACTTTGTTGATAGGGAGACTGTTCTTCATCATTACTCACTCACTTTGTGCGCATTTCACCTGAAGAGAGCACAACGAAAAGCTTTGTGGTTTTCTTTTTCTGATAATGTCCTTCAAAATGTCTCTGTTTATGTCTATATTAAAGTTTTGTAGTACCAAACATCTTTTTAATTATTTGTGCATGATTTTTATATATTTTTTTTAACGAGGAAATACCACCCATCGCTTCGCTGACGGGAACACTGAGATGGGGGGGGGAGAGTGAGGAGAAAGAGGGGGGAAGAGAGTGAGGAGATAGAGGGAGAAAGAGAGTGGGGAGAAAGAGGGGGTAAGCGAGTGAGGAGATAGAGGGGGAAAGAGAGTGGGGAGAAAGAGGGAGGAAGAGAGTGAGGAGATAGAGGGGGAAAGAAAGTGGGGAGAAAGAGGGGGGAAGAGAGTGAGGAGATAGAGGGGAAAGAGAGTGAGGAGAAAGAGGGGGAAGAGAGTGAGGAGATAGAGGGGGAAAGAGAGTGGGGAGAAAGAGGAGGGAAGAGAGTGAGGAGATAAAGGGGGGAGGAGGGAGAGGGGAGGGAGAGGAGGGAGGGAGAGGAGGGAGGGAGAGGAGGGAGGGAGAGGATGGAGGGAGAGCGAGGGAGGGAGAGCGAGGCAGGGGCGGGGGAAGCAGGGAAGGCAGTGAGCGGTGAGAGGAAGGCAGACGTGCAGTCAAGCGTCAATTACGATTCATACTGTCTCATCAAAATGATTCTGCGTCAGTGAAGATGGAAACAAAATAATGTCTGAAATCCATTTTCTACTGGTCATACGAAAATACCACCCAGAGACAAACACCAATCGGAGATGTCCGGAGATAAAGACAGTCCAGAGACAAACTCCCAACCGGACACAAGCCCCGCCTGGACAAAACCACTGAACAGACACATATGGAGATATGTGCCCAGAGACAAACTCCTGTCGAGTCAAACACCACCCGGATACGTTCGTCGACAAACACTACCCAGATACGTTCGGTGACAACCACCACCCGGACGCGTCCGGAGCCAAGCTGTCCAGAGACAAACACAGCCCAGACGCATCCGGAGACAAACTCCCATCCAGACATAAACACCACCCGGACACATCTGGAGACAAAGTCCAGTCCAGACAAAAACACTGCCTGGATGCGTCTGGAGCTAAGCTGTCCGGAGACAAACTCCCATCCAGACATAAACACCACCCGGACACATCTGGAGACAAAGTCCAGTCCAGACAAAAACACTGCCTGGATGCGTCTGGAGCTAAGCTGTCCGGAGACAAACTCCCATCCAGACATAAACACCACCCGGACACATCTGGAGACAAAGTCCAGTCCAGACAAAAACACTGCCTGGATGCGTCTGGAGCTAAGCTGTCCGGAGACAAACTCCCGTCCAGACATAAACACTACCCGGACACGTCCTGAGACAAACTCCCATCCGGACATGTCCGGAGAGAAAAACCCCCAGACACGTCTGGAGACACCTCCTTCCCCCCCATCCCGACATGTCTAGAGACAAGCCCTTCCCACACATAACCACCATCCAGACATAACGACTGTCTGGATACATCCAGAGACAAACAGAGGGATTGAGGAATTGAGGAATAGAGGGAGAGAGGGAGAGAGGGAGAGAGGGAGAAAGGGAGAGAGAGGATATGATAAAAACAAAAAAAAGAGAGAAAGGTGAGGGGTGGAGGTTGGGTTGGTAAAGAGAATGATATATTATGCTTAATGACTGAACACACACAAAAACAAACTCATGTCAGAACAGCTGTAAAAACAACGACACAACAGAGTTTATAATGTAATCCACGGGCACATCTGCAAAAACTTTGAGGTTCCAGTTCCAGAAAATTTGGGAACATGGACCAAAAGTAATCACTGAAAACATGGAAGTACCTACCATTCACGTACGAACGAATGATCCCATCAAGCGTTAACATCAAAAAACAAAGCATTGTGATCAGATATCATAATTAGGTACAAAAGAATGTGAAGAAGGCATTGCTGATTGAGGTGTTAACAGCAGTGATTTTGGACTAAACAATGCAGAAAGCAAGACAATGACCAAACACCAAGACCTCAAGAATGAAGTGAAAAGATCCTGAAAGCTGAAGAATGCCAAAGTTGTACCAGTGATAGCTGGACCAACAGGAATGATGATGAAGAACCTCACAGAGGTATTAAACACAGAGGCAGTACCCCTGGGTACTCACCTGGTCGTGGCTGGATAAGATAATCAGGCAACCACTGGTAGGCATGGATGACCCACAAAATGTATAATGGAGAAGAAAGTAAATACCTATGGTTTTGTGTTTTCATGCCATGAACAAACCTTGGTACATCATGGGTGATGAAGGTTGTGGTCAGGTTTCTTCAAAGTTGTTTGGGTGGTTTCAGAAAAGAAAGCAAATACATATTTTAGGGGGCAACCCCCTCCCCACCCCCTCCCCCCCCCATAGAACCCTTGGAGCCCAATTTCTTTTAATGTTGAGAACAAATTTTTCTACATCATGGGTGGTGAAGATGGTGGTCAAGTTTCATCGAAATTGCGTGTAGTTTCTGAGGAGAAAGTAAATACCTCTTTGGGGAGGCAACCCCCCCCCCCCACTCCCATAAACTCCCTTTGTAGACCTCTTCAAACCCCATTTTCTTTTGTAATGCCATCACGGGTGCTGAAGGTTGTGGTCAAATTTCATTGAAATCGCATGTGTTGTTTCTGAGAAGAAGTTGCATGTATTTGTGGATGAACCGACGGATGGCACAGCATCCCATAAGCTCCCTGGAACGACTTTACAGGTGGGATAAAAACCATCCCTCGGAATATTATAACAAACGAACTACACTTGGAAGCTGTCCGGGGCTCAGCAACGATCCTGACAAAAGCCCTCGGCACAAAACTTTGAGAACAGAAAACTTCACAGCTTGGTCCATGAATCGTGACCCCTTACTGAAATGAAGGGAGATTCTGTGAGCCCACCCAGGGAGGACGACATTCCACATTCTGAAACCCAAATATGTAGATACCATTCAAACACACACACACACACACACACACACACACACACACACACACACACACACACACACACACACACACACACACACACACACACACACACACACACACACACACACACACACACACACATAGCCAATATCGACAATTTTTCGGGAATCAGCATGTTGGAGTCAGTTTATTTATCGACTACAGTACGTACTGTATACAACCCAGAAACCTTGAGTAGCTTTCACCGAAAAACACCGGTACATTTATACACACAATTCAGGGAGATGTTCACAAACATGATTCTTTATAAACAGCTGTGTGTGTTGGGTGGAAAAAAAATTGGCTTGGTAATTTAGAAAACACGTTAATTCGGCAAACGGCTCAGAAATCAGGCATTATCAAATATATTTTGCTTTCAAACTCACAAAGAGAAACATGAAACCTTTGTAAAGCAAATCTGATAACCAAATGCTTTAGAAACAGGCGTGAGGACAAAGGAAAACCTGATAAAAACCTCCATAAGATACAGGATGAAACTTTGCCCTTTGAAAGTAATTCTCCCCAATTTGCCAACCAAGTGGAAAATATAAGATTACTAGACGACCCCTGAACCCGTTGGGTACAAATTGTGACAGCGGTTGATGAAAAAAAAAATCATTTGAAGAAAAAAAAAAGATAGCTCCAGCGAATTATACCACTGATGTTGTTTGCATTGATCAAATTCTCCCGAAGAGGACTTGACTGAATCGGGAATGGATTTTTTTAATAATTATTTTTGTTGCCCGATTTGAACGAAACTTGATTCTGCACACCGCAGGATAATGGTGAGTAAGGTGGCCCTAAAATTTTTGCGCGATCTTGTACCGTTTTGGCTGAATTTTGGGAACATACATACATATGAGATGAGTTTCAGTAATATATAGATATTGTTACATGGTTAACTAACATACAATACCGATCTATTTATGGACAAAACAACTTTCAGTATGGAATGATATATCAGGTATATATTTTAGAGTAACAAATATATAGATGGATACATATTTCCTTTAACTAAACATTGACGAACAAGATCTCTTACCAGGCCCAGATGCACTTGGGCGAGCATGGGGATTATATATTCGTTATTGTTGTATTGGTTTGAAAGTCATCTGGTTGGAAATGTTCGCTTTGAGTGGTACAATGATGGTGTTGAGCATATATTAATGGATTCAGGAGAGCACTTTCTCAACAATGAGAAAGGCAAACAATATATTAATCAATGATCCGAAGTTTTTAAAAGATATGTTACTGTTATATGGAATTAATAAGATCACAATATATTTGAACAGAGATTCTATTACACTTATTCTTGGCCTGTCAGGCAGACATTGTAACAAAGAAACTAACAGGCAGTCTAATCTGCAAACATAATGAGTTCTGATGAGACAAGCAAACAAAGAAACTCATACCATGAGTATTCCATTTCTGCAAATGTAATGAGTTCTGACTGTCATTGTGAGAGACCTATAAGCATAATTATCTTGCAGACAATTAAAATCTATCTCAAATCTATCTCAGTGCCTTTACCGACGATGTTTCCTGGCGAACCATTCCTTATATGGTGATAAAGTGACCTATACTTTACAAAAGATTTTATACTTCAATATTGTTTAAAAGCAAAAATAAAGAGAAATGAGATCATAATTTGTGGACAAAGAACACTTATCTCAATACGAAAAATATTTGTTTCAGTGTGATTAATATAGAAACACCAGTACTTTGCAATAGTCATGTGAGCCAGAGCTTTCTATTACCAAAATGTCCATGCTCATATTTCACAAGATGGAATTAATTATTTTTACTTCGACAGACCAGCGTTTTCATCTTCAATTACACTTCCACCTTCTTCCTCTGAATCGCTAGCAAAAGGCTCGAAACAATAAGGCTCCATAATTCCTCTGAAAGCATTTCCATCACCGATTTTGTCTCCAACAGATTCTTCAAAATCCCACTGATCACTTTCAACATTCTGCGAACCTTCGGAGTCGCTAATGATGGTGGAATCAGGATTGGAATTTGAGTTCGACATGCACTGTTTCTCTATGTAAAGCCACGGTTCGGATCAATATGGCATCAGGGTGTGACGTCAATGGCGAAATCGAAAGTCGACACTCTCAGGCTTCTTTTTGACACTGTGATTGGCAAAAAAAATTCAATTGTTTTTTTTCCTTTTAAATTAGACCATGATGAATGATTCTCAATGGTTTTCAGGAAAAAAAAAATTGCATTTGGGGTCCCCTTTAAGAGTTTCAGTAGAAACACCATCAGGGCCAGCCATTTTTCTGCTATCCTGTTTCCTGAAAAGTAAAATTCACCTCAGCATCCTCCACAGTAAATAGTCTGGCAGATATGTGCTCAAATTTTGCCGAATTGTGCACTTTATGATAAAAGCATAAAACTTGATATGCATATGCAGTACGAGACACCAAAGGAAATGTATTAAACATTGGAGACACTGAAAACCTGCCATGTCAGCCATTTTCCAAGATGGCCAATATGGGCATTTCCGTGTAGTGGGTTATTTGCAAAATCACCCTAAATAAGATTCTATCAACAATTTTTAGTTATTCAATCATCTGAATTATCTTTGTAGATTACAGAAATGACAGTTCGAGCTAATTTTTGATGACCCTTTGATCTCATAGGGTATTTTAGGGTAAGGAAAACATTATTACAGATTCCCCATTATTCATTCACACGTAAAAGTAGATGTGAGAAGTGTGGTGGAGGAGTAGCAATGTATATCCAAATCACATTTGTGTATTTTCAACATGATGACCTAGTTCTAAATGCTAGCTAATGTGATTCAATATTCATTGAAATTGATTTGAAAAATATGGAAAAAAAACTTTGAAGTTGGAGTGATTGATAAGCCACCAAATGTTAATTTTGATCACTTTGTGAATGCATTCGACATATTACTGAATGATCTGTTCTCTGAAAACAAATCCTTGCTTATTGTGGGTGATTTCAACGTCGACCTCCTTCAATATAATATAAATAACTCAACTCAATACTTTATCAACTCACTCCTTAGTACCTTTTATGTACCCTCAATTAATAGACCAACTCATGTCACGAAATCCTAATCTACAGTGATTGAAAATTATTGACTAATCAATGCGAGTTAACAATAACCAGTGGTGTGTTTTATTGTGACATAACTGATCATTACCTGTTTTCCAAATTACTGTTTTAAATTATACTGGCTGTCTTAAAGGTGCAGACACCAATACTTTCACTTCAGATAGACTCATTAACTTGACAAATTCTGATCTATTTAAGAAGGAGATGGAAGAAACAAATTGAGAGAATATTCTGTCACTTGAGGACCCTAATGTCACATATAATACAGTTGAATTAAGATTATGAGTTTTGTATGATAAATGTTTCCCAATTTATAATTCTAAAAACAAAACTGTGAAGCTAAAACCCTGGATGACTGATGTGTTGTTAAAATCGATCAAGTACAAGATGAGGTTATATAAAAAAATTCCTTCATAAGCTTCAATTGATAACATATCCAAAGTCAAACAATTTTGAAACAAGTTCAATAATTTTGTCCAACATCGTCCAAAGATCGCTTTTAGTCAAAAAATATTCCATCATCTGCATAATAATTATGAAAGTTGGGTTTTTCTTCTTCTTACTCTTCAGTGTATTTTTATTTGTCTGTGCTATAAATACAACATTGAAACCCAACAAAAGGACAGACTCCCCCTTTTGGAGCAAGTAACAAATACAAAACGATTTGACTTCACACAGTTACCATTTTAACATTTGCAATCATTTTAACCTGCTATCTACGAAACAATCCACAGTTTCATTCACAAGCAGTTCCAGAGCAACTGCTATTTATTCATTTCCAGCTAACTTAGCATTTCCATACTGAGGAAAGATGGTCACAAGGCCAACTCAGTGTTGGAAATACCCGCTTACATCGTTGCAAATTTTGAAATGGGAAATGGGTTTGTAAACATACACGAAGTACCATTTAATCAAAATTCATGGACCTGACCAATTCATCAGTAAACAACTAAAATGGGTATTATTTAAATCATGTCATAACACAAATTTTCAATAATATCATTCTTACACTCTGATCAAGTTAGCATTTATTTCTCTAATTCTTTCTGCATTGAGCATGATTC
Source organism: Eptatretus burgeri (assembly GCF_056783735.1). Classification (NCBI taxonomy): domain Eukaryota; kingdom Metazoa; phylum Chordata; class Myxini; order Myxiniformes; family Myxinidae; genus Eptatretus; species Eptatretus burgeri. Next base: position 96,208,004 of record NC_140964.1, on the reverse strand, counting down.
TGTTTTATCTTTCCACAAAATATGGAGGCATTTTACTTAAATTACAATTAGGCCAGTACCAGCTACTAATCAGTGAGAGCAATACAATTACAATAGATGGTACAATTCATAATTCCATTAATTGATTTCGTAATTGCTGTTTGATCTAGTCATTCTTTCTATTTCTGCATTATGGTTAATATAAATACCATGCTGATTTTCCTCATATATTGATTTTCCCTTTTGATTCCTAATATATAATATTGACCAATCTGTGCTCGAGTAGTGGGCTTGGGATAATAAATCAATCCATGTCACATTGTCCAGAGGTACAGTGATTGACAATACATCAATCAATCAAAACAAGCCACCAATAATCAGCGGCATACCTTACTGTGACAAAACCGATTATTTACATGTGCTCCAAATTACTGGTTTTAATGGTGCAGATTCAAATTACTCCGCAAATTTTTATCCATTCAGGAAGAAGTTGGAAGAAAAACAAATTGGGAGAATACTCTGTCACTTGAAGACACCAATACATTTAAATTAGGATTACGAGACTTATAACAATTTCAAAACGAACTTAATCTGTTGAATAGACAAGCAAAATAAAATCATCACAAAGGAACCTAGTCTCTAATCAACCCATCGTTTGTAACCAAAAGAAACATGGAGGTTCGAATACCATAATGAATTGTAATGGAGAATACCATAATTTTTGATGAGCTGAGTCTGAAAGTAATTAACTCAGTTACTGTGCACACAACCTCCACTAGTTGCCAACTCTTCCCCATGTTTATGTATTTGACAACCAACCAGGTAAACAGATGTGTAAAAATCACTTTTCTGATTAATATCACATGCAAACATTATCACTTGTTCATCACTACAACACAGATCAAAGCACAATGGTGTGCTGTTGTTAGGTTTCACATTGTTATATTAATTAACCGGGGTAATTAAACAAGAATGTCTATCATTGTAGTCACAGGGTGGTCACTCAGGAGTCTTTCTCGGGATTGCCAGCTCTGGAAACTCCCACTATGTTGAGAGGGATCCTGACATTCCATCAGTGTGATTTGTTGAGCTGCCAAACTTTGACATCGCTCGCAGACCACTCTGGTTGTAGGATGTTCATTTGGAAACAAGTACTTTAACAACATGTTTAAGAGATACAAAATTTCTCCAAACAGTTTAACACTACCAAATGCTAACATTGTTTAATTAATTTACAACCTTTCTCATTTACATAACCATTCTCTTAAACCAGATTTATAAAAAGAAAGATGTTTTTTGCTTTCTGCATGAGTAAGTTGACCTTGGGTTGGCTAAGATCAAAAGAAGCACCAGCCGAGAAGTACCAGCTCCGCCTGCAATTTCCCCCCAAAATCATTTTTATTTTGTGAATTGTGTTGCTTGTTACATGTCTTTGTCCTGGTTCTTGGATGTCTGACATTTAAGAAAGATCACTATTTTAACCCAAATTTTCTTCACTTGATGTACTTGCTTCACAGATCAATCATTATAAGAGGTATTTACAATGATAATGTCTCAGTTGATTATTCATCAAATCTTGCAGCAATTCCATAATTCTCACCGAAGTTACCATTTTTTCATTCATTATGTGCAAGGAATTTTGCCTGCTTGAGTCGAACAAAGGGTTACACTGGGTGGTTTGCCATTGTCTTCCCAGCAGTAGTTTGGGCAGGAATTTATCTTTAACAAAAACATCAACTGATGTCATCTCTCAACTTTAACATCCATCAACGAATGAAGACAGCACGCCTAGTTTAACGTCCATCCAAGGGATAAATCTCTTCTAGCAGTACGAACATCTGCTTGTGAAACAAGAACAATGTCAAAAGAATGAGCAATTCTGAAACATCTATATTGCAAGGAAGCTAGTATTCAAAACAAATGGAGAGCTAAAACACGTCAGCTTGCTGGGCTGAGCAATTAAAAGCAATTTCCCACTTTTCATCATTTTAAAATCCTGAACAAAGTGCTGTTTAAATTAATTTTGTCTTATAATGCCACTGATAGCTGGCTATACTAAGTGGACCCCCGTTCAGAATATATTTTACATTCACAATTGTCATTTCACAATTTATCAGCATTTTTATTTATAAAGCAAAGCTCTCTGATGTTTGCAAGATCCCTATGCCTCTTCCACATTATATCAACACAAATACCCACTCCACGGTGTGTCTAAGTGCACTAACTCCTTTCCTTTTTCAGAAAAAAAGCTTTGACACTTTCTTCAGCATCTATCCAAATCACATTTATGACCTCTCCTGCTTATAAAACACAGATTCCAGTTTATAGTTCAAACACAGACTCAATGGAGAGTGCATAAGCTGTGACTTTGCATTATCAGCACCAAGCCAAAGTGGCCTCTAGACTTATGTTGCCCCAAGACTATAATTATTATTATTATTATTATACAAGACTATATTATGCATTATTATTATTATAACAGGTATTCAAATGATGCTCCGAGGAAACCACCATCTTATTATGTATGCAACGTACAGTATTCAAAGCCAAAATAGCACACACAGTTATCAAACAATGAGAAAGCCCAAGCTTTGAATCCACTTCATCTCCCATGGGTTAACCATTGAATGAGTGGGGATTCTCACATGGAGCACACTCACCATCAGCCCCTCCTCACAAACATTCCATTCGTTCATCATTTGGAGCAATGCCCCACATCTGAAGATATTTTAAGTATCAATAACAATATGTATTCATACTTAAACAGCAAACAGAAGGGATAAACAACACACTCAACAAACGTCATGAGCCAGCCAGCAAACCACAAACAGAAAAGTTCAAAAACAGGTTGCTTCAACTCTCTGTCTGAAGTTTATATTCAATTGATTCATTCCAAGCAACCACAACTTCGGCTGTTTATGTGGGTAATCTGTCCGCAAACTGTCTTGCTGGGGTACTTAATTATTTTATTATATTTTATTTTATGAATGGCCATTTGTCTTCACACATTAGTTGTTGCAACACCATTTCTAACAAGACATTCTCATTAATACAAGAAGGATTATGACATTGTAGAGTCATCTTCAGTTCTTTATTGAGCCCACAATAACTTCTAATTCAGAATTTGCCCAAAATCAAATTCACATTCATTATGTTGTCTTAAAACACTTCTCAATGGCATTTGCCTTGCACTCCAAAGACACCGCACCATAATGCCAGAGCTCTGTCTTTCAATACAAGTCATAAACCCAATATTTTGCTTAGACGCTGAAACTACAACAGAGTGTGAGGAATCTGACGTTATCGTACTCCTCTTGAGAAAAAATATGTGCACCTCTTTTCATTCAGAGTCTTCACAGTGTATGGTGACAAGCAATCCTCATCTCCACTCTCCATACTTATTCATTCCCATAAGTTTCACAGTTCACAATACACAAAATGCAACACTGATATATCATACACAAACGATATCAACATTCACTTACATGTAAAACTCAAATAATACAACACTTAGTATGACATGCAAGTCAATAAAATTCATTGCACATACATTATTCAATGAAAGTCAACACAAATTCTGTACAAGTACACAAATTCACAAGAGCCCTATCCTTCTAACATCCAGTTGTAAATAAACCCACAATTCTGTCACCTCCAACTCCTGGTTGGGAAACAAAACATTTAGTCAATTTTATCCCTCTGTCTCAGGTGGAAAACAAGAAACCCACAATTTATCCAATAAATTTAGTCAATTTATCTAACTTCAGGTAAGATCAGCCAGTTCATGTTCCAGCTTCAGGTGGAACAGCCACATCACAGTATATCCCTACTTCAGGTGGAGATACCCAATTATGCCCCTACTTCAGGTAAAGACACCAAATTACCTCGAGTGTAGCACCAGCCCAAATCGGGGGTGCACACCGTGGCAGTTTGATCAGAACAGAAGGCCACCATAATGGTTGTTAGTTTGATCAGAACAGGTGTCCAACCTTAACCGGGACGCCACCCAAAATACCTCTTGGACAAATAGGATGCCGCCTGCAATACCTTTAAACCAGCGGGTCGCCGCCCGAGTACCTTTTAACCATCGGGTAGCCGCCCAAAACAGGAATTTTCAACAACCCCTCGCACAACAAATGGTTCAGGCTTCTTTGTGTAATTCAGAAGCAAGTTTCCTAACTGGTGGAGAAACAAGGTGCACAGGGAAGGGAGAGAGTGCAAGTACAAGCGCTTCCCCTCAGGGAAGAAATCCTCTACCTTTATGGTAAGCTCTTTTGTGTCTGCCCTTCCCTCTTCTCCAACTATGCACCACCGATCTCGATTCACCGAGGCAAATTGCGTACTGTCATGGTCGCCAAATTGTGGAAGAAATTCAGTTCTTCGCTTTTGGAGTCTGAAACCATTTATTAACAGCACACATCAAATTACACATAACAACAAACATGCGCATGGGGAAAAAGGATAACAAAACAAGCAAGAGCAAACACAAGGACGACAAGGAAATCCAACACAGGTGGAGGCCATTCAGCCCATCAAGCCTGTGCGAACACCACACCAACCCAAGATCATTTTAATTAATGAAAGAAAGAAAAAATATTGTATTGTTTTTTTTTATTTTATTTTTTATTTCTGTTTGTTTTTTGTATTTTTTTGTTGTAATCTTTTATTTTTTTAATTATTATTTTTTAATTTTCTTCCCCTCGGAGAGCGGGCATGGCCTTGTTTACAAATACACATCAACCACACAACCCCCCTTGACAAGACCCCCACCAACAGCACTTTGTACACAATCACCCATCAATACTCAAACTACCTAAAAGTCTTATCAACATCCCCATACCCCTCTATCTCCATATACTTGCAGGTACCTATTATTACGGCTGTGGAAATTCGCAAACCACCATTCAGGTCCCGTAGGTGAGATATCTCTTAAGTACATGTGTAGTTAGCCCAAATCCGTTGTCTAGAGGGAATTTATGTGATTCATTCGGGCTGCGATCCTTTGAGATAGCCGTTTTTCTTTTTCTATTGTTATTTTAAACGACAAACCTCCCCGCAAACAACAACCGCCACCAACTACGCCACAACGCCAACCACGCTACAATTACCCTCACAACAACCACCACCATCTTCGCCACTACCCCCGCTGACGAACGCAAACCTCCACGCAAACAACAACCGCCACCAACTACGCCACAACGCCAACCGTGCTACAATTACCCTCACAACAACCACCACCATCTTCGACACTACCCCCGCTGATGAACACCATCCTCCACGGTCCACACTACGACGGTTTCCGCGTTGGAAACCGTCGAGAACACAAGGAGGGAAAGAAGAAGGCACAACAATGGCGCGTGGATTTTTCCCGCCTGTTTTTCCCGTCTGACTTCCCCGCGCTTTGGAGTGGCGGAAGAGCGATCCAGGTCAAAGGTGAGAAAAGGTGGGGGCCTCTTTTTGGGGGAATAATGCTCTGGCTCCAAGCCAAAAACTGACTCCCTCGGCCCCCGGACGGAGCGGGGTGGAGGGAAAGCGTGAGGGCACGCCCCCTTCGAGAAGCTTCTCCAAGAAGCTCGAGGGGAGGCGGAGCCGAAAACGGGGGCGGAGTGAAGGGCGGAGCCCCGGGCTATTAAAGTCGGACACGGGCGGAGCGCTTTTGGTGGTGCTCTTGCTTTCTTCGTCCTCTTCCGCTCTTCCGGCTCGCTCTTCATGGTGGCTGCTGGCCTGGTCTTCTGTGGGGCGGTCCCGAGACCCCGCTGGCGGGACGGAGCGTCTGCCATTCCACACACCGCGACCTCGAGCAACTACGTTTCCCCCCCCCGCCCCCTTCTATCCGCGCTGGGATAACGCCGGAAACCCCGTCCGTGGCATCGAGCGGCCAACACGTGCCGGCGCGAGGCACACCGGAGAGGACTCACCTACCACGCCACGGCACGGAGTCGCAGCCAGGCACAACCACGCCAACGGACGTGACAGAGGGACTCGACGGCCCCAAAGGGAAGTCACCATTTTCTTTTCGGGGTTTTTGTATGGATGTGTGGTGGCGCCGTGTCTTGTAACATAGAACTGTTTAAGTGTTGCCGTGTGTCGGTCTTATTCGGTTGTAGCTCTGCGTCGTTGTTGCTTTTGTTTTTGTTGCCATATGTGCATTTTGATTGTTTGACTGTATATGTGTGCTTTCCGTGTGTCGTGTAAATAAAGTGCTTGCATGTTGAACTGTGCCCGTTTCGCTTCATCTCCTTCCTTTTAATTGACCCTCCATCCTGCTTCACGTAAAGGGTTCGTAGTGGGCTTAATACACCCAGTAATTAATCGGAACCGTCAAGGCCGACGATAACACCGCTCGGTTATCACTGCAGCTCGGAACGGACCGCTTAAGCGGTTCGTGTCCGTGGTCGGCCTGTGGCGTGGTACGGTCGCCCGGTCGACCATCCGCGCAGGTACTTAGGTAGATCGAATTTGGCGAGCAACCCTATCCTGCGCGGGTGGGCAATTGGCACGATCGTGGTGGGGATAAACCCCCACCCGTGACTAGCTCCCGGCGTTGGTCCGAGAGGGTCACGACTGAATTGTCTGTTCCGGTGGGTGAGGCGGCTGCCATTCGAGTCGAGCGGCCAATCGCACGCCGGCGGGCGCGAATTCGCAACACTGTCTAATTCTAATTTAAACTGATCTACTTTTTCTGCTGCCACTACCTTTCCAGGGAAACCATTCCATGCATTAACTATTCTCTGAGTGAAAGTCCCCTGCCTTACTACCATCTTAACTCTTCTCTTCTTTACTCTCAGGCTATGGCCCCTGGTTCTGTCACTGTCTATTTGTTGAATAAATTATTTTATTTTATTTTATTTTATGAATGTCCATTTGTCTTCACATGTTAGTTGTTGCACCACCATTTCTAACAAGACATTCTCACACGATCCTCTTTCTCCCCAAAATGCACCGAACAATTGTTTTTATACTATTCTGGACTGCAAAAGACATGGGAGAGCAAAACATCTGGCAAGTGTGAATGGGGGGGAGGGGGTGGGGGGGGGAGTGGGGAGCCGACAAGCATGAGAAAGGGAACTGCAGGTATGGCCACTTTGGGAGGGAAGGGGGGATAGACACGCTCAGGTCAAGATTGCAGTTTGGGAATACGAAGCCGGCCGTGAGAAGGACAGGGTGACAAAGTTAAGACAAAATATGAAGAGGCCGAGTGAATAAAGACACAAGCCCATTACTTTGATCATGCATTCTGTTCACCATTGAGTAACAAGATTCTCAAAATATGACATTTTGTGACAATAAGATAACATTTTATCTTGCTTGTATATCATCAACATCACTATGGAGATCAAAAGGCTGTAAAAAGATATTTTACTGACAGTCAATTTGATTCCAGTACGAGCCTGGTGTTGGCGCAGTGGTTAGGGCAGTGGCTTGGGATCCAAAAGGTCCTGAGTTCAAGCCCCGTTGAGCCACTGAATTAATACACCAGGGGGTTGACTCAGCCTGTCATCCTTCCGAGGTCGGCGAAATGAGTACCAGTTTACTGGGCCGGTGTATACCCCGGTTAAAATAGGTGTACCTTATCCCTGTGTCGTAAGAGGCGACCAGGGTTGCGTCAGGAAGGGCATCCGGCGTAAAACATGTGCCAAATCACTATGCGGATCATACGGATGATCCGCTGTGGCGACCCCGAACGGGAGCAGCCGAAAGAGGAAGAAGAAGAACTTGATTCCAGTACAAAAGTAACACCTTATTCTATACTGTTAAAAAGAAAGGATAACGAAATTGAGAATACATGAATATAATTTTAAAAAATTCTTCCACACAGCCAAGATTCTCGGACATTATGGCGAGTGCGGGACGGGGCAGCAAATGCACATAACGGATGGAGCAGACGGAAGCACAGCACAAGGTTTATCTCAAACCCCTGACAAATAGACAGACAATCAACTGAAATGAATACGGGGTTTAATGAAAATAAATCAAATATTTTCAATGGTAACTCGAAGGGTACTCCGTAGTGCACATACCTCTGCCACGTAATGCCTGATCCATGAGAACATATTGGGCCCAATACATTTTTGAAACATCATGCTATGCAGCACTATATAGTTTTTCAGCCCCATCTCTTATTGGTGAAGAATCATCCAGATCTAGATTCGGATCCTCACCAAAACGAAATCAGTTCTTCCTCGTGTCACTCCCAAACTGTCCACAACTTTATGAGAAATTTTGCTCCATATGGTTTTTGATCCCATCTCTCAACAGTGAATCATCACTTTAAAAACTTCTCAGATCCAGATGTGGATTCGGATCTTGACCCAAATTTAGGATTGCCATCCTTGGCTGGTCACCTATACACACACACACACACACACACACACACACACACACACACACACACACACACACACACACACACACACACACACACACACACACACACACACACACACACACACACACAATTTCAGAATGATTGCTTGAAAACTGTGACCAAATATCATGTGACAAACAGACAGACAAATGCTAGAGATCAACATACTTGGCAAGAAAAAAAATTCAAATTTTTTCACAAAGAAACAAACAGACAGAGAGGGATAAAAACATAACGTCCTTCACCTTCGGTAGCAGAGGTAATTATCTGATCCGGATTCGGATCTTTACCAAAATTGAATCATTTCTTCCTTGTCACACACCCAACATATCCACAAAGTTTCATCCGAGTGCGTCCACGATTTCTTGAGATATAGTGCTGTATATTAGTTTAGCCCCATCTCTCAAAGGTGATGAATCACTTAAAAAAATTATCAGATCCAGATCCAGATTTGGATCTTCACCTAAATTGAAACAGTTCTTCCGTGTCACACACCCAACAAGACCACCAAGTTTCATCCTAATCTGTTGACAACTAAAAAAAAGATATCATGCTTTCTATCGTTTTTTGCCCTACCTCTCAATGGTGAAGAGTCACTTAAAAGATTCTAGTAGCCAGATCTGGATCCGGATCTTCACCAAAATCTCATCACTTCGTCGTTGGTACACGCCGAACCTGTGCACAAATTTTCATCTGGATTCCTCCACAACTTGCTGAGATATCCTGCACAAAAACAGAGACAAACAAACAAACAAAATCACAAAAATAGGTGAAAACATAACCTCCTTCACCTTCGGTGGCAGAGGTAACTAAAAACAGAGCAATCAGAGATTGCAGACCCTTGCCAGAACGTTTTTTTCTGCAGTGTTTGTGTCTCTTTGTATAGTGTATTTTGTGTGGCATTTATGCACTGGTGTGGTACGTATAATAGACATAACTAGAACTTTCACTTTATAACTGCTGGCAGTGATGACCGCGTACGAAGACATCCCGCTTTGATTGGACACCAGACCCTAACCCATGACATTTATTATAATTCAGTTGAATTCCGAATGGGATTAAAATAAATTAAATTAAATTCAAACTAGAAGGGCACTCAGAAGAGCGCATCCCTCCACCACGCAATGCCTGATCCGCAAGAACATATCTGGGCCAATAAATTTTTGAAATATCGCACTAGAAATCGTTTTTAGCCCGATCTCTCAATGGTGAAGAATCACTTGAAAAATCCTAGTAGGCGGATCTGGATTCGGATCTTCACCAAAATCTAATCAGTTCGCCCTTGTCACACAGCCAACCTGACCACCAAGTTTCATCTGGATCTGTCCACATTTTGAGATGTCCTGCACACAAACAAACAAACAAACAAACAAACAGACAAATGAACAATCACTCAGAGTGACAACTTGGTAAAACGGAATGGCCTTACATGGAGAACATACCTCCAACAAGCTAAGTAGTTTACATTTTGTATGCCACTGGTCAGTCGGATCTGATTCTGGACCTTAACTAAAATCGAACTGGCTTGTTCTTGTCACCTAACCAACTCTTCCACCTCGCTTTGTCACAAGTCATCCACAACTTTTAGAGATAACGTGCTATATATCGTTTTTTGCCCTTCTCTCAATGGTGAAGAATCGCCTGAAAAATTCTCAAACCTGCGTCCGGATTCAGATCTTCACCAAAATTGAAACAATTAGTCCTTGTCGAAAACCCAACCTGTCACCAAGTTTCATCCAAATACTTCCTCAACTTTTTGAGATATCATGCAATATAATTTTTAGCCTCATCTCTCAATGGTGAAGAAACAGGTTAAAAATTAAATAATCATTGTATCCAGATCTGGATACGGATCTTCACCAAAATGAAATCACTTCTTCCTAGTGGCTTTCTCAATATGTCCACCAAGTTTTGTGTGAATCCTTCCATATAACCTTTTGAGATACTGTGTTATATATAGTTTTTGACCCTATCTCTCAATGGTGAAGAATCACTTAAAAAATTCTCAGATCCGGATCTGGATTCGGATCTTCACCAAAATTTAGCGTTGCCGTCTTTGGCGAGTCACCTCTGCACACACAAAAATTCAAAACGATTGCATGAAAACTGAGGCCAAAAATCGTGTGACAAACAGACAAACAACAGACAGACAAACAGACAAACACTACAGACCAACATACTTGGCAAAAAAAAAAAATCGCCAACTAACAAACAGACAGAATGGGGTGAAAACATGACCTCCTTCACCTTCGGTGGCAGAGGTAATGAGATGGAAGATAAAATAGGTACAGTCCAGCATTGGAGTCTTCAGAAGTAACCCAAACAAGCAAAAAGAGCAAAGATTAAGTCATCAGGAGGAACCTGGATAGCATTTGGGTTTCAGATGCTACTACTCTACCTTAAAACCCATCCCGGTGCAGTCAAGTGAGCCTTTTTAAAAAAATAATAATAAAAAAGAACCCAGATACAAAAAAAAAAATTATGGCTGCCAGACCATGCATCCGATCAGGTTGAAATTTAAAACATATATTCCCCATCACAACTAGATCATAATTGTGAAGTTTCACATCGATGGATGAAGTCGTTCAAGAGAAAGAATTTTTTTTTTGAAGATTTTTTCTCAATCTAATATGACTGCCAGACAAAGTGACATCAATTATAATTTGTGAATACCTTCGTGTTCCCAAGGCTTGGGGAACATTTGTGTAAAGTTTTCCCTCGATCTGTCCAGCCGTTCTGCAGAAAAAGATTTTTTTTGATAGGTTTTAGGGTAAATCAAATATGGCTGCGAAACCATGTGACCTATGATGTCATATTATGCACCATAACAGGCTGTCATACATGTAAAGTTTTGCTTCAATCTGTTCAGCCATTTCAGAGAAGATTTTTGAAGGTTTATTAAAAAAAAAAAAAATACCGCCGACGAATCACGTGACTAATGATGTCATCATGTATATATATATATATATATATATATATATATATATATATATATATATATATATATATATATATATATTTTTTTTACTGTGGACCAATTTACCTCCAGTTGACCCTCAAAGATTTTCATACTGATAGGATGTAGCATTCTAAGTATGCAATTATGACCTCATAACAAAGGCACCAATGATGTCTTGAAAAGCACAAATTCCACATGAGGAGTACTTTCCATTTACGAAGTTTCTATTTTTTCCTTGGTGCGGTTCCAGAGATACAGCGATCCAAAGTTTTTCTATTTTTCCAGCATGTCTGCCACAGCTAAGTCATGTATATTACTGCACTGTACACACCGACGATGGTCGTGGATTGAGCATGTGAAGGTGGAGTGGGAGGGAAAATGGTGGGGGAGTGGCCTAATGCGAGGAGAAGGAGAAGGAGAAGGAGGAGTTGGAGGATGAAGTAGGATCAACCTTCCCCAATGTCTCTCTGTCATTGTCAACACTGTGTGCTTCTTCCTGGGATTGTTGACCAGCTGTTTTGTCCACATAAGACGTTACCAAGATTTGCTTCGCTGCCTTTTTATTTTCATGAAAATTTCCATGTAACATCTTCGACATTCCTGCACTTCCCCTCGTCGCTTTTGCACTACATTCCCTGTTCGGATCATTGTTAGAAAACATTTATATTCCCCGGTCAATTAACTGTAATACTTCATACCTACGTTTGCATGTTCATTTATTTTCTACTCACACTTCTTCAGTCTTTTCTTCCTCTTTCTCAAGCACATTCATTCTTTCTGGTTCCAATAAGTTCTCGTTTTGTCAGTTTTTCATCGTGTGACTCCAACATTTTCACAACATCATTATGATGCATTTCATCGAACCCAGCTTTCTTCAGACAATCAGAATGCACATGGGGAAGAATGCTCTCAAAACCTCCAACGTAGGAAACACACTCAGGTCAAATTTTCTCCCACACACTGTTCATGGACTGCAGTGCGACTTTCCACACAGCTGCAATGTTATCGACTGAATGGAGGATGTAGCCACTCCAAAAAGCCCGGATGCTGAGGCTCTCATCCTTGGCTGTGCCTTCGATCATCTGACGCAGGGTATGGCTCAGATAGTATAGTATGCCTTGAACGCAGCAATAACACCTTCATCCATAGGCTCGTGTTGTACAGTTATTGCAGCAGACACATTGGCTCGACAGCTCAACTGTCATTAATGGCGAATCACTCCCTTCCCCACACCTCTTACGCGTCACTTCCGGTTCCCCTCCTCACTTCCGGTCCATTATGCATTTTGTTTTCTTTTTTTATACCATGTCGAGGCTTATGTATGAGCTAATACACAGAAGCATATAAAAATGCAAGACACAAGAGGGGTGGGAGTCGTCAGCAAAGAGATAAACAGGATTTTCCAGAGAGTGAGAGATCATTTATGAAAACTACAAAAAGCACTGGGCCAAGAGCACTGCATTGGGGAACTCCAGCCTGGACAGGAAGAGGAGATGAGATAATTCCATTAAGAGCCATGCGTTGACAGCGACAGGAGAGGAACACTGCGAGCCATGAGTGGAGATTGCCTTGGATACCATAGGAAGAGTTTGGTGAGCAGTGCCAGAACATATCGAAAGCTCGTGATATGTCTAAGGAGATGGCTCTGATCTCATGTTTGGAATTGAGGACCTCCATCCATTGTTGGGAGAGCAGAAGCAGCATATCCAGGGTAGAGTGACCTGGTCTGAATCCAAATTGATTGTCGCAAATCAAGCCATTGGAGAAGAGGAAGGATTAGATGTCTGAAGCGATGATGAATTCCATAACCTTCCTGTTGATTGGGAGAAGGCTGATTGGTCTATATTTGTAGGGATCTGTCTTTGCACCTTTTTTATGCAAAGCGTTAATGATTGCTGATTTCCAAGCAGATGGCAGATGACCTTGAGTAAACGAGGGGGTGAATAGAACAGAGAAAAGGTGAGCAAGAGCAGCAGAGCATGCTCTGCAACCTTAATATTTTGCAACCTTAATATTCACGTAACTCCCAATATCACATATTCCTTCTTAAGTTAAGATAGCAACAACTAATAATGAAAAAAAAAAACAATACATATTAACCAAAGCTTTTCGTGCTATACTTCTCAAGGTTGAATCACAGCAAGAGAACCAGGAAATGAGAGAACCTGCATTTTCAAACTTGTCTTTGTAAGATCAAAACTGATTGGTTCATCATTTATGATGTCAATGGTAATCTGAGCCTCCATTGGTTAGCACACAGTCAACAGTATCACTGGCTCTAATTGGCTGTAGTGGAGTCCAAGGTGATGACTCACCATTCGCACCAATGCCTTGGAGGGTTTGGGGGTAATATGGAATAGGCAAAGCCAAGAAACGAACATAGACTTCTTCGTACATTCGCTTCTTAAATATATCAAATTAAAGTCTTTTTGCGATGAAAAAATAAATATTCCCTTAACATTACCTTCACAACAACAACTATACCACCTGGAACAGGATCTCATTTGAAAAAATTAATATTACCTCAACATTACCTTCACAACAACAACGACACTGCCAAGAATAGGATCTCGTCTGAAAAAATTAATATTACCTCAACATTACCTTCAGAACAACAACTACACCGCCAAGAACAGGATCTCGTCTGAAAAAATTAATATTACCTCAACATTACCTTCATAACAACAACTACACCGCCAAGAACAGGATCTCGTCTGAAAAAATTAATATTACCTCAACATTACCTTCATAACAACAACTACACCGCCAAGAACAGGATCTCGTCTGAAAAAAATAATATTACCTCAACATTATACCTCAACATTACCTTCACAACAACGACACCACCTAGAACAGGATCTCATCAAAAAAAAAAATATTACCTCAACATTAAACCTCAACATTACCTTCAGAACAACAACTACACCGCCAAGAACAGCATCTCGTCTGAAAAAAAATAATATTACCTCAAAATTATCTTCACAACAACAACTACACCGCCTGGAACAGGATCTCATCTGAAAAAATTAATATTTCCTCAACATTACCTTCACAACAACAACTACACTGCCTGGAACAGGATCTCATCTGAAAAAAAAATCCTCAACATTACCTTCACAACGCCAACTACACCGCCAAGAACAGAATCTCGTCTAAAAAAATTAATATTACCTCAACATTACCTTCACAACAACAACTACACCGCCGAGAACAGGATCTCATCAAAAAAAAAATATTACCTCAACATTAAACCTCAACATTACCTTCAGAACAACAACTACACCGCCAAGAACAGCATCTCGTCTGAAAAAAAATAATATTACCTCAACATTATCTTCACAACAACAACTACACCGCCTGGAACAGGATCTCATCTGAAAAAATTAATATTTCCTCAACATTACCTTCACAACAACAACTACACTGCCTGGAACAGGATCTCATCTGAAAAAAAAATCCTCAACATTACCTTCACAACGCCAACTACACCGCCAAGAACAGAATCTCGTCTGAAAAAATTAATATTACCTCAACATTATCTTCACAACAACAACTACACTGCCTGGAACAGGATCTCATCTGAAAAAAAAATCCTCAACATTACCTTCACAACGCCAACTACACCGCCAAGAACAGAATCTCGTCTAAAAAAATTAATATTACCTCAACATTACCTTCACAACAACAACTACACCGCCGAGAACAGGATCTCATCAAAAAAAAAATATTACCTCAACATTAAACCTCAACATTACCTTCAGAACAACAACTACACCGCCAAGAACAGCATCTCGTCTGAAAAAAAATAATATTACCTCAACATTATCTTCACAACAACAACTACACCGCCTGGAACAGGATGTCATCTGAAAAAATTAATATTTCCTCAACATTACCTTCACAACAACAACTACACTGCCTGGAACAGGATCTCATCTGAAAAAAAAATCCTCAACATTACCTTCACAACGACAACTACACCGCCAAGAACAGAATCTCGTCTGAAAAAATTAATATTACCTCAACATTACCTTCATAACAACAACTACACCGCCAAGAACAGGATCTCGTCTGAAAAAAATTAATATTACCTCAACATTACACCTCAACATTACCTTCACAACAACAACTACACCGCCAAGAACAGGATCTCATCTGAAAAAAAATTAATATTACCTCAACATTACCTTCACAACAACAACTACACCGCCAAGAACAGAATCTCGTCTGAAAAAATTAATATTACCTCAACATTATCTTCACAACAACAACTACACTGCCTGGAACAGGATCTCATCTGAAAAAAAAATCCTCAACATTACCTTCACAACGCCAACTACACCGCCAAGAACAGAATCTCGTCTAAAAAAATTAATATTACCTCAACATTACCTTCACAACAACAACTACACCGCCGAGAACAGGATCTCATCTGAAAAAATTAATATTTCCTCAACATTACCTTCACAACAACAACTACACTGCCTGGAACAGGATCTCATCTGAAAAAAAAATCCTCAACATTACCTTCACAACGACAACTACACCGCCAAGAACAGAATCTCGTCTGAAAAAATTAATATTACCTCAACATTACCTTCATAACAACAACTACACCGCCAAGAACAGGATCTCGTCTGAAAAAAATTAATATTACCTCAACATTACACCTCAACATTACCTTCACAACAACAACTACACCGCCAAGAACAGGATCTCATCTGAAAAAAAATTAATATTACCTCAACATTACCTTCACAACAACAACTACACCGCCGAGAACAGGATCTCATCAAAAAAAAAAATATTACCTCAACATTAAACCTCAACATTACCTTCAGAACAACAACTACACCGCCAAGAACAGCATCTCGTCTGAAAAAAAATAATATTACCTCAACATTATCTTCACAACAACAACTACACCGCCTGGAACAGGATCTCATCTGAAAAAATTAATATTTCCTCAACATTACCTTCACAACAACAATTACACTGCCTGGAACAGGATCTCATCTGAAAAAAAAAATCCTCAACATTACCTTCACAACGACAACTACACCGCCAAGAACAGGATCTCGTCTGAAAAAAAATTAATATTACCTCAACATTACCTTCACAACAACAACTACACCACCTGGAACAGGATCTCATCTGAAAAAATTAATATTTCCTCAACATTACCTTCACAAAACAACTACACCGCCTGGAACAGGATCTCATCTGAAAAAAAAATCCTCAACATTACCTTCACAACGCCAACGACATCGCCAAGAACAGGATCTCATCTGAAAAAATTAATATTACCTCAACATTACCTTCACAACAACAACTACACCGCCTGGAACAGGATCTCATCTGAAAAAATGAATATTTCCTCAACATTACCTTCACAAAACAACAACACCGCCTGGAACAGGATCTCATCTGAAAAAAAAATCCTCAACATTACCTTCACAACGCCAACTACACCGCCAAGAACAGGATCTCATCTGAAAAAATTAATATTTCCTCAACATTACCTTCACAACAACAACTACACTGCCTGGAACAGGATCTCATCTGAAAAAATTAATATTTCCTCAACATTACCTTCACAACAACAACTACACTGCCTGGAACAGGATCTCATCTGAAAAAAAAATCCTCAACATTACCTTCACAACGACAACTACACCGCCAAGAACAGAATCTCGTCTGAAAAAATTAATATTACCTCAACATTACCTTCATAACAACAACTACACCGCCAAGAACAGGATCTCGTCTGAAAAAAATTAATATTACCTCAACATTACACCTCAACATTACCTTCACAACAACAACTACACCGCCAAGAACAGGATCTCATCTGAAAAAAAATTAATATTACCTCAACATTACCTTCACAACAACAACTACACCGCCGAGAACAGGATCTCATCAAAAAAAAAATATTACCTCAACATTAAACCTCAACATTACCTTCAGAACAACAACTACACCGCCAAGAACAGCATCTCGTCTGAAAAAAAATAATATTACCTCAACATTATCTTCACAACAACAACTACACCACCTGGAACAGGATCTCATCTGAAAAAATTAATATTTCCTCAACATTACCTTCACAACAACAATTACACTGCCTGGAACAGGATCTCATCTGAAAAAAAAAATCCTCAACATTACCTTCACAACGACAACTACACCGCCAAGAACAGGATCTCGTCTGAAAAAAAATTAATATTACCTCAACATTACCTTCACAACAACAACTACACCACCTGGAACAGGATCTCATCTGAAAAAATTAATATTTCCTCAACATTACCTTCACAAAACAACTACACCGCCTGGAACAGGATCTCATCTGAAAAAAAATCCTCAACATTACCTTCACAACGCCAACGACATCGCCAAGAACAGGATCTCATCTGAAAAAATTAATATTACCTCAACATTACCTTCACAACAACAACTCCACCGCCTGGAACAGGATCTCATCTGAAAAAATGAATATTTCCTCAACATTACCTTCACAAAACAACAACACCGCCTAGAACAGGATCTCATCTGAAAAAAAAATCCTCAACATTACCTTCACAACGCCAACTACACCGCCAAGAACAGGATCTCATCTGAAAAAATTAATATTACCTCAACATTATACCTCAACATTACCTTCACAACAACAACTTCACCACCAAGAACAGGATCTCATCTGAAAAAATTAACATTACCTCAACATTATATGTGAACATTATTCACCAATCCGTTGAATCCTTCCAGAGAGCCAATTAGCATGGCAGATACAAGGAGGTTGACATTCCCAGAGCTCGTCATCATGACACATTTGGGAGCTTGTGTGCTTTTTCCTTGCAATTTTTTTTTTCATTTTTATTCACGAGTCACTCAATATGCCAATACTGCAATGTAATAGTGACGTTTGTTGTACATCACCAAGAATACTGAGCGAGGTGGATTTCTTTTGTTTGGTTATTTGGTCCGCTCATCCTCTCCGATGCCATGTTAAAGCAATGGCGGCTCAACATCAATAAACCCTTTTCTTTTTCACCAATCGCAGAAGAGACGACGGAAGGAGAAATCATCAACTGGCATTCATTTACAAATGTCATTGCATTTTAAATGTGAACGAGATTCCTTTTGTTCTCGTTTAAACATCCGCATCACCTGGTTTAAACACCATCATCATAACCAGCACATTGAAAGAAATAAACACCACAAGTACCAACCACTGGGAACCGGCAACGTTATATGGAAATGCCACGACATTGGAAGAAAAGTGATCCCCGATTGGTTAGCGATGCTATAATAAAATTATGGTGTTGGAAGCGACGTTGTGGGAGAACTTATTGTATCACATGTTTCTCATGCAAAATCCTTAAGAACATTATGCTTACTCAACAAGAGTTTTGACCAATCCTGGAAAAACAAGCCTCAACTACGAAAAAAACTTAATCATGTTGTCCAAAATATCCACAACCTGATCATACCATTACATGTACTAAAACTATTTGCAGATAACCAAAACTTTTTACATATTTCACCAACAAAATCAGAAACGAAATCAACAAAAGATGATCTAATACAACCCCATGGCCGAGTCACTGGTATCACAAAAAAAACCAAAATATTAGTAACAAGAAAAAGAGCAGAGATTGCAGACCCTCGCCAGGACTTTTTTTGAGTGGTGCATTTTTATAGGTTTTTTGGTAAATCCAATATGGCTGCCAAACCATGTGACCTATGATGTCATATGCATGACCCTTTTGGTCCTCATGGACAGGTGGTCATACATGTAAAGTTTCGCTTCGATTTGTGAAGCCAATTCAGAAAAAATGATTTCTAAAGGTTTTAAAAAAAAATCAATATGGCTGCCGAATCACGTGACCAATGCTGTCATGATTTTGTTTTCTTCTTTGGACCATTTTATCCCTAGATGACCCTCAAAAATTTTCATACTGATCGGATGTGGCGTTCTACATATGCAATTATGATGTCATAACGAGGGCACCTATGATGTCATAAAAAAAAAATCGCATTTATTCCCCCTTGAGGAGTACTTGCTTTGTGCCAAGCTTCAATTTTTTCCTTTGGTGTGGCTTCAGAGATACAGAGGGCCAAAGTTTTTCCATTTTCCCAATATGGCTACCACAACACATGGCCTATGACATCATAATTATCATTAAAACATTCTCCATGACTAGTTGCACCAATGTTGAAAAGTTTGTCTCAATCCGACAGGCGGTTGCATTGAAAAACATGAAAGTTCTGGGTGGACAAACAAACCGACAGACAAACAGACAAACAAACAACCAGATAGACAAATGGATCCAAATGCAATACCCTCTCCTCTGGCGAGGGTAATAATATTCAAATCCACAGAAATCACATGCGCACATGGATCATACAAAAATGTGAAGAGGAACATTCGCAGTCAGTTGCTAAAATATCCTCAACTGCATCTATACTCAGAGTTTGAAGACATTGACCGCAACTCAATAATGATTGGCCAACAGTCTTCGTGAAAATGAAATACACTTTCAATGGGGTTCGCTCCCTAACTTTTTCTGGCAACAACCTCTCTACATTGTCGTCCCTCAATATAGAATGTAGTTGAAGCTTATCCACCTGCTTGATAGAAAAGTCACAAATCAAGGACTCACTAAAAACATCACTTTCAGCAGGAAATCTACTTTATAAGTACCCAGCTGCAAAAGCCTCAACTTACAAAAATACATGTCATATGTATTTACTAAACTTTGCAGAATACGAGCTAAGAAATGCTTGGAACATGATCTCAAAAGAATATGTCACAAAAAGTTTCTCATCATAAAAACATTCAAGTCTATCAACTGTGTCTGAAATCTCCACTTTCGAAGCTCCACCCCTCTGATTATGATGCCCATGACCTCGAGGTCTCCTTCTAAATGGATTGGCAAAATACTCATTACCAACAAACATTGATGTGAAAACTGACACTGGACCTTCCTTATACTCGATCATAAAGTATAAATCACACGTCGCGAGTCCTAATCCAAAATTCCTCTTTGCATCCTCGCTCAACATTGCAATCCTCTTCATTCACAAAATTATTAACATTAACTAAGTCCATAATTTGAATTGAACAATGACTAAAATTATGCACTGCCTCATTAAAATTATTATATAAATACGTCTTAATCGCAGCTGACGTACTCGACCTATGCCCATTCAAACGTTGATGCTAACATGGTGAAGTTTTAGCTACATATTGCAAGACACAATCTCCATAGGTGAGAATATAAATAGCTTGGATTGATTTACATCCGAACAAACCTTCTCAATCACAAACAAAAGTCATCTCTGCAACATGACTGACAAAAGTTTCACTGTTCTGAAAACTTTACAACACAAACACTGAGACAAATTACACTTTTGAAAAACAGCTTTGCAGGTGCTTGATAAAACATAATGGCACATTTTTACACTGAAAGATTTTTCATCTTTCTGAAGCCAGTAATTAACGTCACGTTTTTCAGCATTAAACATAGTCTGGTTGGCTCAAACCAAACAGATGTGACACGCTGACCAGAATACCTTTTGGCAAGGGGGTGCCTTGCTTCAAGCAGGCATTGCCTTATATAGAACCAATACATCTTATATATCCCATCTTGCACACATTATACATGTACGAGCATGATACTAACAAACATTATACAAAACACATACACATAATGCATTAACATACAAACATGCAGACATGCAATATTATGCATCTTGTTACAGACCAGTATAACATTTAATTGTGCTTCGGTGAAGGTTATATTGACTGCTAAATTTCCTGTTAAATCAGAGCAACAACTAGAAGGGCGCTCTGTAGAGCACATACCTTCACCACATAATGCCTGATCCACGAGAATATATCGAGCGTAACAATTTTTTCAAATATCATGCTATATTTTTGGTCCTATCTCTCAGTGGTGAAGAATCACTTTCATTCAGTTTCATTCAATCATTAAATCAAAATTTAAAAAGTCAAATCAAAAAAATCATTCAATCAAAAAATTTCTTTCCTCCAGATGTGGAATCGAATCTTCACGAAAATCGAATCATTTGTCCTCGTCACATACCCAACCTGTCCACCAAGTTTCATTCGAATCCATCCATAACTTTTTGATATATCATGATATATCAGTTTAGCTCGATCTCTCAATGGTGAAGAATCATTAAAAAAAAAAAAAAAAACTTATCGGATCCGGTTTCGGATCTACACTAAAATTGAAGCAATTTTTTCTTGTCAAATACCCAATGTGTCCACCAAGTTTTGTTCGAATCCATCAACAACTATTTAAGATATCGAGCTATGTATCATTTTTGGCCCTAGCTCTCAGTTGGTGACGAATCAATTAAAAAATTATAGTAGCCGCATCCAGATCCAAATCTTAACCAAAATCGAATCAGTTCATCCTTGTCACATACCCAACCTTTCCACCAAATTTCATCAGAATCTGTTCACAACTTTTTGAGATTTCCTGCACACAAACAGACAAACAAACAATAAAAAGACATCAAACAGAGTAGGATATTTGCAAAATCCAACCCCCTCTCCAAAGGTTGCCATGGATGCATCAAATTCTCCATTTCATTAAAATGAAAATTGACAATCTTAATCAAAGCTCAGGTCAATCCGATGGAATATTGATTATTTTAGAAGCTTGACCTTGAATTGACCTTTGCCTTTTTGACCTCAAAAATCGTTGTTGTTTTTTCCAAATTCAGTGATGGACTCTGCAATTGCTGCTTAATTCCCAGGTTAATCGGATGAAAATTGACGATTTTTCAGATGAAATTTTATTTTAGAGGTTTGACCTTGAGTTGACCTTTTGACCTCAAAATAGTTGCTTTCCAAAATCATTGATGGACCATGCAAATCATGTTAAACTTTCAAGTTATTAGGATGGAAACATGATTTTTCAGTTGAAAATTGATGATTTTAGATGTTTGACCTTGACTTGACCTTTAGCATGTTGATTCTCAAAAATAGTTGGTTTCGCAATTCAGTGACGCAATATGCATATACTGTTCAAATTTCAAGTCAATCGGATGAAAAATAACGATTTTAGAAACTTGACCTCAAGATGACATTTAACCTCACAATCAATGAGCTTCTCAGTTGAGACTACCTCCACAACTTAGTGAAGTTTCATGAAGATCGGTTTTAAATTGTGACCTGTCGGCGATTCACAGACAAACAAACAAACAGACGGACAGAGAGACAGACAGACAGACAGACAGACCACCAAAATCGACTGACAAATATCTTTGAAAAATCTTCGATTTTGCAAGTAACAAATGGACTGGCAGGGGTGAAAACAAGCTCCTTCCACATTTGGTGGTAGAGGTAGCAATAACAACAATAATGACACCAATAACAACAACAACATGAGGAATAACAAGGCATCAGTAGTTTTCAGAATGGAAGGAGATGACGAGAAGAAGACAACGACACGTTCACTGTCACGCTCGTTTTCAAGCGGTGCAAATCATTAAAACCGACATACCCAGTGAAGGAGGGATTGGGGGTCTTCTGTATGTGAACCTGGGCAGGTTCAGTGATTCACCTATTCTCTGACCATGGTGAACCAGCTTCAACCTACTGTGTGTTCGTCTGTGGGGGTTCAGCTTCACTTCTTATATCATTCCCTGTGAGGTATGCATCGCTGAACTCCCTCTACTCATGGAACCTACCTGTCGGACATTGCACTGCTGTTATCTCGGCAATGATTTCAAAGCTTGTATACCCTCTTCGGTGCCAATTTTGGCGATTCGTGCGCCATTTTCGAGAAGGCACAAGGCTGATTGACTGGTGCATACCCTCAGAGCTTATCCGTCTCTCCAACCTCTCCTATCCTTCCAATAACACATCATCCTTTACAGATTGGAGTTCCTGGCTTCATCATCTCTGATACACCTTTACCTGTGGATTCAAGTTCTTCTCCATGTTTCAGCAAAATCAGGATTTCACCATCTGAGGACTTGTAAAATGCTACTGGCCAGTCAGCTTCATCATGTTCGCACCCCCCCCCCCCCCCCGGATCCTTGCCTCCATGCTCACCGCCGACCTTTCACCCATTTATAACCCACTGGGGTTTAGTGTATGAACAAATTGCTTGAGATAAGTTGCCACATTGAAGTTGTGACTTAACTTGTAGCTGCGTTGTTGTCTGTCATGTTTGTATTTATTTAATTTGGGGATCCTTAGGAAAGTCATTAAGTGTTATGTTTCATTTGTATTCTTGTGCTTCAGGTAGACAGTAGGGATTAATAAATATTCCTGATAAAGTTACCCTTGTGTCTCCTGTCATACGTTGGTTTCACCCTGAAAACACCACGAAGGGCACATCAGTGTTTTTAGTTGTTTTCTGCCGTGACACCCTCTGGGTTACCGGCACAGACACTGCGGTGCCCTGAGGTTGACACATAACAATCTATACATATATTATGCATATACCAACATTAAACATACATACATGTATATAAACTGTATACATACACCAACATTATACATACATGTATATATACTGTATACATACACCAACATTACACATAAATACATACATGTATATATATATATATATATATATATATATATATATATATATATATATATATATATATATATATATATATACATACATGTATATATACTGTATACATACACCAACATTACACATAAATACATACATGTATATATACACATATATATATATATATATATATATATATATATATATATATATATATATATATATATATATATATATACATATATATATATATATATATATATATATATATATATATATATATATACATACATATATATATATATATATATATATATATATATATATACCTCGGAAGGATGACAGGCTGAGTCAACCCCCTGGTGTATTAATTCAGTGGCCCAACGGGGCTTGAACTCAGGACCTTTTGGATCCCAAGCCGCTGCCCTAACCACTGCGCCAACACCTGGCTACTTGCAACAATATGAAACATATGACATGAATAATTTCAATGTAATTAAAGGTAGTCAGCATGGATTCACCAAAGGGATGGTGTTTAACAAATACTTGAGTTATACAAGGCAGTTTCTGACTGGCAAGAGAGGGAAGTGCAGTGGATGTAGCTTATCTAGGCTTTCAAAAAGCTTTCAGTAAGGTACAACATAGAAGGCTCTTGGCTCAGGTGAGGGCTTGTAGAGTGGCTGGTCAGGTTGTAAATGGATTGCAAACTGGCTTAATGCAAGGAAACAAAGAGTGGCTGTGAGTGGGAGGATATCTTGCAGGGAGGATGTAAGTAGTGGGGTACCTCAGGGATCAGTACTCGGACCATTACTATTCGTTATTTACATCAATGATTTGGATCATGGGGTGAAGAGCAGACTTTTCAAATTTGCAGACGATACCAAACTTGGTGGTAAGGTAGAAAGCAGAAAGGGGGTGATCAGATTCAGGAAAGCCTGGATGCTTTAATGGATTGTGAAAAAGATTGGCAGATGTGATTTAATCGGAGGAAATGTAAAGTGCCAGGGTTAGGTAAGAATAATGAAAATAGGGATTGCATGTTGCAAAGGGCAATGTTGGAGAATGTAACACAGGACAATAATTTGGGGGTGGTAATAGATTGCAGGAGTGGGAGGAGAGGGGGTGCTGCGTAAGAAAACAGTACATTTCCAGGCAACCAAAGTAGTGGGGCAACTTAGCATAACAATTGTGCATTTTGTGAGGAAAGCACCAAATTTGGCACACTAGTAGCCTATCATAGTATGAACAGATTTGGATATTGGGCCATCTCAAAATTTCTGATGGCAGTGGAAAATGGCTACCACAGCCATCAGCGGCTGAATTTGAGATGTCCCAATATCCAAATCTGTACATAATATGATAGGCTACTAGTGTGCCAAATTTTGTGCTTTCCTCACAAAATGTGCATTTGTTATGCTATATTTAGCTAAGTTGCCCCACTAAAGGTAAAGATAACAGGGTTTTCGGTTGTATTCAAAATTTTATATCAAAAGAGGTCGTGCTATCTCTGTACAGGAATTTAGCGAGGCCTCATATAGGATATTATATGTAGTTTTGGTCACCACATTTGAGAAAGGATAGAGCTGCCAAGGAAAGTGCCCAACACAGAATGATTAGATCGATTCTGGGTCGAGCTTGGCAAGGATATAAATGGCCGCTGAAGGAGACAGGTCTTTATACATCAGAAAAGAAGCAATTACAAGGGAATCTGATAGAGATGTTTAAGATAAAGAAGGGTATCGACAACATAAGTGCAGAAGAGTTTTTTCAGCAGAATGGACACCGACTGGACCAGGGGCCACAGTTTCAGAGTAAATATGAAGATAGTTAGGATTGTCATAAAGCAGCGATCTTTCACTAAATGAGTAGTAAATGTGTAGAATACTCTCCCTGCCAAAGGTAGTGATAGCAGAAAGAGTAGGTAGTTTAAAAATGAGTTGGATAGGTATCTATAAGTAGTGGAGAGAGGGGGGTTACTTAGATATTGGCATGATTTTCAGGCTAAATGGGCCAAATGGTTTCCTCAAGCAAAAGTTCCTTCTATATCTCCCCATATACATTTTTTGATGCATGAAAATACTTTTCGGATTCATTTCAGGGACAATCAACAGAAATATTGGAGGATATATTTCTTATATCCTCATAACAAGTGAGGTAATGATGCGATAATCCTTCCCTTTTTGGTTGTGCTATATTCAATGCATCACTTATTACATACATTCATCAAACACTCATGGAGAATGTTGTACATAAATCACAGGCATGACAAATATGTCAGTGTACATTAACATGAATTATAAAGATGTCAATAAAAATGGGACAAATACATATAGTATCCCTTCCATTCGGACCAGACTCTGTGTAGGGCGTTGGTGCTGCCAAAGCAGTCTCCTTGGCTATTGGGTACAATCCTGGAAGGATCACCACTCCGACTCAGGATACCAGAAAGCTGGCACTCATTTTGCCGACCTCGGAAGGATGACAAGCAGTCAACCTCACCTGGTATTAATTTAACAGCAGAGTGGGATTTGAACTCAGGATCCTAGGATCCTAAGCGCACCACCCTAATCATCGAGGCAACACCGGGCATACATAGCGTATATGGGGTTGAATTTTGGTTACCTGCATCGTGAAACATTTGTTCAGAGAACAATGCTAAACAGACAAACCCACAAAGTACAGCTGTCGCTTCAAACTCATGAAAGTTAAGTTTCCCCAACCGGATTTGTTGTGTTTTTCTGTTATATCTTCGTCCGTGTTGCTGTTTGTGTTTCCGTACAATTTTCCTTACTAAATCATGACTTCCTGTGCTGTATTTGTTGAAATCGTTGTTGTGTTGTTCAAGGCCTACTTTCTTCGGATTGTAGTTGTGAAAATTATGTGCCCAAAAATTGTCCCTGTATTTTCCTGTTTTGCTTCCTTCTTCCCAAATATTTTACTTCTATCTCCTTAACGTTGTCCTATTTTGCCTCGTCGCTTAAAAAAAACAAACAAAAAAAAACAATTTTTTTCACTCCACAACAATTTCATTCCACTTTAATTTCCTCGTGCCTTAACTCCATTCTTTTCCCCCCTTTTCTCAATATCTCCAAACTGAATTTTTATTGAATGGAAATGCTTCTTCCTTTTTCCTTTAAAAATATGTAAAAACATTTTTTAAATGCTTCACCTTCCTTATTTCTCTGTCAGGAGTACCCCACGGGTTCTTCTTGACTACGATCTATTCTATCCTCCTCTTCTTCCCAAAGATTATTTTCCAAAACTGTCTGTCAGCTAAGCACTTGATCCAGTAACCCTCCTCCCACACCTGGAACACCACCTTTCTCCATGCCTTCAAAAAAAAATTATTACCTCCCATCCCAGGATCTTTATCTCTATTCGTCCAATTTGATAATTTGGAATTGCTATCCCAACACTGTCCCCTCTTCCTGCTCCCCTCCTCACCTACCCACTCAAAGCTTTGTGACCCCCAATTTTACATCCCTCCTCATACCCACCCTCTTAATACTTCCCCTCACCTCACCTCCTCAATGCTTCCCCTCACACTCCACACACTCAAACCTTCCCTCTCACCCCTCACCCCACCCCCTCAATGCCTCCCGCTCACCCTTTCCCTGCACAACCCTCCCTCCCCCATCCTGCTCCATTCCAACACCTCCTCCACTGACCCTAACTGAGGACCTCAAACATTTCAAGTCTCTGCCCCAACTTGACAGATCTTTCAATTCAGGCTGCTGCCGGTAAACCAGACATGATCTGTTAAACAGAATACTTCCACCCAAAGGAAGTCCCTGACTCCGTAGTGTCTCTCCTCAGCTATTGTCTTCTCCAATTTGATAGACCTGAACCCTGCCCTGGTGGCAAAGTTGCACTTCACATCAATAACTCAATTTTTCACTGCACTTAAACTATCTTGCACCTTCAAACCTCCAGGGGTACCTTTGGCAGTGACGTCACCTCTGCTTCCTCCTCTTGTTTCTCTGTGTTATACCATCCTCCAAACAGTGATGACCATCCACATCGCTCTCTCAGACAACATGGACAAACTTTTCACCACTCATCCCAACTTTCTCTCTCTCTCTTTCTTCCTCATATGTGGTGATTTCAATTGTCATGAGGTAAATCAGTTGGGTGTTGGTACCTCTCTCACCAGCCATGGCACTTCAGCAAAGGACTTCTACAACTCCATGGGACTGATTCAATCTGTAAACTCTTCCAATGGCAAATCCTTCCTTTTGGAATTGGTGATGACAAATTTCCCGGCAAATGTCCCCTGCTCTTCCTCTGTTCCAATTGGTTCATCTGATGATATGTTTGTGAGAGTCAACATTTCTTCGGCAATTCTCAGAGAGCTACTTCAGCGCTGAAAAGTCTGGTAGTACACTCAGGCAAATTGGTAGGGACAGCAAGCAGCCTTCTCACTTCATGACAGCTCTCCTATAGCTCGTGTCCCTGATATGAACTCAGCCTTGGAATTCTTCCACAGAAACCTGCTTTTTGTAATGTACATCCTATCTAGGTCCACCCTATCTAGTCTTCAGTTATCCTCTCCCTTTTCCTGCTCGTGGTACACTAAATATTCTGCTGAAGCAGTTGCTCTAAAACAACCTGCCTTCCCTTCCTGGAAAGCAAACCTGACTGAAGGCAATCTCAGGTCATTCCACAAAGCCCGCAACAAGTGTGTGTCCACTCTCAGGAGAGGCAGAAAACAATATCTGTCCAACCTCAATTTTGAACTTTCAAACTAGTCTCCTCCTCTAAAACATGGTGATGGACCATCGGGCAAACCCTCTGATCTACTTCCTTAACAATCCTTTCAAAGTTCAGTCACTCAAACTTTTGGGCATCACTATCAGCTATGATCTTTCTTGGACAAACCACATTTCTTCGTTGGTCTCCGAAGCCAGTCGCCGACTGGGCAGCCTCCAGTGTGTAAATTATTTCCTTGGCACATCTGAACTTTTATCTCCCGACAAGGCTCAGACCGGCAAGCAGCAGCTTCTTCGCTCACTGCAGATCTGGATAAAATCACAAACTGGTCCAACACGTGGAACATGTCTTTCAATCGAGACAAATCTCACACTCTCACTATGTCTCTTCGAAAGGACCGTTTAGAACCCCCCCCCCATCCACTTTCTCAACAATCCTCTGGAAGAAGTCTTTTCTTTCAAGCTTCTGGGTCTCACTATCTGCCATGACCTTTCCTGGGAAAGTCACATTTCCAACCTCGCCTCAAAAGCCAGTCGCCGACTGGGAATCCTCCGTCGTGCAAAGTCCTTCCTCGGCCCTCTTGAGCTCCTGACCACTTACAAAGCTTTTGTCTGTAGCCTGATGGAGTACTGCTCTCCCCTCTGGGCTGATGCTCCTGCCTCCCACCTTTCTCGGCTTCACGCTGTCGAAACCAGGGCATTTAAGATCATCGGCATCTCCCGCAATGAAGCTGAGTCTTTGGGCCTCTCACTCTCTCACCGCAGGTTGGTCGGTGGTCTTTCTGTCTTCTACCGACTCCTCTCCAGCCTTGCCCCCCCTGCTCTCTCTGTGATTTGCCCCCACCACATTTCCACAGGGCGCTCAAGGTCCGCCAACAACCCCCTTCTGGTAAAACTAGCAAAATCACGAATCACTGCTCATCTTCACTCTTTCATTCCTCTTTTTTCCCACCTTTGGAATAAACTTCCTCACTCTATTCTTTCCCATTCTTACCTCCAGGCTTTCAAAACAGCTGTTCACCACCACCTCTTATCTTCCCCCATCCAAATCCTCGATCTTTTCTACCCCCGATAATCCACCCAAGCCCACTTCCTTCAATTCCCTTGCTTTCCTTCCTGAAAGTCCCTGTAATGTCCATCTTCTCTTTGCCATGTTCTCCGTCCCATCCCCATCCCTCTCCCTTCCACAGTTCACCTAATGTGTCTGTTCCGCACTGTTTTGTCCCTTTCACTCCCGCCCCTCTTGTCTCATGCCTCCTTGCTGTGAGTTGTGTGTTAGCTCTCATACGAGCCTCGACCAAGGTATACAAAAAAAAAAAAAGGCTTTCATCCACAGTTTGATGGAGAACTGCTTTCCCCTCTGGACTGATTCCCCTGCCACAAACATTGCTCAGCTTGATACCTTGGAAACCAAGGCCATTCAAAATCAATGGAGTCACCCACGATTAAGCTGAGTCTACGGGACTCTCACTTTCACATCACAGACAGGTCTGTGGTCTTTGTCTTTCACCAACTTCTTTCTGGTTTTGTGCTCTCTGCACTTTCTGTACTACTCTGACCCCACCCTTCAGGTATCTATAGGGTGCACTTGGTCTGCCATTAACCCCATTCTGGTGAAAGTCCCAAAAATATGTACTCACTGCTCACCTTCACTCATTAGTTCCTCTTTTTTCAAGGCTGTGGAATCAACTTATGTGGTCTCTTCATTCTCATTCTTCCCTCCAGGGTTTCAAGTCAGCTGTTCACCACCTTTTCCAGTCACCCCCATTCACAACCATGATATTTTCTACCCCAAAAACCCTCCCCAAGCCAACCTCTTTCCAAGTTTCCAGTTTTCCATTCCACCTCCATGATTGAGTTTTTGCAGCTGCATCCATATTGTTCACAACCTGTCTCCATTTGGCCTCATTCTTCCCCACATCCATTATTTCCTATTTTTTCCCTCATTCCTGCTGTTGGTTTGTTCCTCTCCCTTCACCCCCCCCCCCCGTCTCTTTCTGATGTTCTTTCCCTTTTGTTATGTCATAACCTGTTCTGTGTTATAGCTCCTACACGAGCCTCGACACTGTGTACAAAATAGTTATTCAGCAAGTGATGTCAATGCTGGCCCTGGGTAAACCCTAAAACATTCCATACAAAAGAAAGATGGCAGCGAAGTCACATATGGTGTAGAACAGAGGTGTATCGTTGCGTTCTTTGTGAAGGAGAACATCAAAGCAGTCACAATTCCCAGGAAACTGTCTGCAGAGTTCAGTGATGGTAATGTTTCACGTCGTTGTGTTAAAATGGTGCGGTGGGTAAAAAATGGCTGTAAATTGGTGGGTGGGATATCTTGAGAATTCTCACACGCATCCAAATTTTGTTGCTCAAGCAAACATAAACCTTGAAAACAGATAAATTTGGAGAATCGCCGAATTACTATAGGTGTAATTGCAGAATAATTGGTTCATCAGTATTGGAAGTGCAGAAACAATAATTCCTTCTCTCTTGAAATTCAAGATGATTATTGCTTGTAGCATCACTGTTTTGGGACCTTAACAGTTTAATTTATTGAACGTGGGAAAACGATCTATACACAGTGATACAGAGATTTGTTACATAGCACAGTGAGCCAAGCAATAACTAGAGGATGGCCATGTACACGGTCTCTTTCAACTTTAGAGTACGACAATACTCACAGACTGCGTCGGGGTGGTGAACCATCCAGGATTGTGTCCAATAGCCAAGGAGACTGCTTAGGCAGCACCAACAGTCTGCACAGAGTATGGTCCCAATTGATGGATGGAATACTCACCCTCACATGACAATTGTAATTTGTACTACTCCAGCAGAGTCCAAAATTATACATCATCACACATACAGTCCAGACTTCTCACCTTGTGATTTTCATGTCTTTTTCATGGACAATTCAAATGATATCTGAGTGGAAGTGAGTTTACGAATATTGAAGATGTCAAAGCACGTGTCCTTAAATGTCTGCCCACTCATCCCAAAAAATACTTAAAGGTGGCATGAAGGCACGACCACACCAATGGGGTGAGTGCATTTGTGTCGCAGCGGAATTCCCTGAGAAATACCGTGACGTTTCATTAACTCTGCCTTATTCTCAAAGAATTCAACTGCCCAGACAGAGTACCCTGTATAATTCAACAACTCCAGTCACCTACAATTTTATTGGGACTTGTATGGAATAAGAACAGTGCAGTACACTGTTGCTTTCGATCACTCGGATGAGGAAGTATTTCACGAGGTATTTATTTTCACAATAGCACCTAAGTATCCTGACAAGAGGTGAACAGAGTGCAGAATCACAGAGTATCCAGGGAAGAGTATGAAAGGGTGAGTATTTCCCGATAGTTGTGTGATCACAAAGTTCACAGACGGCAATGTTGAAAATTGCAACGTGAGTTTATTCCTTCTACTCATATTTTACAGCCATTTTGTATATCATTAAAGTAGACAGTGCCCTCTGCACAGAGGACACCCCACACTGATTGCAGAATTCTGCATGAAACCCTCAATTTGCATAAACCTCATCTTCCATATATTTCAAGAGAGATCCAATCATAGTTGTCACTGTCAATGAGATCATGATCCCTGCAGCAATCAAAGTAACTTGCACGTTCAAAGAATGCAAAGAGAAGGTGCATTTTGAAGTACATTCCACTCCATAGCCTCTTGCAATAAATATCTCTCCTGTTGTCTGAGATAGCTGTATACCCCAGTGAAAGCAATTCCTGAAAAAAAATGTGATGAACATCATCTACTTCAGAGTAGAATCTTAAATTTAAGGCAACCCCTTTGAGGTGGCTGAAAATCATCATCAATGTACTATACTCTTCACAGAGCATTGGTGCTGCCGAAGCAGTAACTGGGCAAACGTAATGGCTGGGATTATGCTGTGTAGTTTGTCATTGCCTTCGTTCTAGCTAGTCAGGGCAGAAATTTGGAATTTGACAAGGATGCTGGAAATACTTTGCCTACTCTTTGCAAAGGACACTGTGCAATCATTCTCCTCTAACAACTAATGCCAGCTGACAAGACAGCAAATTTACCGTTCATCTGAGAGATGGCACATAGATGTATTACCCTGCCTGCAAACCACAAGGGTGACAGTTTATAGCTTGGCTGAGATTCTAACCAAGGTTAGACATATCTGAAGGGAGTATGCATACCCCTCGGCTATCCTGCCAGCCAGAATATTTTATCAGACACCACTTTACACCCCTATTGAGTCAGAGTGAAATTTCATCCTCCAGGAAGTCCAAGTAAACCAAAACGTTTGTGCAGTAAAATGCCAGCAACACAAGGTGCACAGATTCTCTTTAAGAAATAATTATGAAATCCTGGACACAAAGGGAAAGATAAACGAGATAATCAAACTATCCCAGCTATAGGGCCACACACAATAATCAAACACATGGACACTGGGGAGAGAGATAAAATGGCATGTGATGAATCCCAGACTGGCAGGACTTGAATGTACAACCAGCAGCAAGAACTCGTGCCACCGAATAGGACATGGCTTGTGGTGATTTGAAGGTGCTACAATAGTCCTGCAGATATGGGAATAGATTGTGCCTTTGATGATACAAGCATGAGTTTTGGTACACTGTTAGAGCATGCCCTAAGGACGATATTTAGATATAGGGCCATCGCAGAATTGTCCTGTGGCCATAATGGTGGCCATTTTCCAAAATGGCCACCACTGGTTGTTAATTTACCAGTGGCTCAGGTTCTGGACGACCTAGGATATTGATTATGGTGGCTAATCATACATTTTCAAGGATGAGGAATGCAGTGGTACTATTTACAACATGCTATAACTACGCTAACAACTATCTAACTACATATATATAGCTTTCATGGAAATAAATGAAAGTAAAATTATAAACGCATTTAATATTGGTGGAGTTATACATGTACATGTTTTGAAAGTGACATATTCATGAGAGTGCAATGCAATCTTCACAATGTTTCCTTTATAATATTTGGTAGTTTGTTTATATCAGCACACAGTTCATGAGATTATGCTGTATCTTGCAAATCAATAGTGCATGTCCCATTGTTGTTGACATGTTAGTGGTGAGGGCAAGTCTACGTCAGTCCTTCCATTATTAACGAGGTAAGGCCTTTCATGGTAGTATTACAGGTTTTCAATGAAATGTAATGTTAGTTTTGAGAACATAGTCCACCACAGTGGCAAAGGGCAGTGCCATGAAGTGCTGCCTTGACACGTTTGCACTGTCCTCTGCACCCCTTTTTGCATCCACAGCGTATGAGTTCTCGACAGGCCTGGGTCACTTCTGGCAGTGTGGTCCAGTGAACTTTCCATCCACCTGTGTCCTTCTTCTTCCACCCCCAGTCACCTGGGGATGGGAGTTCTGGGACTGCAACCATCATCTGTCCCCGGCAGTGACCAGCGTGGTAGGCAGCCCTCTTTGTGTGCTGAATCAGTTCTGCTTGTGTTCGAGGGAGTCCTTCAATGTCTCTACCTTTCTGGGTGAACAGCTGATTGTGTGCCTGATTGACTGATTCCAAGCTGCTAGTGTGGTCATAGAGCAATACCACAAATCGCCCCAGATAAGAGACTCCATCCAGTTATCTATGGGGGCTGGGGTTGCAGCCAAGGCACAGAAGGCTCTAGTGATGTCATCAAAGGCTAGATGATCAAAGCTCTGGCTAGATGAACTGCATCATTGTCAGCATCGTGCTCACATGCTTTCCCTAATGCAGCACCAACATCCTCATTGCACACGAGCACCACATCACGACCTTGCTTGTGAGCGTCCATGTCTGGGAAGTAACCCAGTATTCTGTTCTTGAGTTTAGTGGTGTGTACAAGCCCCGTCACGTGTGTCCCCAGTTGTTCCAGCCTGGTACTGTACAGATTCACCAAGTCTGTTAGCTTGAACACTGGTGCAACCATATTGTCCATGCGCACTTCCTCAATATAGGCGACAAGTCCAGCGAATGCAATTCCATGGTTAACAGTGTCTACAACAGTGACACATGGTCCACCATCAACCCCCTTCTGGTCAAACTCCCAAAATTCAGGATGATTGCTCACCTCCACTCATTTGTTTCTCCTTTTTCTGCACTTGTGGAACCAACTTCCACCATCTCTTCTACCTCATTCCTCCTTCCATGACTTCAAAACAGCTGTTCACCGCCATCTCAGATCGTCCCCAATCCAAAATCAGGATCTTTTCTACCATCGTTAACCTCCACACTTCACCACACCCCAAGCCCTCCATCCATCCGTGCATTGGGATCATACTCTGTGCAGAGCGTTGGTGCTGCCTAATCAGTCTCCTTGGCTATTGGATACAATCCTGGACAGGTCGCCACTCCGACACAGGATACCAGCAAGCTGGCACTCATTTTGCTGACCTCAGAAGGATGACAGGCAGAATCAACCACACCTGGTATTAATTCAACAGAAGTGGGATTTGAACTCAGGATCCTAGGATCCCAAGCCCACCACCCTAACCATTAATCCAACACCAGGCATCCCAAGCCCTCCTCCTTCCAAATTTCAAGTTTTTTCTCAGGCTCATTCATCCTCCCTCCCTTCCACATTCCTCTCCACACCCATGGTTTCTCCAAGTCTGCCTCTATCTTGGCCTTTAACTCTACCGTTGGTGTTTTTCCCCTCTCTCGCTACTGTTCTTTTTGTCCTATTTCATCCTGCTCCATCCAGTGTACTCATACTATCTCTTCCACAAGCCTCAACTATATACAGAAAAAAACCCACAACAGAGAGCACAAATACAAATGTACTACGTTTGCACTATACTGGCAAACTATTGTGCAATACTGGAGCAAAAGGGATGGGGAGGGGGAGGGAGAACTGCCCAAGGCAGAATATCCCAGCATTGAAGTGTTTTTCTTCTTCGCCTTAAAGCAATAAAAATAACAATAAGCAAAAGAATAAAATTCTATATTTCCTTGAATAATTTAACTGGGAGAGGAATGGAGAGCAAAACCTTCAGTTCTGATTAACAAACCCTACAGAAACAAAAACGATTATTCAAGAAAACAAAATCAAATATTCTAAATTCCCTTCGGAAAATAAACTAATTAAATAAGGTGAGTAAGCCATCCCCCCTCCTCTTCCAACAAAAAATAAAGACCATCCCAATTGTCCAACCCTTCCACCATCACCCATCAAAGCAAGAATATGGTGAAATTACTCAGTGATACGAACTGCTCCAGAATGATCCAAGCACATTGTTGTGCTGGATTATGAGACCCCAATGAAATCTACATTTCCTTTAAACGAATTATGTGCTGGGAATCTCAAAAAACAATACGAACGTACACGTCCGGTTGATGCGGCACTGCAACAGGCACCATCCACCAAGAAAACCTTGTCTGCTGACAGGTCTGCTTGTCTGCTGACACCTTGTCTGCTGACATGACAAGCCTCAGTTCCACAGGTCCAACGTTTTAGGCAATGAGTGACCTTCAACAGGGCCTCATAGTTCAGCACAGCAATGACTCATCGAATGTGCGATCCATCAGATGGGGTCCATGGTCCTGTGTGCCAGCATTTATTGGTGAATGTTAAAAGATCTTGTGGTGGCTTGCACAAGAGTGGACCATTGTGTGTCGGCCCACTGGCCAAATTCCAAATTCCTGCCCTAACATAGTGTCGTGAAACAGAGTGGCGACTCGTCCAGGATTGGTCCTCAGCCATGGAAATGGTCACGACCTGTTATGAGTGTCCCATTGCTCTGTCAAGAGTATGGGCTAACTGATACAGGATGAGTACCTCCATCTTTGATATGGTAATCATTTAAGACAGGAGCCCCATGTTACCTTTCACACCCACCTATGATCTTTATGACTCTTTGTAACCTTTTTGAGTGTGATTTACATGACCACTTGAAACTCAACGTGACATTCTCTGTAACCTTTTTATTTTTTATTTTTTTTTTGTATACCTTGGTCGAGGCTCGTATGAGAGCAAACACACAACTCACAGCAAGGAGGCATGAGACAAGAGGGGCGGGAGTGGAAGGGACAAAACAGTGGGGAACAGACACATTAGGTGAACTGTGGAAGGGAGAGGGATGGGGATGGGACGGGGAACATGGCGAAGAGAAGATGAAGATGGAAGATGGACATGAGCAGTGATTCGTGATTTTGGTAGTTTTACCAGAAGGGGGTTGTTGGCGGACCTTGAGCGCCCTGTGGAAATGTGGTGGGGACAAATCGCAGAGAGAGCAGGGGGGGCAAGGCTGGAGAGGAGTCGGTAGAAGACAGAAAGACCACCGACCAACCTGCGGTGATTGAGTGAGAGGCTCAAAGACTCAGCTTCATTGCGGGAGATGCCGATGATCTTAAATGCCCTGGTTTCGACAGCGTTAAGCCGAGAAAGGTGGGAGGCAGGAGCACCAGCCCAGAGGGGAGAGCAGTACTCCATCAGGCTACGGACAAAAGCTTTGTAAGTGGTCAGGAGCTCAAGAGGGCCGAGGAAGGACTTAGCACGACGGAGGATTCCCAGTCGGCGACTGGCTTTTGAGGCGAGGTTGGAAATGTGACTTTCCCAGGAAAGGTCATAGCAGATAGTGAGACCTAGAAGCTTGAAAGAAAAGACTTCTTCCAGAGGATTGTTGAGAAAGTGGATGTGGGGGTTTTGTAAACGGTCCTTTCGAAGAGACATAGTGAGAGTGTGAGATTTGTCTGGATTGAAAGACATGTTCCACGTGTTGGACCAGTTTGTGATTTTATCCAGATCTGCAGTGAGCGAAGAAGCTGCTGCTTGCCGGTCTGAGGGATGACAGATGGTACGGCAGAGGGTGGAGTCGTCGGCAAAGAGAAATAGAGGATTTTCCAGAGAGTCCGAGAGATCATTGATGAAAACCAGAAAAAGAACAGGGCCCAGAACGCTACCTTGAGGAACTCCAGCCTGCACAGGAAGAGGGGATGAAAGAACTCCATTTAGGGCCACACGTTGACTGCGACAGGAGAGGAAGTCTGCGAGCCATGAGTGGAGATGGCCTTGAATACCATGGGAAGAGAGTTTGGTGAGTAGGGCAGGGTGCCAGACTGTGTCAAAAGCACGTGATATGTCCAGGGATACGGCTCGGATTTCCTGTCTGGCATTGAGGACCTCCATCCATTGATGGGAGAGCAGAAGCAGCATATCCAGGGTAGAGTGACCTGGTCTGAAACCAAATTGATGATTGGAAATCAAGCCATTGGAGAAGAGGAAGGATTTCATGTCTGAAGCGATGATGGATTCCATCACCTTGCTGATGATTGGGAGAAGGCTGATTGGTCTGTAGTTATAGGGATCTGTTTTTGCACCTTTTTTATGCAGGGCAGTGATGTTAGCAGATTTCCAAGCAGATGGCAGATGACCTTGGGCAAATGAGAGGGTGAATAGAACAGAGAGAGGGTGAGCAAGAGCAGAAGAGCAGGCTTTGAGGACACGTGGGCTGATGCCGTCTGGACCGGTTGCAGAATCTGACTCGAGGTTTGAAAGCAAGCTCTCCACCTTGTCAGGAGAAAAGGATACAGAGTCCAGGGACAGTTGGGTGCGACTGGGTAAAGTGGGTAGAGATAGTGATGGGTTTAGGACACAAGATTTAGCTGCAAACACCGAGTTTAGACATTCAGCTTTATCACGTGTGGAATCAGCAGTGCGGCCATTTGAGGTAAGGGAGGGGATGGAGGGGGAACATACACCAGAAACAGATTTGATTAAACGCCACCAGGATTTTGAGGAGGGAGAGAGGTTTGAGAGTTCAGACTTGAGATGAGAAAGATGTTGTTTTCTGGCTCTCCTGAGGGTAGATACACACTTGTTCCGAGCTTTGTGGAAAGAACTGAGATTGCCCTCAGTTGGGTTTGCTTTCCATGAGGCAAAGGCAAGTTATTTCAGGACAACTGCCTCGCCACAAGCTTCAGTAAACCAAGGGCAGGAGGAAGGGTAAGACAACTGAACACGAGAGGGGATAAATCTGTGCATGAGGGAGAGCAAGTTTCTTTGAAAGAATTCCCAGGATGAGTTGATGTTTGAGAAAGAAGTGATAGGAGACCAGTCTGTAAGTTTGATGGCTGCTCGGAGACCCTGCCAGTCGGCTTGAGTGAAATGCCAGACTCGACGGCGGTGAGGTGGTTCTCTGATAACAGCCAGAGAGATGTCCACTTTGACAAGGACGTGGTCAGAAGAACCAATTGGAGCGAAGGAAGAGCAGCAGATATTGTCAGGGAAATTTGTCAAAATCAGATCCAGAAGAGATGGAGTACCATTGGTTGAGATCCGGGTCGGGAAGTTGACCGATTGAGTCAGTCCCAATGAGTCGCAGAAAGCTTTTGCTGAGGTGCCATGGCAGGTGAGAGAGGTACCCACACCTAGCCAACTGGCGTGATGACAATTGAAGTCACCACATAAGAGGAAGAGAGAGTTTTGATGAGAAGATAGAAGATGGTCCATGTTTTCGGATAGTGAGGTGTCTGATGGAGTCATCACTGTTCGGTGGACGGTACAGTACACATATAAACATGAGGTGGGAGTGGAGGGGAAGCCGAAGCCAGAGGTATTCCTGGGGGTGTGGGGGAGTGAGAGCAGTGCATGGAGAGTGAGGAATAGAGTCTTTGATGAAGAGAGCAACACCTCCACCAGGACGAGGCTCAGGTCTGTCATACCGTAAGAGGGAGTAGCCAGGGAGAGATACTTGGGAGTCAGACACGTCTTGGGAGAGGAAAGTTTCTGTTAGGCAGATAATGTCTGGTTTGTCAGTGGCAACCTGTATGGAAAGATCTGAAAGTTTTGAGCGAAGGCCCCGGATATTTGAGGTCCACACTTTTAATGAAGAGGAAGGGGAGGAGGCTTTGGGTACAGGAGGTGGAGGGGGAGGGGGAGGATAGGACAAGGGACGAGAGGGGCAGGTAAGGAGGGTTGCCGAAGGAGCGCGGGGTATTGCAGAATAGCGAGGGGAGGGGGCCGAATGAGGAGGAGAAAAGGCTCTGTGGTGCTGGGGGAGAGGGGGGACAAGAGACAAGGAAGAAGGCAGTTGAGGATTTGAGGAGGTGGAGTGAAGAGATG
Organism: Eptatretus burgeri; assembly: GCF_056783735.1. Lineage (NCBI taxonomy): Eukaryota > Metazoa > Chordata > Myxini > Myxiniformes > Myxinidae > Eptatretus > Eptatretus burgeri. The sequence goes on along the minus strand of NC_140964.1, from coordinate 96,168,355 downwards.
GAGGTGAGAGGGCAGTGGAGGGAGGCAGGTTGGTGGATGAGAGAGGGGGCAACTTTGAGAAGGAAGAGTGAGGGGGATGAAAGGTGGCAGAAAGGTGAGGGGGTTATTTTTGAGTGTGGTGGGAGGGAGGCTTGGAGGGAGAAGAGTGGGATGGTTGCTTTGAGAGTGAGAGTGAGGGGTGAGGGGGGTGAGGGGGGTGAGTTGGCACTGAAGTTGGAAAAAAAGAATGGTTGATGGAAAGCGAACATCCATGGCAAACTGTGGTTTTTAAAAGTTTTAGGTCAGAGATGCGATTTAACACAATTCTTGATGGATGCAATGAAGGCGAATTCAGAGCATGGAGAGAAGAAGCGCTGTAATCGTTGGATTTTTTAGGCAAGGAATGAAGGAGAGGTCGAAATGAGAGCAGTCTGTTAAAATAGCAGAAGAGTAGTGCATTGTGAAACAGTAAAGAGTACCACATGTTTGAGAGAGGAAGATGAAGCATTATAAGATCGTTTTTGTTGTTAAAAATAATGTATGAGAGAGTTCAACAGATTAGGTCATGGAAGTGTAAAAAAAAAAAAATCGAGGAAGAAGACGAGGAGGAAGTTAAGAGGAAGAAGAATCGGGAGAAGGTGAGCGTGTTGTTGTTGGGTATATATATAAATATATATATATATATATATATATATATATATATATATATCTATATATATATATATATATATATATATATATATATATGTATATATATATATATATTTGTTAATATTAATGTATGAGAGAGTTCAACAGATTAGGTAATGGAAGTGTAAAAAAAAAAAAAAAAAATCGAGGAAAAAGACGAGGAAGTTAAGAGGAAGAAGAAGAAGAAGCAAAATCGGGAGAAGGTGAGCGTGTTGTTGTTGTTGTAGTAGGGTATTTATTTATTTATTTATTTATTTATTTATTTATTTATTTATTTATTTATTTATTTATTTATTTATTTTAATTATTTATTTATTTATTTTTTATTTATTTATTTTTTTTTAAGATAAGAAAGAGATTAGTTGGGAGAATGGGGGATGTTTGGAAAGTGGGGAGGATCAAAATTGAAGGTAATGGGGAGGATAGAGATTGAAGGTAATGGGGAGAAAAAACAAACAAACAAAAAAAAAAACGATCGAACACCAAGTGGAACCGGTAGGCCTCAAGTCTAGGCCTAGGCTTCAAGCACAGGTAAGAACGTCGACAAAAATACTCACAAAATAGCACGATTTTTGAAACAAAACTGAACTAGCAACACACAGTAACATGTAGGTGAGAAAATTAAACAGTTAAAACGGGACAAATAACAACCGGAAACTTAGCTTTGAGAACATCAGCAGGGAGCCCCGAAGGAGACCTCTTGCTGCTCCAAAACCGGAACCGGAAGTCAAACCTCACCTTCTATCTCCCATTTTGTAAGCTCTTCCAGAGAAAGAAAAAAAATGGTTTTCAAAATGCCTTTACTGTGATGGCCCACTTTAGTGGGTGACATTTTGCAATAGGTGCTTCTACTTTCAAGAGATTGCAGATGAGACTTCCGACTTCAACAGTTACTTAAAGTACTTGTTCCATGATATTGTTATGGTTTTGGAAACTTACACCAGCGGAAAAGGAAACATGGACACGTTGGTGACTCGAGGATTAGTTATTTCGTTAGTCTATGTTTGGTTAGTTCTTGGCTTCTGGTCTGAGGGTTTTTCGAGTGCCATCCATTGAGATTATTCCGTGCTTTCCCGGTGTGGTGTTTTCATTCCAACCCTCCCCCCTCCCCCCGCTCCTTTCAATCTTTCCTACTTTACCCCCATCGTTCTGTTCCCCACCCCCTGTTCCTTTCAGCAATCCTTCCTTCATCCCATTGGTCCATTCTCCCCTCTGCCTTTCTCAATCCACCAATAACCATCTTCACCAAATCTCTTTCGACAATCCATCCTTCACCTCCATCGGGCTTATCTTCAACCCCACAGCTGTTCAGTCTTCCCTCAGTCCGGCTGCATCCCTCTCCATTGCAACGCCATGGGATGGCGCCTCTCACTTGATACAATGTAGGACTGTACAGAGAAAGTTTGTGCATGAGAGTGGGCCTGGAGGGTGCCTGCGGTGTCATTGTATGACAAGCGTACAGTGGTGGATTGCGTTGAAAGTTCACTCAGAAACAATGGAATTTCCCACAATCTGCATTGTGGACCAATGAGAAAAGATTCTCGCATGAGCCCAGATGGGGAGAAAGCGAAATCCTGAGAGGAGGAAGAAGACACGAGATTAAGAGGAGAGACGAAAAAGGTGAGATCCTGTGAGGAGAAAGGGACTTAGAGCTGGTGTGAAGATATGGAGAGAAATCCAGATCGAAAGAGGGAGAGAAAGTGAAATCGAAAGAGGGGGAAGAAGCTGAGCTAGTGGATGGACAGAGATGCCAGGGAGCTTGTCCGGTGAGGAGCTGGGAGTGTGCGGAGTGTGTGAAGAGAGTGAGGTGGCCCGTGCTGCAGAGAAGGGCAGTGTGGATAGCCCAGAATGTGGATTGGATTGTGGGGAGCTGATGGACACTGGGGCCCAGCAGAAACGGAGTGAACTGCTTGCTGTGGCATATCTTGCATGCCGGGAAGGACTTACCGACTGGGTTTGGACACCACAGAGATGTGGCTGCACATCCCATAGCATTGCCACTTCACTGCCCATCTTCCCCATTCTTTCCTTCCCATTCTCCAATATATTTGGACTGGTGCAGCCCCATTGGGCTGTGTGGGGAGAGGGAAAATTTAATCGACCCGACTTTTCTTATGTTCTCAAGTTCTTCTTGTTTTCTTCTTCTCCACTGATTGAATGAGGGCCGTGTGTCCTTTGTGTTAATAAGATTTTATGAGAAAGACTGTGTTACAGTTAAATATGCTCATTTGTGCCTTATGCTTTCTTGCCTGTAAATCCTCATTTACAAATGATTGCTTGTGTGTAAATATATAAGTGTTTGATGTTCTTTCCAATCTGTCTCAGTTGTCTTTTCCTTCATTGGTCTGACAGTGTACAAGTATAGTTAGATGGGAAGTTGTACCCCACCTGATTTGCTCTGTTAGCCGGTGCTGCACATACTTGTTCTGCTCGGCAGAAGATCACCAGGTGTGGCACCGAGAGTGTGGCCTTGAGTGAGGTTGCAGGACCAACAGAAAGGTATCGCGGAAACATGCAAATGTGACTCTGCTAGGCTGGTAATCTAAGTCAAATGGCTACAGCTGTGTAAGAACTACAGCCCGTTGGACGGTGGAGTTATCTGTGGTCGGCGGTCTCAGGACTGGGTGTTTGGGAGAAACTCGAGTGCTTCCACTCATGGCGAGCCTCAAACCCCGGGCCATAACAATACGTTTCCTTCGAATGGTAGCTAATAGGGTAAGAGCCTGGAAAATGGGATTTTACTTCACACACAATAACAAGAAAAAGAGCAATCAAAGATTGTAGTACCTCACCTCACCAGGCCGTCTTTTGAGTGGTGTATATATTTTTTATGGGTTTGAGGGTAAATCCAATATGGCTGCCAAACCATGTGACCTATAATATCATATGTGTAAACCTTTGGTTCCTTATGTACAGGCAGTCATACATGTAAAGTTTCGCCTCGATTTGTTCAGCCACTTCAAAGAAGAAGATTTTTGAAGGTTTAAATAAATAAATATATGTGGCTGCCTAATCATGTGACCAAAGGCATCATGTATGTATTTACTGTGGACCATTTTATCCCTACATGATCCTAAAAAATTTCATACTGATTGGATGTGGCATTTTAAATTTGCAATTATGACATCATAACGAGGGCCCCTATGGCATCATTAAAAAAAAAAATCACACATTCCACATGAGGAGTACTTGTTATGTGCCAAGTTTCAATTTTTTTCCTTGGTGCGGTTTCAGAGATAGAGGTCCAAACTTTTTTCCGTTTTTCCAATATGGCTGCCACGCCACGTTACCTATGACATCATAATTATCACTAAAACATTCTACACGAGTAGTCGCACCAAAGGTCTACATTTCATCTCAATCTGACAAGCGGTTGCAGAGAAAAACATGAAAGTTCTGTGAGGACAAACAAACAGACAAACAAACATACAAATGAAAAATCGTGCTGAGCACGACACTTGGCGAATTAGTTCACCTTTCCGTGTGGTGGTCCCAACTGTAATGTCATGGAATGTGTGGTGTGTATTTGTTCGTACATTAATAAAATGACGCGACGTCACAAATAACAATTATCAGGCGCGCGTTGTCATGGTAACGGCAGCAGATTGAAAATTTTCACAACTCATTTAAAGCCACCATGTGACGTTCAACAACTTATCATCGGTGCTTGTTGCCTTCATTCTGATCGTAGAAAATATTTGAAAATACCAAGGAACATTGCTTTTCAACCAGCTTTACGACCGTTATCAGGTTTGAAATATGTTGTAAAACAAAAACATGTATTTTATATGTGTGTTTTTCATGTTTTGGGTGACCCTGACCTTGACCTTGGGTCAATTTCGATCAAACTTTGTACACATGTTAATATTACATGCATAAATAGACAGTATAAGTTTCAATATAACAAGTGCAAAACTGTTTGAGAAATAGCCATGTGTAATTCTCAAAATTACCCATTGGTTTATAATGGGCGATAATATAAAGTGATGCAGAATCCAGATCCTGATCTTGAACATCACCAAAAGTCATAAATCTTTTTGCACTGTGGATTTTTATCAGCTGTTAAAATTTCATCCAAATCGGTTAAGAATTGTGACCTGTAGAACGAATCTCATTATTTTTTAAATCACGCCAATAGCTAAAAACTTTGACGTCATACGCTTGCGAAAACTGTGCATAATTTGTACAAACAAGCATTTTAAAGCATTTAGATATTCCATTGAAGTTTGTTTTGGCGTCAACAGGAAGTCGCTACGGCTTCCGGTTACCGAGTTATGTTCAAAAGCTTGTTTTCACCTTTTTTTGACGTAACGTCGTGACGTTAAGTGCGATTATGACGTGATTTGATGCCAGACTATTTCAGCAAGATTGGCTATCACGTGTTAAAATTTGAGAACGATTGCTTCAGTAGTTTCGGCTGCACACGAGTGTAAATATGTTTTTAAAATGACGTCAATAGGCAAAACTTTGACGTCATGCACTTGCGAAAACTATGCGTAATTTGTAATAAGATGCATTTAGTAATCATTTAGATATTTGAATGAAGTTTAATTTGGCATTAACCACTGATATGAGTTATGTCCAAAAATGTGTTTTCACGTTGTGTGACGTCACGTTGTGGGGAAGACGGGGTTTGGATGCAGACCGTCTCAGGTGGATTGCCTATCAGGTGTAAAAATTTAAGAACGACTGGTCCAGCCGTTTGGGCTGAAGACGACCGGACAAACAAACAAACAAGCAGTCATAGAATGGTACTTACAAAATCGTCAACTTGACCTCTGACCTTGTCTCATAAAAGCTGTCTCGAGAGAAGGTAGCGACGCAAACTAGAAGTTTCTACGATGATTCTGTACCAAACCATCAAAAATCGAACATTTGACCTCACTGTGACCTTGTCCTTTGACCGTTTTTGACCAAAATCTAATCAGCGTGAGCCATCACCATCCTGAATCAAGTGGTGTAATTTGACATTGGTAGCTTCTTCCGTTCTTGAGTTATCGTGCCTACAAACAAACACACAAACAAACAAACACACAAACAGAGAACGGAAGTCATCATAAAGATTTCGTAAGTAACAAACCAACAAACGGAACACCCCAACATACTTGACAAAATCGAAGATTTCGCCAAGTAACAAGAAAGAGCACAATACTTGCAAAATCCACCCCCCTCTCCAAAGGTTACCATGGATACATCAAATTGTACATTTCATTAACATTAAAAATGACAATCTTAATGCTCAGGTCAATCGGATAAAAATCATTATTTTTCAAATTGAAATTGATGATTTTCGAAGTTTGACCTTCAGTTGATCTTTGACATTTTGACCTCAAATAGTTGGTTTCCAAATTCAGTGATGCACTATGCAATCGCTGCTTAATTTTCAGGTTAATCAGATGTGAAAAAAATTGACGATTTTAGAAGTTTGACATTGAGTTGACCTTTGACCTTTTGACCTCAAAGAGTTGCTTTCACAGTTCAGTGATGGACGATGCAAATCCTGTTCAACCCACAAGGTAATTGAATGTAAATTGACGATTTTTCAGTTGAAAATTGATGATTTTATAAGTTTGACCTTGAGTTGACCTTTTACCATTTGATCTCAAAAATAGTTTGTTTCCCAATTCATTAATGTACTATAATGTGTTTTCACTTCAAAGTTTTTCCGTTTTTAGGATTTCAGAAATCCGGTTTGTAGGTGACAAACAGATAGACAGAATAACAAAATCGCAACCAATATAGTTGAAAATCTTCGATTTTGCAAGTAGTAATGCTCACGCATGGCTTGATGATCCCATCCAGCATAAACACAGAAAACAAAGCACTGTGATTAGACAATGCACTCAGATACAAAAATGACAAGAAGGCATTGCTAAATGAGGGTTTCAGTACCCAGTGATTTTGGTCTAAATATCACAGAATTCATGAAAATGACCAAATATCAAGACCTCAAGAATGAAGCGAAAAGATCCAGGAAGTGAAAAGAGCAGAAAAATTGTACCATTGATAATTGCAGCAACGAATTGATAAACAAGAACCTCACAAGGATCCTACAAACCATCCCTGGGAACATCACCACAAACGATCTACAGTTGGAGCCTGTCTGGGGGCTCGGTGACGATCCTGAAAGGAGCCTTTGGGACAAAACCCTGAGAACAATAAAAATTCACAACTGAGGCCATGAAGCATGATCCTTCACCCAACCGAAGTTGGACACTTGGAGTCATGGACGGGCTCAGTTGCACCTTCTGAAACCTTAATTATGGAGATAACAATCAACCACACACACACACACACACACACACACACACACACACACACACACACACACACACACACACACACACACACACACACACACACACACACACACACACACACACACACACACACACACACACACACACACACACACACACACAGTGATTAACAAGCCCCGTGCCCTGAAGCAGTTGTGGAATAATAGTTTGATAATGTTTTTAACAAGGCCAATTACATCCAGTATTTGATCCTGAATAATTTCACGTCTGTGTTTGTTCTTTGTGCTCCATAACAGCACTACTCACAGCTCCTTTGGGAGATGGGAAGCACAAACTAATTTGTGAACTGTGAGCCTTCTGTACTCGATTTGGACGTAAAATGTAGCAATATTTACATCATAAATATTAAAAAGTAGTTACAGCCTCACACTTGCTATCATATACAGGGTGTCAAAAAAAGGTTCGGAATTATAGTAAATATCTTACAGCTCTTTTGCATATTATCCGAAAGCCAGGGTGTGTTGTGCTATTCATGGCGACAGTCTTGTGGGCCTCTATTTTTGCGAAGACAATGTTACAGGTGCTAACTATTTCGTGATGTTGCAAGAGATTTGGTTTCCTTATTTAGAAGACATTCCAAATCAGCGATTGAGAAAATTGTTCTTTCAACAGTTTGGGTCTACACCACATTTTTCCACAATCATGCGAATTGTTTTTTTGGATGAGACAATGCCCAGGTGGATGGGACATCGTGGACCAAGAGGGTGGTCCCCTGCATGTAGTCCAGATTTAACTGTGCTTGACCTTTTCCTTTGGGGACAAATGGAATCAGTTGTTTGTACTAAAATATTTTTTGCATCCATTGTCGAGGCTCATATGAGAGCAAACACATAACGCAAAGCAATGGGGTGGGGGGGGAGGGGGCATGAGACAAGAGGAGCAGGAGAGGGAAGGACAAAACAGTGGAGAACAGACATTAGGAGATCTGTAGAAGGGAGAGGGATGGGGTGGTGAACATGGGGAATACAAGATATATATATTACAGGGACTTTCACGAAGGAAAGCAGGGAATTTGAAGGAGATGGGATTGGGGTGGATTAACGGGGGTAGAAAAGATCGAGGTTTTGGATAGGGCAAGATGAGAGGTGGTGGTGAACAGCTCTTTTGAAGGCCTGGAGGGAAAAATGGGATTGAAGTTTATTCCAAAGGTGGGAAAAAAGAGGAATGAAATAGTGAAGGTGAGCAGTAATTCGTGATTTTAGTAGTTTTACCAGAGGGGGTTGTTGGCAGACCTTGAGCTCCCTGTGGAAATATGGAGGGACATATCGCAGACAGAGCAAGGGAGGCAAACCAGAGAAGAGACAGTAGAAGATAGAAAGACCATCGATCTGCCTGCTGTGAGAGAGTGAGAGGCCCAAAGACTCAGCCTCATCGCGGGAGATACCAATGATCCTAAATGCCTTGGTTTCCACAGCGCGAAGCCGAGAAAGGTGAGAGGCAGGAGGTCCAGCCCAGAGGGGAGAGCAGTATTCCATCAGGCTGCAGACAAAAGCTTTGTAGGTGGTCAGGAGCTTGGGTGGATCAAGAAAGGACTTTGCATGATGGAGGATTCCCAGTCGGCAACTGGCTTTGGAGGCCAGGTTGAAAATGTGGCTTTCCCTGGAATGATCATGGCAGAATGCGAGACCCAGAAGCTTGAACGAAAGGACTTCTTGCAGAGGATTGTTGAGAAAGTAGAAGGGGAGGGGGAGTGTGAGATTTGTCAAGATTTAAGGACATGTTCCTCGCTTTGGACCAGTTTGTGATTTTATCCAGATCTGCAGAGAGCGAAGAAGCTGCGGCTTGCCAGTCCGAGGGACGGCAAATGGTACGACAGAGGGTGGAGTCATCAGCAATGAGATAAAGAGGATTTCCCAGAGAGTCGGATGTAAAGAATGTATTGACTGCATTGTGTTGAAGTATTGAAGATGTAAAGAAGGAAATAAATACGAATGTGCTAAAATTGATGCGTCAATGAGAATAAACGTTCAAAGAAACCTGCACACAAGAATTGCTCTGTTTGTCATGCATGTCAGTGGGGTCTACAATTCGAACAATTATTTTAACAAAATTGTAAAATACATATTCCTACGATTCCAGACTTGTGAAACACCCTGTTTACTGCAGGCCAATACAAATTAATAGAGCACAATTAAATCTTACTGCATGAGTAAGTGTCACAGGTCTTAGACCCCGCTATACCTTCAACCTGAGCGGTTTGGTGGTGAACAGTGGGGAAAGCCTGGTTGTCGTGCCCTCATATGAGTGGGTTCCATTTTCAGTGGATAGTTTCTACATTATTCGATGGAGTGGAGACCTGTGCTGGCAAAATTATAGTCTGGAAGCATTCACAAGTTGTGAGCACCCCTTCGCTCTGCCGAGAATATGAAACTTGCATCAGGATGGTGGTGAATCGAAGGAGGTGGTGGAGCTTCGTTTTCAAAGGTTTAAGTCTGACTTTCGTGTCGGAAATTAAATGGAAAATGTTCACCAGAAAGACAATATCTGCCGGTGTTTTAGATGGAAACTAAAATGCTTCGTTTCTACAAGAAAGGAAGAGTGGGTAGCCCTAGTTCACAGCCACATTGAGAGCCATGCATTAGCCTCGGCTCCCTCCTCGTGCACGAGCTAATGCGTGCCTCGAGTCGGTTGGGTTTTCAAGGTCGATGTCTTAATTAGCGTAGGCAGGCCACCAAAGGACGGTGCTACACCACGATTAGGCTTATCGCACAACCACACCACTATATGGGCCTCATCGCCACGCGACCATTTCTGTGGCCTTATCTAGCACACCGTGTACGACTGACTGTGAAGCCATGCACAAAGTCAAAACAACAACAACAACAGCATTTAATTAAAGCTCAGTGTGGTGCGAGAACAGAGATACAGAACCCCTGGCCTGCATCCTAATATTGCACATTTTTCTGGCAGTCAGCATACACAAACAAATTAGTGTTTGCATGAGCAAGCGTGTAGTCATGCTTTAGTGGATCCGAGAGGTTTCTTTTCAACAGATCAAATAAGATCAAAAGGTTCCACGAATATTTATTTGAGTTCCACAAATATTCTGCAAATGGTAATTAAGGCCTAATGGTTTGAAGTCAGACTTTTTGCAATTGTTGTTATAAAGTTGATCTGACTTGGAATTTATGATTTGCTTTACCTTAATAAATTTCTCTCCTCACAAATGGCACATTATTATATTTTTGCAAGTTGAGACTCCATGTGAAATCTTTGTGATTCGTGTCTTAACTGACAATGAAATGGCTGCAAGCTTGACACGAGAGTGGCATGCGGAAGAGCGCATATCTCTGCCAGGCTGGTTAGTTTATGTTTTGTATCCCACTGATAGGCCGGATCTGGATTCAGACCTGAATTAAAATTTAATCGGCTTGTTCTTGTCACCGAACCAACTCATCCACCAAGTTTCGTCCCAATCCGTCCACAACTTTTTTGAGATATCGTGCTGTATATTGTTTTAGCCCGATCACTCAATGGTGAAGAATCACTTTAAAAAAAATTCTCAGATACAGATCCGGATTCAGATCCTCACAAAAGTCAAATCAATTCATCATTTTTACATACTCATCCTGCCCACCAAATTTTATTCGAATCAGCCAACAACTTTTTGAGACATCTTGCTCCATGTAATTTTTGGCCCTGTATTTCAATGGTGAAAGATCACTTAAAAAAAAAAAAAACTTGTCAGATTCGAATCTGGATTTTCAACAAAATCAAATCAAATCTTCCGTGTTGGATACCCAAATTGGCCAACAAGTTTTGTCCCAATCCGACAACAACTTTTTAAGATATCCATCTATATGTTGTCTTTTGGTGCTATCTCTCAATGGTGAAAAATGACTTTAAAAATTCTCACATCGAGATCCAGATTCAGATCTTCACCAAAATCTAATAATTCCGTTCGTGTCACATATCCAAGCTCTCCACCAAATTTTGTCCGAATCCATCCACAACTTTTTGAGATATTTTGTTCACAAACAAACAAACAAACAGAGAAACAAACACACAAACAGACAGAAAGACAGGGGTCGAAATATAACCTCCATCCACTTTCGGTGGCAGAGGTAATAATTCAGAACTCAAAGCGTTGATCCCAAAGTCTGACTTTCGTGTCGGAAATTAAATGGAAAGTTAAAATGGAAAGTCAAGCACAGGGTTATTGAAGACTGAATCATTAAAATGTGTCAGCCAGGACTCCTATTTCATTAAATAAGACATATTAGACAAATCAGTGGATCTAAAAACTATATAATGTGCGAACAATGCAATTCAAGGAAACTTGGTACATTGATCACACAAAAAAACAGAAACCACACCCCACCACCCATATGACAAAAGTAATACGATAATATATTATAAGATAATCATAATACCTATTCTATGTAATAATTTATCGTGTAATATAGAAATGATTCTTGTCTCTGGGGCCTCTGACAATTGGGTGAATCATTCCTGAAGATATGACTGTCTGTGCCAATGATGCAGTGCCTGTGCACTGTAGATCAGAGCAGGTATATATAACTTGATCAGGATACTAACACACAATGCCATCCTCTTTTGAAAGATTTCTTCAGACCTTTAACAGCCACAATTTAATTGAAGACAGGACAAATTGAATTAACTCTCCTTTCAAAGGTCAACATGCTGCGAGAGGTGTACCTTTTTAGGATTGCATCATAATGACAGATTTTAAGTTGTCTGACCTTGTGAGATCAAACCTAAAGTAAATAGTGCAATCATACAGAAATGCTACCAGACTCGGTGGCATAATGGTTAGAGCATCTGCTCTGAGTCTGAAAGGTGGATGGTTCAAAATCTGGCTCAGTCATACTAAAACACATTCTAAAATAATAAAATGGTACGTGCTGCAACCTTGCTTGATGCTCAGCATTTAAGAGGATTTCAACAGCTCAAATAAGCATGGATAAAAAAACATGACAGCATGGACAAACAATGCTAGGAAGGTAATGGAAGACCACCCAGTTTTACCCTTGCCAAGAAACTGCTTCGGCAGCACCAATAGACACGCACTGCAAAGAGTATTGTACATTAAAATCAAATATGTATATGTATGTATATATATATATATATATATATATATATATATATATATATATATATATATATATATATATATATATATATATATATATATATATATATATATACCGGGCGTAATGGCGTGCGCCTGTAATCTGGATACTCAGAGGCTTAGGTTGGTGGATCGCTTGAGGTCGGGTGCTCTGCTCTGGGCCGCGCTATGAGAGGGTGTAGGGCAGCCCGGAATCATGGCGAAACCCAATCCTTATCCCTGTGTCGTAAGAGGCAACCAGGGTTGCGTCAGGAAGGGCATCCGGCATAAAACCTGTGCCAAATCAGTATGCGGATCATAATGGATGATCCGCTGTGGCGACCCCTAACGGGAGCAGCCGAAAGAAGAACAACAACATAAGTATATATATATATATATATATATATATATATATATATATATATATATATATATATATATATATATATATATATATATATATATTGCAACACACACACACACACACACACACACACACACACACACACACACACACACACACACACACACACACACACACACACACACACACACACACACACACACACAACAAGAAAGATGTCGTTGCAAAATCCATAAAACAAATTTTACCTTAAAAATAATTGCAGGTTGAATTCAGTGACCAAATAGGCAAATCCTCTTCAACTTTCAAGTCAATCGAATAAAAATTGACAATTTTAGAAATTTTGCCTCTGTCGACTTATTGGCCTATATTGATCTCACAAATACTTGTTCATTGAATCAATTGACCTGATATACAAATCCTGTTCAAATTTCAAGTCAATGCGATCAAAATTGTGGATATTATAAATTTTACCGAAGTTGTTGAAAGGCCTATGTTGACCTCAAAAATAATAGGTGGTTGAATTCCGTGACCTGATGTGCAAATCCTGTTCAAATTTCTAAATCGGATGAAAATTGAGGATTCCAGAAATTTGACAAAGTTATTGACTGTTTGACCTCAAACATCAATAGGCTTCTTCCTTATGACAAACTCTACCATGTGGTGAAGTTTTTTGAAGATCAGTTTAAAATTGTGACCTGTAGGTGATAAACATACAAGCAAATAAATAGACAAGCAAATGGACAAACAGACAGACAGACAGACAGAATAATGCATGCAACCAACCAATATGCTGAAAAAAAAATTAATTTTCGCAAGTAATAAATATAAATTTTTAACATTTACAGATGTTTATCAATGAGGTGCCTTGAAGCTTCGCATTATGCCACCGACTGCCTTCGGTCCGTAGATGCTTAGTTACTCGAAAAGGTGTTTTAACTTCAAGTCTCCTGCAGCATTGCCACCAAGGAGGAATGTCAGGCAGTCTTTAGCTACCTTGACGTCAGAGGCATGCAGCTCTTCCTTGGAAATGAACATATGCGGTGGCATCCAAAAAAGCCCCATTTCGTCCACATTAAAAACTAGCTGTGGAGGGTAAACTTACCCAAATCACTGCGGTGCTTAAATCTATCAAACCACCCTCGATTGGCTGTAAACGGCTCCTTGGTAGATCTCTCACCTTCCTGCTCTTTTACTTCATCTTACAAACCCAGTATCTTAGCCATAATTACTATCTGGCTTGAAAGCATAACGTGCAGAGTCATATCCTCAATCCATGACAAAAAAATCTCTCCATCTTCTTCATTCAACTGCTTCGAGATCTCCTTCATGTTGTAGCAACTACGGGAGTTGGGGACTTACTAGATACTATCATTTTTTTTCTTTCTTCTTTGCAATTGCCCTTTCAGACGACTCCCGTAAACCAAATTCACAACCAAAAGCGTTCGAACCAACACCCGACTCTTACCACTTTAACACGTTCACTCTTAGCTCTAGGCACTGATGCTTTTTCTTGACACTTTTGGCATACGAAGGCTTTTGGCACAATTACCAATATGGCGGCACACAGAGGAGGAAGACAATAATGCTCACACTGTTTGGTTGATAGGAGACACAATCAGATTGGCTGCCAACGATGTCAACACTAGTGGTTGTGTTTTCGGTCGAGGTGGTGCTTTTAAACTTGTAAATTTGACTCACATGATGGATTTAATTTTTTATTTTTTTATTTTAGGTAATTAAAAGCTGATTATTTAGTTTGCGCTAAGAAGGACGTGCAGTGCCAGGTATTACTGTATTAAAAACTAGTGAGCCATAATTCCATATTTTTCACATTGCAAGCAATTACTCAAGTGCATCCTATGTGCATATAGTAAATATAAGCTTTATATATTTGATGATGTGGACTGTGCTTGCTTTCTGTTATCAGCCAAATAACTCAAGTAAATCAAGAATTAGTGGTTAGAATCAGGTCTTCATTTTGAAGTTCACAGTGACAGTGATTTTTAATGTAAATACGGCAAAAGTTATTAAATAAGAGGTGGAAGAGGTGCATAATAAGGCTAATGAATTATATAATAATGCTAAAAACTTGCTTTTCTGTTGTACAGTTCTGTGCACATCCACACGATCTTGGGAACTCCAGTAGACTATCATGCCAGAATATTCTCTCCGAAGGAGATCGGGCCAGTTCTGCCAGAAAATTTCCACATTTGGGATAACAACGGATACATGAACTATCACGGGCCAACTAAATGACCATAGATCTTTCACGACCCAACAAATATTTGACCTAACACGACCCAACAACAAGGTAGCCCAATAAATGTAAAATATTTAAATGTGTCAATGAACACATGTTAACACGAAAAAGAGCAATCAAAGATTGCAGACTCTCACCATGACTTGTTTTGTGTGGTGTCTGTGTAGTTTTGTGTGATGTATTTTGTGTAGTGTTTGTATACTGTTGTGTTACGTAATTCATGAGACAAAACTAGAACTGCCACTTTATAACTACTGGCAGTGATGACCAGGTACCAAGACGTCCTACTTTGATACAACCCCGCTTTGATCGGACACCTACCCTGACCCATTACGTTTTCTTTATTATTCAGTTGAATTTAGAATGAGAATAAAATAAATTCAATTTAAATTAAATGGAAGACCAAATAGGTAAAGTCCTGCACTGGAGTCATCAGAAAGAACCCAAACAAGCAAAAAGCAAAGATGGAGTCATCAGGAGGAACCTGGATTGTATTCAGGTTTCAGCTGCTACTCCTCTGCCCTCAAAGCCATCCAGGCACAACCAAATGAGCCTTGTTTAAAAATAAATAAATAAATAAAAAGAACCCACATTCAGAAAATTAAATAATTCTGGCTGCCACACCATGTGGCCGATCAGGTTGAAATTGAAAACATTTCTTCCCCATCAACACTAGATCACAATTATGAAGTTTCACGTTGATTGATTCAGTGGTCCAAGATAAATAATTAAAAATATATATTTTTGCACAATCCAATATGGCTGTCAGATCATGTGACATCAATTATTGGTGAATAACTGGTATCCCCAAGGCTTGGGGAACATTTGTGTGAAGTTTCCCCTCAATCTGTCCATTCATTATGGAGTTTAAGGATATTTTATTTTAGGTTTAATATATTTTAATTTTATTTTAGGTTTAAAAATATTTTAGGTTTAAGGGTAAATCCAATATGGCTACCAAACCATGTGACCTATGATGTCATGTGTGAACTTTTTGTTCCTCATGGATAGGCGGTCAAACATATGAAGTTTCATCTCAATCTGTTCAACCATTTCCGAGAAGAAGATTTTTGAAGGCTTATTTATTTTAAAGACAATACGCCTGCCGAATCACGTGAACAAAGATGGCATCAATTGTTTTTCTGTATCCCTGGATGACCCTCAAATATTTTCATACTGATCAGATGTAGCGTTGTAGAGATGCAATTGTGATGGCAAATGATGGCACCTATGATGTCATTTTTTTTTTTAAATCTCACTTATTCCACACAAAGAGTACTTGCCATGTGCTTTCCCTTGATTTCAATTTTTTCCCTTAGTGCAGTTTCAGAGATGCAGAGGTCATTTTTTTTAAAGTTTTTCCAACATGGCTGCCACACCATGTAACTTGTGATGACATAATTTTCAATAAAACATTCTACATAAGTCGTAGCTCCGATGGTGAAAATTTCGTCTCAATCCGACAAGCAGTTACAGAGAAAAACAGTAAAGTTCTGTGCTGACAAACAAACAAACAAACAAACAGGAAGACAACATAACATCATGCTGAGCACGATACTTGCAAGATCTATAAAACAAATTTGACCTCAAAAAGAATTGGTGGTTGAATTCAATGACCAAATATGCAACTCCTCTTTAAATTTCAAGTGAATCAAATTAAAATTGACAACTTTAGAAATTTGGCCTATGCTGACCATTTGGTCCATGTTGACCTCAAAAATAAATGGCTAGTTGAATTCAGTGACCTGAAATATAACTCCTTCAAATTTCAAGTCAATTGGATGAAAATTGAGGATTTTAGAAATCTCACCGAAGTTGGTGACCTGAGGCTTCTGTTGACCTTTTGACCTCCAAAACAATAGGCTTCTTCCTTATGACAAACTCTACCATGTGGTGACGTTTCATGAAGATCGGTATAAAATTGTGACATGTAGGCGATAAACAGACAGACAAACAAAGAGAATAACAAAATCGACTGACCAATATACTTGAAAAATCTTTGATTTTGAAAGTAACAAATGAAAAATCACTCATGGAGTAACATTTGGTGAAACGGAACGACACTCGGTCGAGCACATACCTCCGCCAGGCTGAATAGTTTACATTTTGTATGCTACTGATAGGTCTGATCTAAATCCGGACCTTAACCAAAATCGAATCAGCTTTTTATTGTCACCTAACCAACTCGTCCACCTACTTCTGTCATCACTTGTCCTTAACTTTTTGAGATCTCAAGCAATACCTAGTTTTTGGCCCCCTTTCTCAGTGGTGAAGAATCCCTTGAAAACCGTCGGATCTGATTCCAGATCTTCACAAAAATTGAATTGATTCGTTGTCATCACACACCCAACATGTCCACCAAGTTTAATCCGAATCCTTCCAAAACGTTTTGAGAAATCATGTAATATCGTTTTTAACCCCATCTCTCATTGGTGAAGAATCACTTAAATATTAAATAATCCTCGTATCTGGATCCGGATTCGGATCTTCTCCAGAATTGAATCAATTAGTCCTTTTCACACACCCAACCTGTCCACAAAGATTCTGCAGAATCCATCCATAACCTTCTGAGATATTGTGCTATATATAGTTGTTGGCCTTATTTCTCAAAGGTGAAGGATTTCAGAAATACCACTTGAAAAATTCTCGTATCCGGATCCAGATTTTCACCAAAATCGAATCAATTAGTCCTCGTCTCACACCCAACATGTCGACAAAGTGTCATTTGAATCTGACAACTTTTTGAGATATCATGCAACTAGTGGCACTTCCAACCTGTCCAACAGGTTTTGGGTTGAAATGAGAGAAATTGAAATGAAAGAAGTTTTAAAGATCGCAGAAAAGATGAAGATAATTCCAACAATCAAATCGGAAGTTTACCGTAGTTTAGGGGCCTTTCAAATGTTACCCAACACATGGAGGGGGGGGAGGAAGGGGTGTATGTCCAAGCATTACAGATTGCTATGGGTGGAGGTGGGGGGGAGTTCGAGGGGGTGAGGGATGTTTTCAGTGTCGTTATGCAACTCTAAATCAATCAATGATAACACATTTATTTTATTTTATGACAACACCCTTTAATGGCCTGAACTTGTTTGTTTATTTAACTTTTAAATTTAATTAATGTATATATTTAACGACCTTTATTTATTTAATGACAATGCCATAAATTCCAGGCACCCTTTATTTTAAAATGCAAATATTTCATAATTCACCAATTTTGGATATTCATAGTCTTTAAATGAATTGTACGATTTTATTATTAAAACATATTTATATCGCCAAGATCAGTACAATATATAATATTATAAAATAATAATGAAATGAAAGTTGCATCAATACAAAATTAATATTTTTGGTGCAGTTTTGTTGGTGTCTGAAAGGGTCTTGGTGTTTGTTCTAAAGGCTCTAAATGGTCGGGTTTTAAGAGTTTTCAGGATTTTAGGGTCGTAGGTTTTCATGGTCCTTCATGGGTTTCAGGGTTGCAAAATTTCTCGAGGGTCTTAGGGGTCTTTGAGCGTCTTAAGATTCTCAAGGGTCGAATATAATTAATACATGTAATCACATTGTGTGTGGACAAACAAGCAAACACAAAACAAACGGACCCAAATGCAATACCCTGTGCTCTGGGGAGTGTAAAAACCAAAAACCCAGATTAAAAAAATAAAAACAAATTCTGCCTGCCAGACCATACGTCCGATCATGTTGAAATTTAAAATCTACATTCCCATCACTAATCGATCATAATTGTGAAGTTTGATGGTGATTGATTAAGCATTTCCAGAGCAAACATTATTTAATATTTTTCTTCAATCCAATATGCCTGCCAAACCATGTGACTTATCAATTATTCCACAACAATCTTGTACACCCCAAAGGCTTGGAGAACATTTGTGTGAAGTCCAGTCCAGCCGTTCTGGAGAAGAAGATTTTTTTTAAGGGTTTCAGGGTAAATCGAATATGGCTGCCAAACCATGTAACCTGTGACATCATATGTGTGAATCTTTTGTACCTCATGGATAGCTAGTCATATTGTATGTGTCAAGCTTCGCCTCGATCTGTTAGTCAATTCAGAGAAGATTTTTGAAGGTTTTTTTTTGAAAAAAAAAACAATATGGCTGCTGAATCATGTGACTGATGACATCATCAATTTTTTTCCTGTGGACCATTTTATCCTTAGATGACCTTTAAAAATTTTCATACTGATCAGATGTAGCATTCTACATATGCGATAATGACGTCATAATGAAGGCACCTATGACATCATTTTTAAAAATCACGCTTATTCCCCATGAGTACTACTTACTGTGTACCAAGTTTCAAGTTTTTCCTTGTTGTGGTTTTGGAGAAAACGATGTCCAATTTTTTTTTTCTTTAATCCAATATAGCTGCCTTACCATGTGACCTATGACATCAGAGTTAGCATTAAAATGTTCCTCATGGGGAGCTCCTCCTATGTTTCGAGTTTTGCATTGATTGGACTAAATCTGGATAAGGATTTCAATCCAACCAATTATGGCTGGAATACCACTTCACCGATGAAATCATCGTCATTACTCTATATACCCCATGAGGAGTTGATGACAAATGCCAAATTTCAATTTTTTTCGTTGAGCGGTTTTGGAGAAAATGATGTCTAAATGTTTTCCTTTAATCAGTTATGCCTGTGATCTATGACGTCGTGATATATGACGTCAGAGTTAGCAATGAAATATTCTCCATGGGGAGTCACTCCTATGTTTAAAGTTTCACATCAACTGGTCAAGCAGTTACAGAGAAAAACATTTTCAAAGCGAAAATAATATAAGGATGCGGACACGCACATACATAGAGACAGATACACACACACACACACACACGGGTATCGCAATAGTCTCGCATCCCTTTCGGGGCGAGACGAAAAAGAAAGGAAAACCAAGTGAGGTGGATGACGCAGATTTAAGAAAAAGTCAAATTTTCGTCTCTACACCTGAACGTTTATAAACAGTCACAAAGGACCAGGTTAAATGGAATGAGTTGTTCAGAAATGCATGGGGTGCAGGTGAGTGGAAAGAAAAGCCCCATGGTATTTGAGTTGTGAACACTTTTCTACGTTCGTTATTTTTTGTTCGTGTGCAAATCACGAGCAGCCCCTCATGCAAGGAAGGGACACAAATTGAGCTGATAAGGGCGCCCGAAATTGAGCGTTTAAAAGGTCGTCTCATGCATACGTTACGTTCCAGTGGAGTTTGGTCTAACTGCCTGTCATATTGCATCATTAGTGTGCATGTAGTGCACAAGTCTGTGCCAACCCAGTGTGCATTAACTGTAAACACAATATCATGGTATTAGAGAAGACCTAGAGCAAAAAATAAAAAATAAAAACTTTGTACTGAATTCATCTACAGAACCTCGTGTCGGTGCTCGAGGGAAGCCGATCATATGTGACAATTGTACTTGTGGAGACACAAACGATCTGTTCGTGCCACACAGAGCGAATTGCTTGATTGAGACATGCCTGTCGTCTAACATGGCAAATATACTGTAGGTCGAAAGAGAAAATTATTTACAGGCAGGTGCATTCATTCATTCAATTTCAGTTACTCTGAGATTTTATGAAACTGCAGAAGTCTCATCTTGAAAATAAATTTGTATTAATCCAATTATTTCTCTTTATCTGGCCGATGGGTTTCACCAGCTGCAGCTATGTGGTTAGTGCAGGATGCAATCGTGACCTTCCCTTTTGTGAAATGATTTCATGATGTGGTTCGTACGTATTGTTTCATTTGGTGTACTTTCTGAGTGGGTATTTGTTTGACTTTCAGATTGCATTTAACTCAGAACACTTTTCAAAATTTGTTATTTGTATAAAGGGAACTGAGTTTAGAAGAAGCGATGACTGATTGAATGGGAGTTATAGTCGGTGTTTGGGGTGGGAACGGGAAATGGTAGTGGGATAAGGTTCATTATTAATTTACAAACATGTAATGTGTACAGAATCCTATGTCATTTGGTATATTCTTCCTTCCATTCACTCTTCTTTCACCTATATTTGATCTCTCCCCAACCTCTTTTCTTCCTCTCCCCCTTCCCTCTCCACCAATCGTTAATTTATTTTTTGCCACCTATCCCCATTCCATTCCTTTTCTAAATTTTATTGTTCCAGTTCCTCTCTAATCCCACCCCTCGAACCATATAACTGCATCACATGTGGATGTCTCCTCCAAATGCTGCTGTGTGGCATAGTACACAACCAAGAACAGAAAGTAATATTTGAACAACAATAAGTGATAACAGCACAGGTGTGCAGAAATAGCATTGGGGGAATTGAATTTAGTATACCCCTTGATGATGTGAAAACTTTAATTCTAAGAGGCCAAACTTTTGGCAGTTAAGTGGACAGAGTGATGGTGAAAGGGAAAGCATCTGAAAGGGCAAACGACAGCTGTATGCCCGCAGTGTAGGATGGAACCAGACCGGCTAGCAGGGGGTAATTTGGACAGCTCGAAACCGCCGCACAGACCTGCTGTTGCGAGTCGTGCCATCGGGTCATTAACTATTGCAAGCGGATGAGACAGCTGCCCTTATGCTGCAAAGCAGCGAATGGGAATTCCAACGAAGCGACCCACGTTTGTTGTTTTATTTTTTTTTTTCCTCCATCACATTGATGAAGTGTTACAGCTGGCAGAGCCTGCCAGGGGGACACAAAACGATTTTCCCGAATCTAAAATGTACCTCGTGAGAGGTCCTGCTTTGCAAGCAATACAGGATAGTTCTCAAATAATTTCACTCACATGGCTCAATTTTGTTGGATTCATGTGTCGCGTCTTCTTCTTAGATTTCTTAATCATAACAAGATTTTGAACTTATTTGTGGCAATAATAATAATTTCTGGATTCAACTCCTGTGAGTTCAAAATCAATCTCCCCAAATAAAAGAGAGGAGAGAGAGATAGGAGAGAGGAGAGAGGAGAGAGGAGAGAGGAGAGAGGGAGGGAGAGAACTCCATAACTCCAAAACCATGAAACCTATCAGCCTGAAACTTTGCATGCATATGAAGGGAACTCCAAGGTAGTGAGTGCATGAATGAAAATTGGGTGTTTGGGAAATTTAAACATCCCTTTTGAAGATAATTTAATGGCTTACCTCCATGAAAGGGTTATCCTTGGTCAGCCCAAGTTCACATCACAGGGGTCTAAGCCATCATATTGATCCGGCCTGTTCAAACAAGCCTTGCCTTGGAAACACGATGTACTCTCACGGACTAATTTAAGTATATAATCGAAATATGATATCGGATTTCAGAATCGGATCTCATGGGCTTTCGAAATTTGGAGTGAAATCTGAAAGTTTTAAGAAATTAGCAATTTTTATAACTTGGTGTATTTATTTAAGCAAAGTATTAAACTTAACTCTTTCTACTGTTCAAACAATTATATCAGGTGAAGAAAAGACGAAGGAATGTGCAGACAGTGGAACCTCATCGAGTGCAAGAAAAATAAATAACCAACGTGATCGAAGTTGCTTTTGCAAGCCATCGCAGTACAGTCCAGAGGAGTCCTTTTTTTTTCGGCAATTACGAATGCAGTTTGTATTTTTCACCTTTTTGTGCGATTTGTTTTCTTTATAAAATATCAATACAAATCTATGAATAAACCTATAAAATTTTGAACGTCTAATCAAATCTCGCGCTCCAAATTCTGCCATGTTGGTTTGACTGAACAAGACATTGCCTAACATTTTGTGTGCTGTCTGTGGGAATTTAATTCGCAATTTTTTTTACTTGACTTCCACATTAAAAGAACGATATTTAAATGTTAGCCTTTTTGGTTCTCTTTTCCGTGTACTTTATGCATGCGGAATTTCATACGGAACCTATGAATCGATACATTTGAAATCCCTTCTCAAATCGATTAGTGCATTGAACGGCACAGCATCCTGTCATTATTAAACAAATGATGAGTGACCGTGTGCTCATTCAATAAGCAATTGATGGATATAAAACGAAGTGTTTCATACTTGTCTGGTCATGTGAAAAGCATGTTTTATTAAAAATACGGTACAGGGAGTCCCCGGGTTCCGAACATTCATTCATAGGTAAGTAAATTGAATTGGTATTCTTTAGCAAGGTTATATGGTTTCTCTTTGTGAGTTTCATAGAAAGATATATTTGACAACACCCAATTTCCAAGCCGTTTGCCGTATTAACGTGTTTTCTATATTGCAGAGGCAAATTTTTTTGCCACCTGCCAAATGATGATTGGTGGCTGTTTATAAAAAATTAATGTTTATGCACATCTCCTTGAAACGTTTGTAATTCAACATTGTTTGTTTATTCATTTTGAAATTCACCCTAAACAAGGGTGAAGGTGACTCAAGGTGTTTGGGTTGTATACAGCACAGTACTGTAATCGGTAATCGACATTCACACGGACTGCAATCAGCCGATGCCGAGTCCTGAATAATTGCCGATTGCAGAGTCTGATATCAGAACAGCACTAATCTATTCTAATAAATGTCAGTGTACATCCATCAGTCAGTCCATCTCTCCATCCATCTCCTACGTAACTCCAAATCCATGAAATCTCCCCTCTCTCCCCCTTCCCCCTCCCTACTCCTTTCCCCACCCTCCTCCTTTCCCTTCCTTCCTCTTTCTCTCCCTCCCTCCTCCTTCCTCCTTCTCTCCTTTCTTTCTCCTCCCCACATAATATTCCCATCAGCGAGGAGACGGGTTGTATTTTCCAGAAACATATAACTAAGATAGTAAGATGCAGGAATTAAGCAAATTAAAAGTGGGGGGGGGGGGGGAGGGATTAAAAACGGTGAATGCTTCCCATGCATCATCACCTTCATTCTTTCATTCCTCTTTTATTCCCGCGTTTTGAACAAACTCCCACTCACTCTTCAATCCTATTCTTCTCTTCAGGTCTTCAAAATAGCTGTTCACCACCATCTCTTATCTTTCCCCCATCCAAAACCATGATCTTTTCGACCCCCATTAATCCACCCCAAACCCACCTGAGGGCAACAAGAGTACAGTGCACAACCAGAGCAAGAGCAACAGTGGCAGGTCAGCATCAGTAACCAAGAGCCAAGCCAACATCGATGCCGTGCGGGATTCTGCAGTGGAGCTTCACAGGAAGTCCCACCGCCGGTGCTCCCGGGAGCTAGGCATCAAACCAACATCAATCTGGTGTATCCTCACTAAGGAACTGAAGCTTTTCCCATCGATCATCTCTATTAGACATAAACTGAGTCAAGGACATAAGAAGGAGACTTGATATGTGCAATTGGCTCAGTGATAGGATGGAGTGATACCCAGACTGGATCAACCTGATCTGGTTCAGTGATGAAGTCCATTTCCACTTGATTGGTGCCATCAACAATCAGAACAATATTTTCTGGTGAGCATAACCACCTGAGATTACTGCGAGGTACCTGATAGAGCCTAAACTCATGCTTCTGTGCCTTCAATGCCAGATGGGGAATGCTAGGGCCTTAGTGGTTTGAGATTGACAATGGCAGGACAGTGATGATCAGCGGTAAGCGCTAATGGGCCGTGCTCCAGAAGTTCCATCATGATCTAGCCTAAAAGGTCACCCCAAACCAGCTCAGCCTTACCTGGTTTGTGCAGGATGGTGCACCCCCACATACAGCTGCTGAAACCATCAATTTCCTGTGGCAGCTCTTCAGAAACCACCTCGTTGCCCTGGGTACCGCTCATGACTGGGCACCCCATAGCCCTGACTTGAACCCACTGGACTACTGGTTCTGGGAGGCTGCCAAGGGCTCTGTCTATGCCAACCGCCTTGCCACACTGGATGATGTGAAGCAGGAGGTGTCAGACTACCTCCAGGCAGTGCCGCATGAGACCTACAGGAAAGTTGGACAGAACTTTGGAGTCAGGATCAATGCCTGTCTGAACCGAAGACGGGCACACATCGAGAACGTCAATTACAAGTATTTTACGTAAATGCCAATTTCAGACCTTGGGCTCTCACCAACTCTGGCAGTGACTTACTGCAATAGCAGTCAGTGATAGAAAATACCATGTCATAAGCTTTCAAGACATGTTTGGTTCACGTTTCTGAGGTTTCTGTTTCATTGTAAATCAACATTTAAAGTTGCATCACTATTTTTGAAACAACCTGTAAACAAATGCACTTTATTAAAGCATAACAACAGAAATTGAAATCCTGACACAGAAGACAGACACAATGATAAATCATTCCACTACTTATCAGAACAGTAACAATAAAACAAATTCCCCCTTGGGCCCACAGACAAGAACCATGCACACAGAAAACCGGGTGAAATAAAGAATGTGCAGGACAGTAGCAATGTCCAGAGAAGTAGCTGCTTGTACGAGCTCCACAGCTATGCAGCAGTCTGGAAAACATCTCTTCCTCTGGCTGCTTGTATGCCTCTTCACTTCCTCCACCCTGAGGCTTTGCAATGCAAACCCTTCAGGCAATCATGAGTTGCCCCTGGCATAGCAATAGTGCCTCAACCCAATCAGAAAACACTATGTTGCACACAATCATCATGCAGCTGCAAAGCAGTGTGGGCCACTTGCACGACACCTTCCTTGCAACCAATTCATGGCAGGTCTGCAGGAGGGTAGGGCTTTTTTTCTCTTCCTTGGAGGTGAAGGGAGAAGAGCACACTGTAGCATGGACCACGATGCTTTTCTCTTGCATTGTCCCAGCTCATTTCAATGGGGAAGAAAGAAGAGAAAAGACACATTAACCTGTCCGAGACACGACACAACACCACAACATCTTCCAGCAAAAACAAACAGGCTGACTTATCCCGATATATTGATCACCCCACACCACCATGAACATATCAATACAAGGACATATGGCAAAGCGAGAGGTAGCCCCTGAATAACAGGAATTATCTCACAAGACATGAGGATTCATCAGAAACCCTGACAAAGAGAAAAAGCAATGCAACTCCACAAGGAGTTGTGGAAAGCCCAAGGCAGTAAGCCAGCTGCGCATTAGACATTTGCAAGCAGGTCTCTGTGATGCCAGCCAGTGTGAATGCCACACAAGTCTGCAAGACTCCATATTGAGCTCAGTGCAGCCAACACAGCTGAGAGAATGGCATTTGGAAAGATTGCATCCAATATACTGGCCAGTTTGTCCACAACTTGGAGAAATGAGCATCAGCATGGGAGTGCCGGTTTCAAGAGCATCGGCAACAAAACTGTGCCCGCCAAGAGGATCTCAGTATAGCAGTGCCAGATAAATGGCATCAACTGAACAGTGTGACTGAGCCGGCTCAGGTATCTGGGCCTGCAGTGGTGAGTGTGTCACCAAGCATAGCATATTTGAGACATGGCTCACGCTGGAGGTACGGGAGGGATGCAGTCACCAGAACTCCATGGCTCCAACAAACTATCAGGGTGGGTACTTGAGTGCAGTGTGTGAGTCATCAGCTTTTATGCATGTGAAGTAAGAGCTGTTGGCCGAGCTGGGCCCCTTTACCTCCTGCCAATAAATCACCTTCCTACTTTTCTCTCCAGTTGAAATAAAATCCAACAAAGAGATGTCTGCCTTGGTCCAGCAGTTTACATCACAAGAGCATCGAACACCCACTTCTATATTATAAAATAGTAAATAATGTGAAAGCAAAGGTTTTTGTCAAAAAAGCAGAAGCAATATTTTAGAATATTCTTTTTTTCTACATTGAAGAAACAAAGTGAGGTCAGATCTCATCCACTCAAACATTTCATAACCAATCACGGAGCCAGAAATGACAAGTCACCTGAGCCAAGTCTCAAGTATGTATACTCAAGTCTATGAGGGCAAGTCTCAAGTGAAGTCTCATTTCGTGGAGGGCAAGTCTCAAGTGAGGTCTCAAGTCCTTGAAGGCAAGTTTCAAGTCGTCTTAAGTCCTTGAGGGCAAGTTTCAAGTCATGTGTCACATCATAATGTCATTATCATAGAGCTTAGTGAGATGTAACTGCAGTGGTATAATGGTAAAAAACATTATGTGGGTAAATTATTATGAATGTCAGTTGAGGCTAGGAAGCAGCCATTCTTAAAGGCTAAGCCATTGAGGTGTGTCTGCAGGCCACAAGGCCCAAGGTGTGCAGAGTATTGGTCGGGTGCAGAAGGGAGTAGCCCCTCGCATCTCTCTCTACGTCTTCACCTCATTCGAAATCTGCGTGATCTTGGCTCTACACAGGCGGCAACATGACATCTCAGTTGTGGGGGATCTTTGGCCGCTTCTGCAGGATCAGGTGGCTGTCACCGTATTGTGTGTCAGTTTGTGCAGCACTGACTGAGTTATTCCACAACAACAACAACAACATTATGGAAGACAGTGCGGTACTGACTTCAAAAAGGAAACAGCACAACTCCTCAGGAACATCACATAGCTCTTCATCGAGATGTCTAACTGTATCACCTTGTTCTCTGTCTGACAATAAGTTATAATAGATTATAATAAGTTCAATAAGTGTAGAGAATTTATATATATATATATATATATATATATATATATATATATATATACATATATATATATATATATATATATATATATACATATATATATACATATACATATATACATATATATATATATACATATATATATATATATATATATATATATATATATATATATATATATATATATATATATATATATATATATATATATATATATATATATATATATATATATATATATATATATATATATATATATATATATATATATACATATATATATATATATATATATATATATATATATATATATATATATATATATATATATATATATATATATATATATATATATATATATATATATATATATATATATATATATATATATATATATATATATATATATATATATATATATATATATATATATATATATATATATATATATATATATATATATATATATATATATATATATATATATATATATATATATATATATATATATATATATATATATATATATATATATATATATATATATATATATATATATATATATATATATCCTGGTGTTGGCGCAGTGGTTATGGCAGCGGCTTAGGATCCAAAAGGTCCTGAGTTCAAACCCCGTTGGGCTACTGAATTAATATACCAGGGGGTTGACTCAGCCTGTCATCCTTCCGAGGTCGGCGAAATGAGTACCAGTATACTGGGCCGGTGTATACCCCGGTTAAAATAGGTGTACCATATCCCTGTGTCGTAAGAGGCGACCAGGGTTGCGTCAGGAAGGGCATCCGGTGTAAAACCTGTGCCAAATCACGATGCGGATCATACGGATGATCCGCTGTGGCGACCCCTAACGGGAGCAGCTGAAAGAAGAAGAAGATATATATGTATATATATATATATATATATATATATATATATATATATATATATATATATATATATATATATATATATATATATATATATATATACATGAGCCATTTGTTCATCCCTTAAATGAGCCCTTAATATCACCCATCACTAAATTGATCATTGATCACATTACATGTATACTGTATGGGGATCTATAAGTACAGTATGTACAGTACAAATACGTCCTTACCAGAGTCACGGGTTGCGTCACCATCAGTAGCTGCAGGCTGTGCAAGCCAACAAGAGGTACCACTCTCATCGGAAGGGTATCTAGTTTTGCTGGGAATTGGATCGGAATCCTGAGTTTTACATTGGTGAAATTATCCGATGTCCATCTCCATCATTAGATGGGCTTATTCCCACAAACACGAATCTTTTCCCAGTATCGAAAAACATGGAAAGGTCGAAGCTTACAAAAATGCAAACTGCCCTCGGGCCATAAGACAAACAAATCCACAATGGGACCCTGAAAAATTCTGGAACCGAGGGCACTTCAATAAAGTGACGATTTATCAAACTATGGTTGATCGTGGTCGAATCTGGCTGCAGGCTATGGACACAATGTTTAGTATAAGAAATTAAAAATTTATTGCCAATATTTTGAAGTTGATTAATGGCTCTTTGGAAAAATTAAGTGAGTAAACGTTAAGGTGTTGGAAACTAATGTGGGTAAACGCAGTTTATCTGATGTTTATGCAGGACGATGGCACTGGGTGTTAGCTTTTAAAACTTTAATAGTTACATGCAAGCTCATTGGTTATCTGTGTTAGCCAGTGTTAATGAAATGCAAATGTTGGAAACGAGACACGTTAGTACGTCCAATGGAAATGAAAACTTTCCTCCGTGGGTGGGTTTTTAGGTGACGGATGAAATTTGATGTCATGGACGGTCCATCTGAAATTTCTACACCACATGTTTGACGTGCAGCACTCCTTTCATTCGATACGCCTTCAAAATGTTTATAAGCAAATAAGATCACCCTCAGAATCTCCGCCATGCTATCGTTAACGAAGGGAAGCGTGCTAGCGTAGCATGGCAGCAAGCTACGCAGTGCCACACAGTCTCGACGGTGTATCATGGTGAGAACGCCCACTCAAAACTCAAACCGTTGTGTGCTTGTGTGTGTGCGTGTGTGTGCGTGTGCGTGTGTTTGTTTTAGTTTCGTCATGAGTCATAAAACACGTTGACTTAAAAAAACAACAACATGAAACAAGCTAAATGGGTATGAACCGAGCAGCAGCAGCAATAACTCCATACCTATGCTGTGTGGCATTCATATCTACTGAATTCAAGGATGAATAATCCATCATCCATGTAATGAAAGATACTTGAGCTCGACTTGCTTTTCTCCAGAATTCACTTCCTTTTACTCCACTCGACACATGTGTGTGCGATCGGAGGTCCGACGGACATCAGCGGCACTTTGGGCGGTGTACAACTAATACCTTTCTTTCTCAGCTCGGCGCGGTCTATTTATCAAGTTTGTGGTTCCTTTTCCGTGCGACTCCGGCAGCCTTTGTAAATAAACATAATGATCACATCCTACCAGACATTGGATGAAAATTTGTCACAAACACATCACCGACATATATTTATTTTGATATCGTGTTCATTCATCATCATTGTCAAAAAGTCTACAAGCTCAAGTCTCAAGTCTTTAAGGCCAAGTTTCAAGTAAAGTCGCAAGTCACAAAATTTGTGACTTGAATGCGACTCGAGTCCAAGTCGCCGACTCAACTCCCCGTCCCTGCATGCAGCATCCATGCAGGATGAAACTCTCACAGAAAATGCCAATAATGTTGGGAGCTTTAGATTCCATAAAATTGAAAAGACAGTACTCAGTACTGGTACTGGGGTGTCATCCTATAGGGGAAACCAGTACTCCAAGGAATGAGAAACAAAAGTGCGGTAAGCCGAGTACTGATTTATGACGCAATAATATGGAACAAAATAGGATGCCCCAATCATGTAGCGAGACTTGGATGCTAGCTTTGAGGTGTGGTTGATCCAGGAGAGGTAATGGAACCTCTTCCAGCAGTTGACCATTGAAAGTAGCAAGGCGAGATATTTTGAAGATCCTTCTGATGTGACAGGATAAGATTGTGAGCTTTTCGAGGATTAAAAGAGATATTCAAGTCATCAGAACAGCATCTAATCAATTCCATATCAGCAGAGAGTGATGCACCTGCTGTCTGCTTTTCAGTGGGATGTGCCACTGGAGGACACAATGTCTATTCATCTCCTAAAAGGGAGAGATGGATTTCCAGAGTATCGAGGAGATTGGCCTGCCTTTTGTTATGTCCTCCAGTGCCTGCCTTTCCTCAAAGAACAAAACTACTGCAGCCATATTAACCACTAAATTTTCAGTTGCTCTTTCAAACAAATGACCAGAAAGAGTCCCTTCCATAAGAATTGCAGTCTTGTAGCCAAAGTAGTCTTGTTTACTCTCATCGAAATCCTTTCGTCTCCTCTCCCTGTCAGGGCTGGAATTCCCCAAGGCAGTGTTCTGGGCCCAGTCCTCTTCCTGATCTTCATTTATGATCTCTCAGACTTCCTCGGAAATTCCTTTTATCCATTTGCTGATGACTCCCCTTCTCTACCTGACATCGCTTATCCTTCACACAGGCACTGCAGCCTCTTCCCTCTCTTCTGACCTTGACAAAATCACAAGCTGGTCAAACAGTTGGAATATATCTTTCAACCCTGACACATCTCACACTCTCACTATCTCTCTCTGAAAAGACTGATAGCCCTCCCCACTCCCCTATTTTTGGCGAACCACATTTCAAAGTTGGCCTCTGAAGCCAATCGCCGATTGGAAATCCACCATTGTACAAAGTCCTTCCTTGACACACCTGAACGGTTTTCATCCACAGCTTGATGGAGTAATGCTCTCCCCTTTGGGTTGGCTCCCCTAACACACACCTTGCTCAGCTTAATACCATGGATACCAAGGCCTTCAAGATCATTGGAATCTGCTGTGCTGAAGCTGATTCTATGGGGTTATCACTTCACTATCACAGACAGGTAAGTGGTCTCTCTGCCTTCTACTGCCTCCTTTCTGGTCTTGCACCCTCTGCTCTTTCCATGCTTCCCTCACCCCCCCCCCCAGGTTTCTGCAGGGCACCCATGGTCCACCATCAATATACCCCCTTCTGGTGAAACTACCTAAATCCAGCATCACCTCCACTCATTCGTTCCTCTTTATTTCCCCGCCTGTGGAACCAACTTCCACTTTCTCTTCAATCTCTTTCTTCTTCCCTCCAGGTGCCTACATAGGTATCTAATTTCTCATTATGTATCTCATTGATCTTCCCTCCAGGTGCCTATGTAACCATCTTGTCCACACCTTGCGTCCACCAGTTGCATTCTCCCCTACCCCTCATCCTTACCTACATCCCTAGTTTTTCCATCTCTGTTTATATTCTCCCTCTGCCCTGCTGATGGTTTTTCCCCTTTCCCCTGCTGTTCCCTTTGTTATCTTGTGTCCTGCTTTGTTCTTTGTCCTAGCTTTTCCAGGAGCCAAGACCATGCATAAAAATAAAAATAGGTCTTCAAGACAACTGTTCACCACCATTTCAGATCATCCCAAATCCAAAACCATGATATTTTCAACACTCACTATCTCAACCCCCCTCTCACACACACACGCACGCACACACGCACACGCACGCACACACACACTTCCAAATTTCCAGTATTTTCATTCTGAGAGTTTCCTTCTGCATCCATTTTATCCACCCCATGCATCATTTCTTCTCCACCATTCGTCCTAACACCCATTGCTTGTTCAAGTCTTCTTCCATCTTGTCCTTCAACTCTGCTTTTGGGGTCCCCCCCCCCCATCACTCCTTCCTCTCTCTACTGTTCCTTTTGTCCTGTTACATCTTCATTAGTTCAATGTACTAACTCTTCAACGAGCCTTAATACAATCAAAAAAATGTAGGTCGATAACTATCGTCACAGAGGTCATTTCATATGAACAAAGCATCCAAAGACAGCTGTTATGCTTTTTGGACTCAATGGCTTTGAACTCACAAATGACGAGCTCGAACGAATCCAAACACTAAAGAGTGAAGCAGTTCAATTTGGATGTTTCACTTTTTTGTATTTTTCTATTTATTTACTTCGAGTTGTCTCGGCTGGGTTCAATTCTCAGCCATTATTACAAAATGTCCGATTTGTGCTTCCAGGCAGGGTGCTATTTCACAAAGTGTGCCGTCCCTCGGAAGGACATTAAGCTGGCTGGGTACCCACCCCGTCTGTTACTCATTGATTAGTTGGTGCACGTTAAATATTCCACAATGTTTTTCAATGAACAGTTGGTGGGTTATCGTCAGCACCCTGAACATACCACAGAATTCTGCCATCAACATGGGACAAAGTGAAAATGCAACCTGCGGGTCAAATTTATATTTGAATCCTGGTCCATCGTGAATTTGCGATTCACAACTCATTTTGCTGATATTAAAACTGACATCTGAGACAAACATTATTGTATTCACTATTTTTTTCATTCCCATAAATCATGTCATGTGACCATTCGATTGACACTTTATTTGAAATTAAGGAATTAATTGTCATTCATAACTTCCAGCAGCCTTCCTTTCTCAAAAATGCCCAACAGATAGCATTGATTGTCTTATTCATTATCCTTTTATTTCTCAAGCAGTGCCTCGAACAGTAATGGGATAATTTTACTGTGATGATGATCCTTGCAATGTTAAAGGGATCCACTATATGACTAGTGTATCTACTAATAAAGATTTAAAATGTATTCATATCCAGAATATTCACAAAGACTCCATGATAATGCTGTTCGGTCTCCATTTCTGATCCATTCTACTCAGTCCCAGTCTCTCTCACTTTTATATGCAAGATCTCGGATCATAAAAGAACAAGGTGGCAGAGGGGAGAAAGGCAATAATTTGCCAGTGGGGATACATGTGACAAAAACTAGCAAGGAATGAAGAGGAAGAGATTGGGAGGAAACACAGTAACTTACAACCAAGAGTGTTGGGTGACGTTGGGGTTAATGGAGGTAGAAAATATAATGGGTCATGACTCAGCAATGTGGTCCAAAAAGAACGATAACTCGAGAGTTCATAGAACACCTTACCCCACGCTGTCTTGAGAAACAAGGACATGGATGGGCCTACGAGCAGCAAAATTTGATTGGTTGCGACGACATAAAAAGCCAAAAAAATTTGTCAAAGCACTGCTAAATGGAAGGGTTTTCAAAGTGACAAAAAGCGATTTGTGTCCGACAACGTTCACATATATAATTTAATTGAAATAAAATAGATTTCAGAAGTTGTAGAAAAACTTTTTTTGGAAGTTTATCGCCGTTGAAGCAGTGCCTTTTACACCACCTCATTTACCAGGTCACATTAATTATTCATGCGTGTTGTATGTGTCCTTTGTGACGTCCTGAAAAGCAGTAAATTTCCTGTTTGGAAGGATTTTCAAATTTGTATGGCAGCTTGGCTGCTGTGATAGATATCATTTCTTGGAAATGTGGCTGTACCACTGATGCTGTGCCCCTCTGCCAGTACACTAGTACTCATTTCGCTGACCTCTGAAAGATGACAGGCTGAGTCAACCCCACATGGTGTTAACTGAGTGGCTAACAGGGCTCAAACTCAGGAGCCTAAGATCCCAAGCCAGCCACCCTAACCACTAAGCCAACACCAGGCTTGGCCTGAACGGTAGGGTAGCAAGAGGCCATTATTCAAAAAAAGCCCATCTTGAGTCCTGTTTGAGATATGCAAAAAACTACTCTTATCTGGAGAGTCTGAAGCCATGTGGCAAAACGTTTTGTGGTCTGATGAAAACAAGATGGATATTTTTGACCTAAATGCAAAAACCTAAATGTAAAATGAAAAAAACTCAACACAGCACATCACCCAAAGAACACCATCCCTACTGTGAAGCATGGTGGTGGCAGCATCATGTTGTGGGGACGTTTCTCATCAGCAAGGACTGGGGCACTTGTCAAGATAGAAAGGAAATGGATGGAGCAACATAAAGAAAAATCCGAGAGGAAAACCTCCTGCCCTCTTCAACAAAGCTGAAATTGGGATGGAAGTTCACTTTTCAGTATGACAACAACCCGAAGCACACAGTCACAGCGACACTGGAGTGGCGAAGGAACAAAAATATAAATGTCCTTGAATGACCCAGTCAGAGCCCCGACCTCAATCCAATCGAAAATCTGTGGCATGACTTGAACATTGCTGTTCATCAACGCTCCCCACTCAACTTTACTGAGCTTGAACAGTTTTGTGCAGAAGAATGGGCAAATATTGCCAAATCAAGGTGTGTAAAGTTGCTAGAGACCTATCCCAACAGACTCGCAGCTATAATTGCTGTCAAAGTGACCGTGATGACTAAAAAGTGACTAATCGTCTGGAATAGATTGTGCACAAATGATTCAGCCGGATTTTCAATTTAGATCTTTGTTCACCCACAGCACCCCCTCGAACTTTGGGGATTTCCGATTTCAAACCGCATTTTCGGTACTTTTCATTCAAATGGATACCGAGTAGTCATCAGTAGATGGACCTGGATGAGATTTGATATGCATAATCTATAGGTGATTCCCTATCCGCTATATGACATCCATTTTGCTCTATGTCTTATAGGTTCCATGCTCGGAGACCCATCGCCGCCTACCGGCTTGTCTGTTTGTTTGTGTGTTTGTTTACCCTGTAGCAGCCACACCGTTTCAGCGATCATGACCAAACTGGGTACAGACGTCGGCCATGGTCCAACTTAGACACTTGTCATTTTTGGTGAATCTAGGTCAAAGGTCAAGGTCAAGGCCACCGAAAAACCGAAATTCTTATTTTCGTAATAACGTCCGCTGAAATGGTCATATCGACTTCAAACCAAATCCAAAATGTGTATCTTCCAATACTACATCCAACCATATGTCTCATTGGGGTGTCACCCCAACACCCGTCTTAGTGGTCGGGGGTTGAATGTCGGGGGGGGGGGGGTTGGGTCAAAAATTTCAAATTGCGATAAAAACGCCATTTCTTCAAGTCTGATTGACTTCCAAGTTATGATCATGACCAAACTAAGTGCTATAACTCATTAAACAGTAGCACTATCGACTTATAAGAACCAAATTGATTTCCAGGTTTTTGTTTTTTCAGAGATCATGGAGATATGACAAAGTTATTCCGGTAATTCCTTGCTCAACGAGCAATTTCATTTGTCTGTTTGTTTGTTTGTGTGCAGGATATCTCAAAAAGTTATTGATGGATCTGGATGAAATTTTGTGGACAGGTTGGTTGTGTGACAAAGACGAGCTTATTCGATTTTGCTGAAGATCTGTATTGTATTTATCAAAAATGATACAGTAGTGTACAGCATGATATTTCAAAAATGTATTGGGCCCGATATGTTCTCGTGGATGAGGCATTATGTGGTGGAGGTATGTGCTCCACCGAGTGCGCATCTATTTAAATACTGATATGCTTCTTAAAATCATCTGTTTTTATAATGCAATTTTCAAATCATTCATGTCCCTTTACCTTTCTATACAAACCTCTTCAGCCTTGACATCTACTTCTAAAAGTAACATTCCATCCAATTATTCTGCCAAATGCAGAAAACTGAATATTGTGTTCTGGATGTGAATGCTGTGCTCTTTGATGCTATTAATAACTGTTATTTTCAACCCAGCCACAATGTGTTGTTGTTGTTGTTGTTGTTGTTGTTGTTGTTGTTGTTGTTGTTTGACAGAATTGGGGATCCACAAGAAAAATATGTTTACTCAAATTTTGAAACATTCCAACGGCAGAAAATGCTGATTTAAGACCATTAATCCTTTCCAGTTTGTACTCACCACTGCAGGTCCTGTAGCCACCAGTCGTGCCTCATCTCCTCTTTTTTTTCCATCAAAGTTTGAGGTCTTCATTCTAATATTACCAATCTCGACATTCAGGTTACTGTTGCAGTTCTGGACTTTCTATGTTGCGGAGATATTCCTCCAACAGAACATCTCTGATTCCTCTGTCTTTTTCTGGCAATTCACTCTTCCATTTCGACTGGCTCCTCCCCTGTTCTGGATTTGATGTCTGTCTGTGTAAAGAACTCCATTCCGATCATTGTCCATTTTCCTCGCGAACCCTCGTAGCCGTCTGGATACCTTTGGATGCTTATATGTCTCTGCAACAACCTAATGTTTGTCTGTGTGGTGACCATACACCCAATTTTATTGACTCTATTTACTCTAACATGGATCAACACATAACCATCGATCAATACTGTCCGATTCTCCAATCGTGAGATTCAAGAATCACGGTTACTTTAGTCATTTGGGCAACCCCTTATGCAAAGGAAATAACTGGCCTAATATTTACATTTATATATACATATATATTTATATATGTAAATACATATAAAGTTCTATTTTTTAAGAAGAAGAAGAAGGCACTTCCAACCAAAAGTAAAAAAACTAGATCGACTCCACTAATTTGAGCGAAAAAGTGAGAATAGACCCAGACTCGGGCAACATGTCACCGGCTTCACAGCTGGCATTATAAGGCACAATAGACCCTGAGCCTCAGCTCGTGTCTGGTTTGTATTTCAATAAGACCGCTCATTTCCGGTCACATGCTGGTGCTCGAGGTCAAATGGAGGAGGACTTTATTTATTATTTTGCAAAAGCAAAAACAAACGTCAAATCACATAAATGAAGGGGTGCCACCTATTGGGACGACTTGGCCGGGCATTCCCCAGCATTAACTTCACAATAGAAATTGAAACAAAAGCAAATTGGCCTTTTTGGATGTGGAGGTTCACCGTAAGCCTGCCGGCTCCCTGAAGACCTCAGTTTACAGGAAACCAACCCACACCAGCAGATTACTCGATTTTAACTCCTGCAACCCAATCTCCCACAAACGCAGTGTAGCACAGACCTTAGCAGCTCGGGCATGGTCGCCATCATCTTCCAAAGCCGAGGCAATAAAATAAATCAGATTAGTGAGAAGAGTCCTGCTCAAAAATAGGAACAACAAGGGGATACTCCTCACCTTGGAAGAACCAAAAAGGACCAAAAAGAAGGAGCCAGACAGACTTGATGCACTGTGTACAGCCAGACTACCCGGGCCTTTCAGAAAGGATTGGCAGGATAGTACGTCACTCACAGATTGGTGTAGCCTACAAGCCTCTATCTGTAATGTCGTATCAAAACTAAAGGACCCAATACCAACTGGTGGTAAATCTGAAGTAGTATACCATTCATCATGCAAAGACTGTGACCAATTCTACATCGGTGAAACTGGAATAAATTTGAAACAACGACTAGATGAACATGATAGAGAAATTAGGGTTGGGAAGGTGACCCAGTCAGCCACAGCAAGTCGTTGCCTGTAATCTGGCCATAAATTTGACTTTGATGGGACCCGTGTCCCAGACGCCACATCTAATAAACGACAAAGGTTGATTTTGGAGGCATTGCACATGAAGAGCCGAGAGGGTGGTCTCACTGTGGAGACGGTAGGCGTCCCCACACAATACACACCTCTGATGCAAATGGCAAAAACTGGATGGTGCAAACGGCTGGATAAGGTGAGCAACAAACAACACTCATTTCCAAACATCACATCCACATGTGCACAACACCCAACTAACACCTCATCATGCCCAATACGGTCACAAAACCAGCCATGCTTGTGGTGGCATGGTCACAAAACCAGCCCCGGAAACACAAATAGAAAAACAACAACAAGCGCACACACGTGCTCCCCCACACACATACAACACCAGATCACATGCAAGTAAAAATGGAAATCCTATCTCTGCAAAAAAGTTTGAGTTGGACATAACTGTGAGAAGATCATGACTATATTATTGATACATGCACCCGATTGATAAAGGAAAATAGATGGCCAAGTTCAACCATTTGAGGTTGGCCATGGTGATAAAGGAAGGTTTTAGATGCAGCAAGGAGGCAATATGTGGAATGGGGGGGGGGGTGTTCTGCTCATGTATACAGCAAGAGAGGGAGACGTGATTATCATTCAAGGTGTGGGACTTTCTCTGTTCATGTTCATTAGCCAAAATATATGGGTCTTCAGAGGGTCATTGATGGTGTGGCTTTGGATGTTTATTCGCTGATCTCGAAAAGAATCTCTCTGGTCTTGTGATTCTATGCATCAAGCAGCTCCATATGACGAAGGATGGTGAAAGAGGACAATCTTCTGCCATTTTTAGGATGTTCAATGGAGATCCTCTATCTCTTATGGTATTCCTTGGGTTTAAGTTTTTTTCTGGTTCACAAGTTCATTCTCGCTCTTCGTCCCTGCTTCCATTGGCAGCAGCTTGCACGTATTCCAAAAGCTTTTAAAAGCAACTTGCAGTGTCTACATGTGCAGAAGAGTTCTCATGGGGATTGTTGAGTAAACCTCTGTTAAAGCAGCAATTGTCTGGTCCAAGGTAGCACTGTGTGGCCATTGAAGTTATATATATATATATATATATATATATATATATATATATATATATATATATATATATATATATATATATATATATATATATATATATATATATATATATATATATATATATATATATATATATATATATGTGTGTGTGTGTGTGTGTGTGTGTGTGTGTGTCAGAAGAAAGAAATACAATGGGTGAATGTGATGGGAAAAAA
Source organism: Eptatretus burgeri (assembly GCF_056783735.1). Lineage (NCBI taxonomy): Eukaryota > Metazoa > Chordata > Myxini > Myxiniformes > Myxinidae > Eptatretus > Eptatretus burgeri. Next base: position 96,129,624 of record NC_140964.1, on the reverse strand, counting down.
ATCCGTGTCCTCAGATGGTGTACTATCTATCAGAATAGTTTCCAGTCTCAGCAACTCTGATATAGTTGGTGAAATTTATTTGGCAATGCTATGGGCGGCAACTCAAGTGGATGTAGATTTATCGGCTTGGAAGGGAGCTGCACCATTTCAATCATCAAAACACAACTTCCTTTCTTTGTGGCAGAGGTGGTTTCTGGCATGTCTTGTTTGAGTGACACTTCACAGAGAATTTATGCGATGAACACGATTTGTACGAGCTACAGGGAGGCATATGGCTTGGTCTGATTGTGTTTCAGACCATTGACGCAGTGCGTTCCACTCATCGAAGCTATAATGACGCTGTCCGGTGCAGAGATTTAGACAAGAAGTCCACATGACATGTTTGGAGAGGGTATATACATATATATATATATATATATATATATATATATATATATATATATATATATATATATATATATATATATATATATACATATATATATATATATCGTTGACTCTCGATAATTATATAAGTAAAGAGCATTCTTTTCTGATTGAAAATAAAAATTCCAATTGATGAGATTTATATTTTTCGTTTTTTGTACATCTTTGCATTTATTTATTTATCTATTTAAAGGTCGAGTTAATGCTTCTACTGTCCACCATTTGGCAAATAAAACCTGTGCCCATTCACTTATACCACTTTACTTTACGTTGCGCTTCCAGAAAATTTTCATTTTATTATTTTCCTTTCACTTTTTTTCAAACTCCTGTCGAGTTTATTCCAAAGGCAGGAAAAAAAAAGAGGAATGAAAGAGTGAAGGTGAGCAGAGATTCGTGATTTTGGTAGTTTTACCAGAAGAGGGTTGTTGGCGGACCTGAAGAGCCCTGCGGAAATATGATGCGGACAAATCGCAGAGAGAGTGGGGGGGGGGGGCGATACAGGAGAGGAGATGGTATAAGACAGAAAGACCACCGACCTGCCTGCGGTGAGAGAGAGGCCCAAAGACTCAGCCCCATTGCGGGAGATGCCAATGATCCGAAATTCCTTGGTTTCCACAGCGTGAAGCTGAGAAAGGTGGGAGGCAGGAGCGCCAGCCCATTGGGGAGAGCAGTACTCCATCAGGCTGCGGACAAAAGCTTTGTATGTGGTCAGGAGCTCATGTTGGCCAAGGGAGGACTTTGCATGATGGAGGATTCCCAGTCGGCAACTGGCTTTGGAGGCGAGGTTTGAAATGTGGCTTTCACAGGAAAGATCATGGCAGATAGTGAGACCCAGAAGCTTGAAAGAAAGGACTTCTTCCAGAGGATTGTTGAGAAAGTGGATGGGGGGGGGGGTCCAAACGGTCTTTTCGGAGAGACATAGTGAGAGTGTGAGATTTGTCCAGATTGAAAGACATGTTCCACGTGTTGGACCAGTTTGTGATTATATCCAGATCTGCAGTGAGCGAAGAAGCTGCTGCTTGCCGGTCTGAGGGATGACAGATGGTACGGCAGAGGGTGGAGTCATCAGCAAAGAGATGAAGAGGATTTTGCAGAGAGTCGCAGAGATCATTGATGAAAACCAGTAAAATAACAGGGCCCAGAACACTGCCTTGGGAACTCCAGCCTGGACAGGAAGGGGGGGGGGGATGAAAGAACTCCATTTAGGGCCACACATTGACTGTGACAGGAGAGGAAGTCTGCGAGCCATGAGTGGAGATGTTGTTTCATACCATAGGAAGAGAGTTTGGTGAGCAGGGGAGGGTGTCAGACTATGTCAAAAGCAAGCGATATGTCTCAGGATATGGCTCTGATTTCATCTCCGGCATTGAGGATCTCCGTCCATTGTTGGGAGAGCAGAAACAGCATATCCAGGGTAGAGTGACCTGGTCTGAAACCAAATTGATGATTGGAAATCAAGCCTTTGGAGAAGAGGAAGGATTTAATGTCTGAAGCGATTATGGATTCCATAACTTTGCTGATGATTGGGAGAAGGTTGATTGGTCTGTAGTTGCAGGGATCTGTTTTTGCACCTTTTTTATGCAGGGCAGTGATGTTTGTTAATTCCCAAGCAGATGGCAGATGACCTTGAGCAAATGAGAGGGTGAATAGAACAGAGAGGGTGAGCAAGAGCAGAGGAGCAGGTTTTTAGGACACGTGGGCTGATACCGTCTGGACCAGTTGCAGAATCTGATTCGAGGTTTGACAGCAAGCTCTCCACCTTGTCAGGAGAAAAGGACACAGAGTCCAGGGACAGTTGGGTGTGACTGGGTAAGGTGGGTAGAGAAAGCGATGGGTTTTGGACACAAGATTTCGATACAAACACCGAGTTTAGGCATTCAGCCTTTTAACGTGTGGTATCAGCAGCACGGCCATTTGAGGTAAGGGAGGGGATGGAGGAGGAACATACACCAGAAACAGATTTGATTAGACGCCACCAGGATTTGGAGGAGAGAGAGAGGTTTGAGAGTTCAGACTTGAGCTTAGAAAGATGTTATTTTCTCTCTCTCCTGAGGGTAGATACACACTTATTCCAAGATTTATGGAAGGAACTGAGATTACCCTCAGTTGGGTTTGCCTTCCATGAGGCAAAGGCAAGTTGTTTCAGGACAACTGACTCACCACAAGCTTTCATGAACCAAGGGCGGGAGGAAGGGTAGGACAACTGAAGACGAGAGGGGATAAATATGTGCATGAGGGACAGCAAGTTTCTTTGAAAGAATTCCCAGGATGAGTTGATGTTGGTGAAAGTAGCGATAGGAGACCAGTCTAGAAGTTTGATGGTTGCTTGGAGACCCTGCCAGTCGGCTTGAGTGAAATGCCAGACTCAACGGCGCTGAGGTGGTTCTCTGATAATAGCCAGAGAGATGTCCAAGTTGACAAGCACGTGGTCAGAAGAATCGATTGGAGCGGAGGAACAACAGCAGATATTTTCAGGTAAAATTGTCACAATCATATCCAGAAGAGATGGAGTACCATTGGATGAGATCCGGTCTGGTAAATTGATTGATTGAGCCAGTCCCAATGAATTGCAGAAAGCTTTTGCTGAAGTGCCATGACAGGTGAGAGAGGTACCCACACCTCGCCAACTGGTATGATGACAATTGAAATAACCACATATGAGGAAGAGAGAGTTTGGATGAGAAAATAGAGGTTGGTCCATGTTTTCGGATAGTGAGGTGTAAATGACTCGAATCATCACTGTTTGGTGGATGGTACAGTACACATGTAAACATGAGGTGGGATTGGAGGGGAAGCCGTGGGCAGAGGTACTCCTGGGGATGTAGGGAAGTGAGTGATATGGGGAAAAGACTATTCCTCGCACGGAGAGCGAGGAATAGAGTCTTTAATGAGAGAGCAACTCCTCCACCAGGATGAGGCTCAGGTCTGTCATACCGGAGGAGGGAGTAACCAGGGAGAGTCAGAGACGTCTTGAGGCAGGAAAGTTTGTTGGGCAGATTATATCTGGTTTGTCAGTGGCAACCTGTATGGAAAGATCTGTAAGGTTTGTTGGACAAGACTTGTGTTAATATGAACTTGTGAAAGTCCATGTGACCATTGTGCACTACTCTTTTTGGGTTAGGTTAGGTATGGGAGCATGCGCAGGAGCAGCGCATCACTGCGTACTCTTTCCGCCAGTACTCCAGGGGCCTCCATCTGGCAATCCTCCAAGCAGATACCTGGCACATCCCCATCTTCTTGAGATGCTGATCAACCTGCTGCAACCACGAGGCATGCAATTGTCACATTGGCCTTCTCCCCTCATGGGGCTCCCTCGCTGATAGAATCTGGTGAGCAGGATCAGCATCAAAAAAAAAAAGAGCCACATGTCCATACAGCCACAGCTGACACTCGTGGACTATACAGACACCAATTCTCATTTGAGTCTCTCTCTGCAACTGCTTGTTGGACACAAAGTCGGACCTGGGATAGCTAAGGGTTCTCGGAAGAGACCTGGAAGTGAAGGAGTTACGTCTTCATCTCAAATCCTTTGGTAGCGTCCAATTCTCACATCCATAGAGCAAGACAGGAAGCACCAAGGACCTGAAGACTCGGACTCTTTCACCCTCCTGCACAGGTACGGACAGTGCCACACCCCATGATCCAGTGAATCCATGATTCCCCAGGCCCGACCCAGACATCTATCGACCTCCAGCTCACAACCTTTGTGGACGTTAGTTCATCTCTCTGTGACCTCAATATCCTCACCACAAACAGGTACAGCCAAGATGCCATTGAAAGCCTGGATTTTTGTTTTGACTGAGGAAAGCCAGTCTCAGCAGCTCCAATTCCACATTCAGTGCCTCAAGGGCCCCTACAAGGGCATCCAATGTTTACAAAAGGACGACTGCATCACCTTCAAAATCAAGTTCAGAGATGTTGACATTCCCAAATGATGCACTGCAGCTTGTTCTCTTTGATATCTTCCCCAGAATCAGGTCTGTGCAAACATTGAAGAGTGTGGGGGCCAGTACACACCCTTGAGGAACTCCATTAACAACTGGAAATACGTTGGACATGGAATTACCACACCTCACAGCACTCTGTTCTCGAGCTTAGTATAGAAATCAGATCAATCAAATTCGGTGGCACCCCCAAAGACTGCGAATCCTCCAGAGGTCATCCCCATTCACTGAATCAAATGCTTTGCAGAGATCAACTTAAGCTCCGAGAAGCCCCTGTCGAAATGCTCAGCTGCATTTCGTGAGGACCCAGACAGAAAGGATACGGTCAATCATTGACTTATTTTGTGTACAGTCTGACTGCTCCAGGTGGTGGTGCTCAAGCAGATGGTGGTGAGACTCACAGATCACTGGGGTGTCACCACTTTAAACTGATTTACCACAGCCAGTGTTTCCACAAGCAAAGGCTGTTCACAGTTGATTGTAGGGTCAGCAATGGGGATAGATATGTTGAGTTGATGTCCAACTCAACAGCTGGTGGGTCAACCTGGCACAGCCTCTCAAAGTAACCAGCCCAGCAGGCCTTCACTTCAGATTCCTCTGTCAAGAGCCCACCACTCTCTACTCCAACTGAAGCACACCGAGGGACAGGCTTGGTGGAACGCATTGCAAAATTCCTCTGTAAGCAGGATGAGAACTCGTCCACAGGTGATACTCTACCCCTTCACAAATTCCTTGCACGTCGGCCTCCTTGTCCACAGGGCGTTGTGGCGTGCACCTGTAATCCGGCTACTCGGAGGCTTGGGTTGGGGGATGGGAGTTATACACTGTGCTTCACGAGATGGAATAGAGCAGTCCGGCCAATACAAAGGCATCCAGCCCAGATTATCAGGTCGGGCCAAATAAGATCTGTGACTTTCTACTGGTATCATGGAAAACCTGTACTAGTCTGTTCATTGTCAAGTGTTGGCAACTATACTGGCTCCCCCAACCAGGTCCTCCTGGTGAGGAGGGTATATGGACATGGACACCCAGCAGGACTCAAAACAAAACCTGCTAAAGAGTGGAGGAGCTCCTTGTAAGCCAACAGCCATCTATATCTGGTGCCCCACTGCATCTGCGGACATCCTACTGCAGTGGGTAACCTTTTCGATGAAGTTGGTGGCAGGATTTGCACTCCGGCCACCACAAAAACACTTCACGCTGCAAAATACAATACAAATGCAAATAAAACTGAAAACCCACTCGGTGTGGGTACTGCATTTGAGAAAATATGGTGCAGGGATCATGCGCTACAACTGACTCAGAATGAACATCAAACACCAACCCCTCCCCCTACCCCCCCCCCACTGCATGACCTACCCCTTCACCATGTTATATTGCCTCTGGCAATTTCTTACATTTCATCTTCGGGTCTGTGGTTTTATGTCTAATTCCATTGTAAGTGACAACACCCTTTGGGATTTCTTTTTTCATACAGTAGAACTCTAATAATTATGTGGAACATCTGAACTTTATCATGCTTGCTCATCTGACATTTCCTGTTATTTAAACCTGCAGATGGACAAGCTGAACTTTTCATTTCCCCCAGCACCGATCTTGTGCCAAATGTGAGTTTCCAGTTATCTTTTAATGTAGTTATATTGTTGATGATGTAGTTAAAAAAAAAATTCTGCCAACCTTGACTTTATAAACACCAAGAGGATACACATGTCATACATAACCAAACGTTTGGTTCATACATATTTGTTTTCCAGAGATTTTGTTTCTTAGATTTTCCATAGATTTCAGAGATTGTACGTCATCTTGAAAATTGACTGATACAGTGAAGTGGCTTCAGGACGAAAATAACAAGGATCATTACACGGTGGAAAAAAGCAGAACTTCCCACCAAAGCACCACACAGGCTTATAGATTGAAAAAAAAAGGTCATGCTCCAAAATATTGGACAATGTGAAGGGTCCTGTTTAACATTATGATAACATAATATTTTAATTGCGTTTTTAAACAAACAAAACGGTAAAATTAGATTATAACATGCTATGGTGAGATTTTAAGATATGAAGATTTTTTTTGGACATCAAACAAGTAAATTGTGATGTCATAATTTCCATGAAACTGTTCCATTCGGTGTGATGATGTAACTGTGATATCATTTTCTCTTAATTGTCTTATAAAAACACAAAGGAACTACAGAATTTCAATTTGTAATTGCCATAATTGGATTGAAAATTTCTATCTTTATGTTTTCCTGGCCAAGGATTTTAACGATGACATTACTTGATTTCATTGAACTGAAATAATAGGTGTTGTGAAGTCATTATGATGCCATGTCGAACATTTCCCCCATAAAACAAACAACTAAAGTGAAGTCAATGCCGCATCATCACAAATCTCCATGCTTCCCACCTAAAGCAAAGTTTAAAGATGGCAGAATGTTCCACCAGGAATGACCCAATATCAAATTAAAAAAAAAAAATGTTTGGACCCATGTGACCCGAAATCCCTACCACTGGGGCTTGAACCGTGGGTCAAAATGCAAAAAATTGTTACATATTTCATGCGTCCCCAAATACTGATTGCATATATAAAGTTTTTTTTGAAAAATCGATTAAAATGTGCCATTAATTGCATTCTTTGGTATTTGACATTTTGACCTCACCTCAGGGTCTCAGAGGACGAGGCCAAACTGACACTAATATCGCACCTTCTTGGTATGTGGTGATCATACCTTCCCAGTTTCATGAATTTCTGCATAACCATTTAGGAGATAGCCCGACAGATGGACAAACGGACATACAAACACACAGATGGACAGACGGAGAAGATTACAATGTACCCCTGTTAAAAAAAAAAGCGTGGGCAAAATAATATTTTGGTATATTGATTTAATGGTACATTATGATCGATGTTAGACTGTTACACTTTAACTGCTGGTACTTGTAGTTAAAAAATGAAATGTTGGTTTTATTTGCTTAACTCCAACTCATATTGGAGGTTTCATAACGTCATTATGATGTCATAATGTCTTAATTACCATTAAATATATTTCTGACATACTCTGATATGCCATTATGACATCTATTCCAATGGGTTGCTGATTTTCTATTTTAAAAATCCATGTTTGGTTCGACATGCTTTACTGAATGATTTATGTGGATAATCAAATGTTTTGAGGCTTAGGAATTCAACACTTATGTTATCATTACACTCAGACATACATATTTTATCATTTTATACATTTTAAATTTTGGTAGATGGTAAACAAAGTCGGTTATGTTACTATGGTAACTGTTTGAGAAAAAGATACAATAATGCCTGTCGGCATCCCCCTTCTGGAATTTTGTAGATTAAATGTATATTGGTATCTATTTATTAGGTAACACATGTGTCACCTTGGCAATATGGATTTGAGGTTATTCGATTGGTCCAGGAATGGGAACACCACCACTCCTCCCCCTATTTCGCTTAATGAAGAGCGTGTTCTATTAGTGCACTTAGTGTTTGAACTCAGACCCATGTAGAGAGTTACAGTACAACATCATAATGTACCATAAAATCAATATACCATTTTTCTGCTTATTTGTTTCAGGGGTAATTGTTTGGTTTGACATTATAATGACATCATTGCATCTTATATTTTATTTTGAAAGGAAAAAGTGATACAATTGAAATTCTTGGCCACAAAACATAAAGATAGTCACTTACAACCCAGTTATGGTATTTATCGTTTTAAATTGTACAATTTATTTTTATTTAAGACAATAAAGCGATGATGACATCATAATCACATCATAACCCATAATGGATTAGTTTAACTGAAGATTAAACTAATCAACATTGAATTATTTGACCTTAAAAACACAGCTTAAGTAACTTAAAATCTCGCCATAGCATATTATAATGTCGTTAAACTATTTTGTTTGTGTGTCCATGTGATTGTCTGTCTCTCGTTTGCAGCAGCCACTTCCTGCACTGCTTTTCAAAAGCTACACACGCAGGCAAAGCTCAACAATCCCTTTTGAAATGATGGCAGAACAGAATGAATAATGTTGTTGTAGATTTAATACGTATCTTCATGGAGTAACACACAATTAAAAACAGCCATTTTTGGTGTGTACAATGTCGAGGCTCATATGAGATCCAACACACAGAACATACAACAAGGGGAACAGGGGATTCGAGGGGCAGGAGAGGGAAGGACAAAACAGTGGGGAACAGAGACATGACATCTGTGGAAGGGAGAGGGATGGGGTGGGGTACACAGGGTGAACAAAATGGACACTACAGGGACTTTCAGGTCATTACATGATACGGACTTTCAGGAAGGATGTTTTGCCCTCTTTTTAAACAAATCCAACCTTTGCCACCTGATGTTGCACCACCATTTTGCAGTGGGCAGTATAAATATCTCAGGCCTTTGGCTCTGAGTGAAACTGAGAGTGCAACATGACTTACCTTTTTGAAGTCCATGAAATAATTTAATTTGATAAATTAACTTAAACTTTTCCCATCACTGGGGATTAAAAAAAAACAAGATTACCAGATCATCACATTATGAGATTATCAGATGATGACACCACGATGATGTCGGGTTATCCAACTTTTTGAAGCATGCATGACATTTTCAAAGGTGGGCAAGCCAATGTTGGGTGACCTTAGTCATATCTGTCGACATGACAATATGATACCTTTATTAAAAAGAAAAATTGAAATCACAGGGCATCATTGGGGAAGAGGATTCATAAAATTGTCAGAGAGTGAAGTTGGCAGAGGGTAGTAAACATATGGAAAGATACTTCAAAATAAGATTTTCAAAACATACCCAACAAAGAAAAAGTACAAATAAGATAAAATAAAACACTCAATTAGAAGGGTACTCAGTAAAGCGCATACCTCTGCCACATAATGCCTGATCCACTAGAATATATCAAGCCTAACAAATTTTTCAAATATCATGCTATATTTTTGGCCCTACCTCTCAATGGTGAAGAATCACCTTGAAAATTCAAAAAAAATTGGATCCAGGTCTTCACCAAAATCGAATCAATTTGTTCGAGTAACACACCTAACCTGTCCATCAAGTTTCATCCGAATCCGTCCACAACTTTTTAAGATATCATGCAATATTGTTTTTAGCTCCATCTCTCAATGGTGAAGAATCACTTAAAAAATTCTAGTATCTGGATTCGTATCTTCACCAAAATCGAATCAATTTGTCCTTGACATATACCCAAAATGTCCACGAAGTTTCATCCGAATACATCTTTTTGAGATATCATGCAATATCTTTTTTCGCCCTTTCTCTCAATGGTGTAGAATCAGTTATTAAAATTAAAGGATTTGGATCTTCACGAAAATCGAATAAATTCGTTCTTGACATAACCCAACCTGCCCCTCAAATTTCCTCCAAATCCGTCTTCAACATTTTGAGATGTCATGCACACAAATGAACAAACAGACAAATAAGAAAGATGTCATGCATAGCACGATACTTGCGAAATCCATAAAAAGATGATCTTAAAAATAATTTTGGTGGTTGAATTCAATGGCCAAATATGCAACTACTGTTCAAATTTCAAGTCAAATCGATGAAAATTGACAAATTCGGCCTATGTTCTCCTTTTGGCCTATGTCGACCAACAAAATAATTGGTGGTTGAATTCAGTGACCTGATCTGCAAATCTTCGAATTTCACGTCAATGGGATGAAAATTGAGGATTTTAGAAGTTTCACCTCAGTTTCTTTTTTGTGTACTTGGACGAGGCTCGTATCACAGCAAACACAGAACAAACTAGAACGGGCACTCGTAGAGCGCATACCTTCACCGCAGCCACTAGTTTGAACATGGCATGAGAGTGAAATGAGGAACCAAAATTCCACTAAATCTGCTCGGGAATTTCGCAAATTTAAAGTCCATGATCCGGATTTTGTGAAAGGATTTTGTGATTAGAACTATTACGATTATGACAATTTTAGGTGATTCGTTGTCCCGATTGCCGAACTCTGTCGCATGTAGGGTCGGATTCGGTTGAATGTCACTGACCACGCAGACACGACCTGGATCAAGTAGATCATGTTTTCAAATCCGAGCGAGGACAAAAACGTCATTTTAATTGGCGTCGAATTAAACAAGAAAGTAAAACTCCTTTTACTAAACCATGAGCGAAGCTATGTGCATATCAAACTATACCAAGTCTCCTTAATGAAAATTTGTTGTATTTTACTTAGTAACTAAGCTTGGTAGGGCCCTTATGGGCCTTGTTGCATCAACAGACACATAGTTCAGAGACAGAGATATATTCTCGTTATTACCTTTGTATTAAGTTGTCCACAATGCATCTCAATACAAATATGCATTTCGTGACCCCCATGACCTTTGACCCACAACCGCTACCTAGGGTGACAATAGTACTATACCTTGTGTCATGTCAGAAGATGGGGAATTGAACACTGAACAATTTGGAGTTAATTTGATGTAAATCGGAAACATATTAACTGTTTTCATCATGAAAAAAAACGATGTTGACCTTTTGGTGACCTTGACCTTTGATCCGATCGCTCCCAAAATCTAATGGATTTGTCCTTTCATGATGCCAAACAAATCCAAAACAATTAAAGCCTCTCTGAGTTTTGTTTTTTTGCGTTAAGTTGTCCACAACGCTTTCCGATATAAATGTGAATTTGTGTGACCCCCTTGACCTTTGACCCCCAACCGCTGCCTTGGGTGACAAAAGTACTATACCATGTGTCATATTAGAGGATGGGGAATTTAATTTTGAACATTTTGGAGTTAATTTGCTGTAAATCAAAACAAAATTGACAATTTAATCGCGAAAAAACGATTTTGACCTTTTTGTGACCTTGACCTTAACCTTTGATCCGATCGCTGCCAAAATCTAATCTATTTGTCCTCTCGTGATGCCAAACACATCCACAAAATTTCATGACAATCTGCGAAGTGGTTTTTGTGTAATGTTGTCCACAACGCTTCCCAATCAAAAACTCCATTTTGGTGACCCCCTTGACCTCTGATTTCCACAGACTAACTAGGGTTGCAAACACTATACCATACGCTATATCAGTTGATCGGGATTTGAATACTAAACATTTTGGACTTAATTTGATGTAAATCGGAACAAAATTGACACTTTAATCACAAAAAAACGATTTTGACCTTTTTGTGACCTTGACCTTGACCTTTGATCCGATCGCTCCCAAAATCTAATCGATTTGTCCTCTCATGATGTCAAACAAGTCCACAAAATTTCATGACAATCTGCCAAATGGTTTTTGCGTAATGTTGTCCACGACGCTGCCCAATGAAAAATGCTTTGTGGTGACCCCCTTGACCTTTGACCCCCAACCGCTACCTAGGGGAATTACGCCACACTTTCATGTGGCATAGCCTAGAATGTAGAATTGAGTAATGAACATTTTGGTGTTGGTTTTATCTCGTTCGGATAAAAATTGACCGCGTTATGACGAAAAAACGATTCTGACCTTTTTGTGACCGTGACCTTGACCTTTAATCCGATTGCTCCCAAAAGCTTCGCCTGGCGTCCTTGAGTAACTGCACATCATCTCTGAAAATTTCATGCAAATCGGTCCAGCAGTTTTTGCGCAATGTTGTCCGCACACATATTTACCAATAAATAAATACACAGGGTTCAATACAATACCTTCGTCAAACGAAGTTTGCGAAGGTAATAACAAAGAGCAGGAGACAACAGGGGGTGAGAGAGGGAAGCACAACAGTAGGAAACAGGGACATTGGGAGATCTGTGTGGACCTTTGCCCTATGTTGATCTTTTGGTCTACGTTGACCTCAAAAATAATTTGTTGTAGAATTCAGTGACCTGAAATATAAATCCTCTTCAAATTTTAATTCAATCGGATGAAAATTGAGGATTTTAGAAATACCACCTGTCATTGACCATTGGCATATCTTGACCTTCTGGCCGATGTTGACCTCAAAAATAATTGGTGGTTGAATTCAATGACCAAAATAGGCAACTCCTCTTCAAATTTCAAGTCGATCGGATGAAAATTGAGAATCTTAGAAATTTGACAAAGTTGTTGATTTTTGGCCTATGTTGACATTTTGGTCGATGTTGACCTCAAAAATAATTGGCGAGTTGAACTCAGTGACCTGAAATACAAATCCTCTTCAAATTTCAAGTCAATCGGATGAAAATTGAGGATTTCAGAAAAAAATCACCTAAGTTAACCTTTGACCGATATTGATATTGACCTTTTGACCTCAAAACAGTAGGCTTCTCCCTTATGACAAACTCTACGATGGGGTGAAGATTCGTGAATATCGGTTTAAAATTGTGACCTCTAGGCGACAAACAGACAGATAAGCCGGCAGGCGGCGATGGGTCGCCGAGCATGGAAACTATAAGATATAGGGCAAAATGGATGTCATATAGCGGATAGGGAATCACCTTAAGATTATGCATATCAAATCTCATCCAGTTCCATCTACTGATAACTACTCAGTATCCATTTGAATGAAAAGTACCGAAAATGCAGTTTGAAATCGGAAATCCCCAAAGTTTGAAGGGGTGCTGTGGGTGAAAAAAAATCTAAATCGAAAATCCGGCTCGATCGTTTATGCACAATGTATTCCCGACGATTAGTGTGAATTTTCATGACCATCCGACCATAACCCTAGGAGGAGTAGCATTTGGCGCGAAGGCACCTCCAGCTCTCGCATATTATCGATTTTTGCACTAATTGACCTTTGACCCCTGACCTAAGCGAAATCGGTCAATATGTCCTGAGGCAAAGTTGTAGTCCTCATTGGGTACCACGAACCTGCAAAGTTTCATTCATATCGATGCACTCACCTGGTCACTAGGGGGCCTTCAATTTTCGCGTATTCCCTAATTGTAGGGGGCGCTGCGGGTAAAGTGTTCCATATATCACAAAAACAGGAATATATTTAATAGAGCATCACCTGTAGATCATTCCTGCCAAATTTCATAACTACGTGGGATAATGGCTTTCAGAATCGATTTCGCGTGAACGATACCGATTTTGAAGGTTGTTCGGTTGTTGCTAGGGAACCAAAGTGTCCCTAGCAACCATCACCATTTCCAAAGCACTTGGTCATAAGATGTACCTACCACCCGAGTTTGGTAAAAATCCGCCCACGTTTACAACCAATTATGCTGATGACAAACGAACAAACATACAAACAAACAGATAGAGTTACTGACAATAAGGGTCACCTATTTTGGCGACCCAATAGACAGAATAACAAAATGGAATAACCAATATACTTGAAAAATATTCGATTTTGCAAGTAACAAACAGGTAGACAGGGGTGAAAACATAACCCCCTTTACCTTGGGTGGCCGAGGTAAAAAACCTGAGCAAAATGATGTTTATTAGCTCTATCAATGCTTTATGAATTGCCAAATTTGACATCGACTGAATGTTCTTTGATTTCCGTTCCCACTATTTCGAATGTAATGGGTTGCGAGTTGATGATGAAGTATAACTTTATTGTTGATAATCAAGTGAGCAAATTTGTTGCAACTGAAAAGAGCAAAACTGTGTCAAGTGACCATGAGCTTCATTCAATTGCCATAATATTTGTACATTTGGTTTCAGCCAAGCAGATAACAAATATCTGATCAAGTAATTTATTAGTTTAGTGTGTAAAAAGGAAAGATAACATTTGAAATGAGACAAATCACGCCAAAGTAAATGAAGGTGAGCATCTCCACCAGAATCCATTACACACCGTCGCACAATTAAATCACAGTACAAGTGGCCAGCCATCTTAGCGGTTGAATGTAGTTATTAAAAGTTAGATGGTATTGATGTTAATGAATAATACGTCAGATGAGTATAAATTTTAAATTTGAATGAAAGAAAAATAATCAAAAGTTTCCGCAGTTCTGATTCTCCATCAGTTTATATGAGATCCTTCATGAGTAAGAATTTGTGAGCCATTACGATAGTTTCAAATACCATTAAGGACTCCAGAACATTTACTTGCGCAATTAATCGAAAGCTCCATCAGCCATATACTTTTAACGACACCTTAAAGTGCGCCTTGTGCATAAACACCGACAGGACAAAGCATTTTGGAATTACGATGCAATAATTGGCCTTGTTTTTAACTCAAACAATAGCAAAAATCAGAGGGATTAAACGTTGTTTGAGCTGTGACGAGTTTGCATGCCAATTATAGCCAAGATAAACGTTGGTGTTCTGAAAAAGTGGGAATCCTGGAAGCAATGATAGGAACAAAGGTTGAGTATTTTGAACCGTCAAAATAAATAATCTCCATTGGGTCCTTCAAGCAGAGAAGCTTTGCGTTCGCAAACAATGAACTATGTGTTTGCAAAGGGACTTCCTTCTGATCCTAAACCATCACCCTCAGCAATTAACCCGGCACATGACCCTCGCCTGGGTCGGAATCCACACGGGGCGATCGCAGACGTAATTGTGTTTGACCTCACATCCGCACGTCCATCCGAGATTTGACACCATCGATTGGTTGAGGTCTCAAGAGTCCCACAAAAAGAACAACGTCGAGTGAAAACCATCTGATAACACTTACTTTGATGGAAGTCATAAAATAAGAGAATAATTAATGCAGACAATTGACAGAGTGAGTGTGGGTTGTGACATATGAAGGGTGAGGCAGGAACAGGTTGATCCGTGGCCCTCTGGTGTTGGCAGGAGGTTGAGGGACATATGGCTCACTTTACTTGCCAGCACGCCAAGCTTTTCAAGCCAATGACGGCTCATATGCTTCGCCTGTGGTCAGCAATTTGGGCCCAAAGTCAGAGCCTCCTGGCACATACGGAGTACAGTGGGTATAAACGACCAGCTGGATTATGACCTTGGGTAAAAAAAAAACGTAACGTGATGATGCTATAATTTGGATGTTACGATGATATAAGTTTGCAAACTTAGCCAAGGAAAGACCTTCAAGGACGCAGTTTGTCTGTTTGGACATGGCATGGCACCACCAACCATGGCAACAACCAGAGCACAATTGATTTTTAGGTCATGAACCCGAAAGCAGCTGTAAACTTCCAGGAAGTTCTCAGGATGATTTGCAGTTCCAATCAGAGTATCAAGAGCTTGCAATGCTCTGAATATAAATGTCTTAACAAGTCTTACTGTGGTGTGTGTGTGTGTGTGTGTTGCGGTGTGTGTGTGTGTGTGTGTGTGTGTGTGTTGCGGTGTGTGTGTGTGTGTGTGTGTGTGTGTTGCGGTGTGTGTGTGTGTGTGTGTGTGTGTGTGTGTGTGTGTGGCGGTGTGTGTGTGTGTGTGTGTGTGTGTGTGTGTGTGTGTGTGTGTGTGTGTTAGATAGCTGTTGCTAAAGCTAACAGGGTTTTAAGTTGTATTTGTAGGGGGATAAATTAGAAACCAAGAGGGAGTTTGAACAAGAAAGGGATTTCGTGATGCCTCATCTGGAATATCGTTTTCAGTTCCGGTCACCATATCTGAGGTAGGACACAGATGTCATGGAGAAGGTTCAGCGTAGGGCTACTTGATTGAGTTGGGGCCAAGTTAGACCAAGCTATAAGGAGCGTCTGAAAGAGATAGGACCTTATACATGACAAAGCAGGTTATTACGAGGAGATATGATTGGGATGTTTAAGATATTGAAGGGTATACACAAAATAAATGCAGAAGGGTTTTGCGGCAAAATAGACAGTGATATGACCAGGGATCATAGCCTGAGAGTGAATAAGTGGAGAGTTAACACTGGCAAAGGTAGAATGAGAGAAAGGGTGGTGGGTGGAGGACCCAGGTGGGGAACAAGCTGGATACAAGCTCAAACATAAAAAGAAAAGATCTGAAAGAAGAAATGGAAAACTGTTGAAGAAACTTCAGAGGGAAGAGTTTGCTAAATCAAATGTCTGCAGAGGGAAGAAGCTGCTCTTTGTTAACCAGACTTCATGGCATAATGGTGAGAGCATCCTCTCTGATAGTGTGGTATGAAGAGTGACTGAAACAGCTTCCGAAGTCCTGCTACTGGAAAATGATGGGGTTAAAACTTTCTGACCCGTCGACCCCCTGTGTGGGCCCGTTTTCATCCCGGGACCCCCCGGACTGACCCCTCGCCTATCTTCACTATTAACGATTCAATTTTCACGATCTTTGGGTTGTTTTAGGGGTTTTAGATCATACTGACTCCATTTATCACACTCTCGGAGTGACGGAAAGTGGTTATTAGCGACTTCCGGTGGCTACTACAGATTTCCGGTGACAATCGGCATCATAATCAGGGTCCTTTTCATGATAGCCAGAAAAATAACCATGTAGTACCTCTTTCTCAGGTTTTCAGTGCACGAGAAAACGAATGGTGAAGTTAATTTTGTGATCAGACTGAACTGTGATGAGATAACGTCACTTTACGTTTAATCAGAAATATTGATGTTCATGATTTTGTGTGCTTTTTGGTGAGACGCTGACCTGGAATGAGGACAATCAAGATCATCTAACTTCCCTGTTACTGGATAAGGTCACTTTGAGCAATAATGTTACAACGTTCATCTGTTTCTGTTGTGTGTGATTTCAGGTGGGAAGTTGAGCTGCTACGACCACGATTTGGACCATCTAGCAGTCATGTCTGAAAACAACTGTGTGTGTGTGTGTGTGTGTGTGTGTGTGTGTGTGTGTGTGTGTGTGTGTGTGTGTGTGTGTGTGTCATCTGCAATGAGGGCGCAACCTCAAGCAAGAGACTGATAAACAATCCTGATATGGTTGATGAACTTGTTTCCTGTTGTAAAGTGCACTTGTCTTTAGGTGAAACTGGTATCGAACTACTTACTGATCACTTAGTTGGTCTGACTGAATCTGAATGTAAATTGGTGCATTACCATAGCGAATGTTGGAAACCCATTGTTAACAAGAGCACGATCGAATGACTCCGGGGTAAGCGCGTACGGTCGGATTCCCCTGCATGCCCTGTGCGAGGGCCTGGTAGCTCTTCCACTGCCATTGACTCTGCCCGGCCTAAAAGGACAAAAACCACCCAAAAGCAGAGGTATGTTTGTTCTCAACCTGCATCTTCTGTCCTAACGACACTACAGTACCTCTCCACCGCGTTTTTTCCAACAGGATGGGTGACAATTTCCTCGAGATAAAGCTCAAGACTCAGGATGACCATGTCCGAACTTGTGTCAGAGCAAGAGGACGCTGGGGATGCTTCTGCTCTTGAAAAGTATTATCATCGACAATGCTTGCGGTCTGCTCAGCACACCTTTACTCCAGTAGAGCATAGTAATGTTGAGCTCATCCACTCTGCATGTGATGAACAGTTTCTCCTCTCGATTCAAAACACACTTACTGATGATGAGGTTACCCTCAGTATGGCTGAGGTGAACGATGCATACTTGTCAATTTTGAAAACATATCAGGTATAAGTAAATGAGACAGGAAACTACCGCAAGCACCTGAAAAAGCTGATTTCTGAACGCCTTCCAAATGTTCAGTTCTTTAAGTCTTTGTGGAAAAATGAGCCTGACAACCTCGTCTTCCCAACAGCAGTTAGCAAGGCGATGGACCTTCGGTCTGCACTGCTCGATGATGGCGAAGCAACTGGCTACTTGAGGAAAATGGCGAACATGTTACGGGAAGAAATGATGCAGCACCGAAAATGGTCGTTCAATGGCAGCTTTGATAACTTTGAAAATCCTCCACCACTTCAGTTCTTCTTAACACATTTCCTCTTTGGCCCTCATGTTCTCAAAGTTTCTGGAATGCGCAATGATGAAGTGGACAAATCTGTTGATATTGCTTGCCAGTTTCTAATCCAAAATACTCAGAGCGATCGACAGGTGAAGCATCAATCAAAGAAGAATGTTGGGTTTCAGCAGACTGTCCAGGACGCCCGTCTCAATCGGTATACCTCTCACCATCCATTCCAGAGTACATGATAAGAGCCTCGTCAATAACCTCACAGAAGTGTACATTGGGAGTGACTACCGGAGGATCCTTGACTTTGAAAATCGGGTGCAACAAGGTGTTCTTCAGCGGATGAACGAGAATGGTAGATTTTGTCTCCAGATTTTGTGAAGAAAGGAGTCAACATCTGGTTTGCTGTGGATAACATTGACCTCTTAGAAGACACACCAACTGGACAGAACACATTCCATGGTACAGTGGTCGTGATCAACCAGCGAGCAGAAGATGGAGAACCGGTCAAACAAGCACTTGTGCTCCCAGAAAAGCTTGTTTCTCCTGCACCACTATCCTTTAAACTCAAATACCTGCAAGAGCCAATTATCAAGACCAAGCCAATACGTTTTGCGGTCAACCAACTAGGGAAACTAAAGAGTCTCGTTTCAACAGAATTCACTCACACCTGGGCCCTTGCTAATTACTTCGGTACAGATGACAACACAAATGACCAACAAATAGAGCCTGAAAACCAACAACAAAATGAAGCTGAGACTCAAAATGTCCAAAATACTGTTGATTCTATTATTTCGCTGAAAAAACATATACCTAAGAGTGAGAAGTTGGCAAAGGACAGAGTGATGCCAATTTGGGCTGCTACTAAGTCTCTGCTATTATCATGCTCCTCGCAGAATCATGGATGACTAACACAGAGGTTATTGCTCCACTGTTCAGGACCCCTCGCCCACGGACTATGGAACCCTGTATACTGTTCTGATGTTGACTCAGGGCATATCTGTGTTTGTGGTCGGTCCTGAAGGAAGAGTTCTCATAATGCTCGATCTGGATCTTTACAGCCGTGCCCTCAAGATTCAGCAGTCAGTTGGTAACAAACACTGGCTCCTCCTACAAGGTGTTTTGCATATTGGAATTACTTGCCTGCTTACTCTTGGCAAAATGATTGATGGAAGTGGAATAGATACGTGTGCCATTGAAAGTGGCACATACACTTCTGCAGCTCTTCGTGGAATCTATGGCGGCAAGGCATACAAGCGAGGCATTGAGTATCACATCACAACCAGCCTGGCGATGATGATGATGAGGTTTGATGCCATTTCTGCTGCCCTTCCACCTGGACCTCTCCATGTCCAATGCAGCGCTCTCAAGAAGGCTCTCCATGAGCGCAGTCCAGATATGGTTGAGATTTACAACAATCTCCAGTCCTCATACTCGGAGAATGTCAAGCCGCTTGAAGACGAAAAAGACAGGAGAGCTCACACAGTTTCTCATGCAGTACCTCGAGCAGGTAGAGAGCCTTCTGCTTCTTATCGTTGCATGTCGCTCGGGTGACTGTGAAGGTTATTTGGCTGCACGAGAAAACATCATCAAGTATTTCTTCGCACACGATCACCTGAATTATGCGCCACTCATGCCTGTCCATCTTGCTCAAATGGATGCTCTGGAACAGGATGACCCTGCTACATGGGAAGCACCGAGTTGAGGTGACTTCATTGTGGCAAAATCAGAGTTTCCTTCACTCACCTTTTTACTGACCAAGCTCTGGAGCAAGAAATCAAGTTGTTGAAGCATCATGGTGGGATGGTTGGATTGAGTCAAGATGAAGCCGCTCTGGACCGACTTCTTATCATCACACCTCATCTCACTCATATAGTAAAGCAGTTCCTTCACAGCTTCCCTCAAGCCTCCAGGCCATCTGAACGAAGTGAACACTACCAGCTTTCCGGTGCTGTTGCTGTCAGGTTAAGAGAAAATGCTCTGAAGCTCTGTCACTCCATCGAGCTGCATTGTGGGGGCAATCCATTCACAGAAAAGTCTCTTCTGAAGAGCCTAGTATCCTCCGCTCTTGTACCAGATGTTGCAAAAGATGACATTCTGCACTTTGCAGAGAAGGGACAGAAGTGCTTTGAGGAGTTCGTCCTTGACATATTGTTGCCCACATAAATACTCTAAGTTTGGGACCAATGAAGAAGTTCAAGCTAAAGACATTCTCAAAATGTATGGAGAAAACTCGAGTCCGCGTGGGTGACAAGGTCATCAAGTTGCGTGAAGAGCGTGAACTTCTGGGCAGATTCCTTATTATTCAAGGAAGTCACCCTGAGCTGGTACCAAAACTGGAGGAGACTGTTGGGGAATATGAAATGTCTGTGGTGCCATGCTCTCTTTGCTCTTTTGACGGCTCTCTTTATATCCCAGCTGACAAAGCCAGTCTGATACACGCTGTTGAAGCAGCGAAGGCTCAACCACTTCAAACACTCTTCTCGATACAGCACCAACGAGTCCACCACCTAAAGTTCTCATTGTTGATGCCATGACTGTGCTTCAGAGCATGAAGAAAACGCGACCATGCAGAGCTATCTGACCTTCAAGTGGCATTAATCAAGCACATTGAATTCATGATTGTCGGCTACAATGAGGGTCGAGTGGTCTTTGACCATTACCAGGATCAGTCTCTGAAAAACAACACTCGCCAAAAGAGAGCCATGACATGTCAAGGGTTTTCAACTGCCACCACAAGTCAAGGGTTTGGAGAAGTTCATATGCCATGTATACTGTTCCACAGGTCCCATAACTCTGCCAGCATTGAGATGAGAACTGTTTCGCTCCAAGAACTTGGAATGAGAGATGTTGCCCCCAACTCGCGCTGCCTTACTACCCCATGTCACCCGAGCAAATGACATTGCCATGGGCGATAAATCATACCAGGCCAACTGCCCAGATCTTCCTGCTATTGAATACAATGGCTGGCAATTACAGAAAGGAGTCTATGTTCCTGTGAGGTGTCTCAATCTCCCCGCTCCTCGAGCTGTAATTGAACTCACCAAATGTGCATATAAAGCAGGTTGCACAGGAAGGTGCAGTTGTTGCAAGAACGGCCTGCCTTGTACTCCTCTCTGCAAATGTTATACAAGGGAATGTGCAAATGTTATAAGGGAAGATGTGCACTAGGATGAGGTTGATGAATAAGCTATCATCTTGAATTAGTTTCCATGAAATACTATCTAAACTGTTCTGTATGTTTTTGTTCTTGATGTATCCCTTTGTTTTTATTTGTATCTGTTCGCTTATTAAACGTTTGTGCAACTTAAAGAACATTATGTGTTTATACATCTCATCACAGGTCAGTCTGATCACAAAAATAACTGCACCAATCATTTTCTCATGCCTAAAAACCCATAGAAAGAGGTACAACGTTACTATGTTTCTGGCTAGCATGAAAAGGACCCTGAGTATGATGCCGATTGTCACCGGAAATCTGAAGTAGCCACTTCCGGTCGATTCGAGAGTGTAATAAATGGAGTTAATATTATCTAAAACCCCTAAAACGACCCAAAGATTATGAAAATTGAATCATTATTAGCGAAAATATGCGAGGGGTCAGTCTGGGAGTTCCCGGGACGAAAAGGGTCCCCCACGGGGGGGGGGTCTTGGGGTCGGAAAATTTGAACCCCATCATTTTCCAGTAGCAGGACTTCAAATCAACACAATATAGCAAAAAAAAAAATCAATTGTAGCAGAAAAATCTTACGGGATGACACGTCATACCACACTATGAGTCTGGGAGGTCGGTGGTTTAAACTATGGCCGCGTCATTCCAAAGACTTAAAATAGTATGTGCTGTTTCCTTGTTTGATGCTCAGCATTTAAAAAGGAGAGCACACGGACAAACAACCATAAGTTGGCAACACTAGTTCACGCTTTGATGGGCTTATTGTCTTCCTCTGGCATTCATGTTCCTTGTAAGGGCAGTTTTGCTGCTCTACAGTATATCAACAGCATTGGAACCAAAAAATGGAAAGATGGGTGGAGGGACAGGGGATAAAACACAATAACCTGGAAAGAAAGGGAAGGAGGTGACAGCCAGAAAGCTAGGAAAAATATTTCAAGGCCAGAAAGGAGGTGGTATAAGACTGAGGGTCACCAATTTGTCTGATGTGGAAGTAACTGTGCCTAAGATTCAGCTTCATTGTGGGCGATTCCAGGGATTTTAAGGGCCTTGCTATGGTGTGAAATGAGTGAGTAATGGTCATCAGCCCAAATAAGAGAGCATTACTCAATTGAACTGTGCATGAAGGTCTTAGAAGTTACAGATTTACAAAGAATAGACTAGGCACAGTGGAGAATACCCAGTCAGTGGCTGTCAACTTTGGAGGCCAACTTGGACATGTGGTTTGCCCAAAAAGGATCATGGTTGATGTTGAAGCCCAAAAATTAGAGTCAGTGAACTTCTTCAAAATGTTTGTAAAGGAAGTAGATGGGAGGGTTCAACAGACAGCCCTTTTGGGGAGAGAGAAAGAGAAAGAGAAAGAGAAAGAGAAAGAGAAAGAGAAAGAGAAAGAGAAAGAGAAAGAGAAAGAGAAAGAGAAAGAGAAAGAGAAAGAGAAAGAGAAAGAGAAAGAGAAAGAGAAAGAGAAAGAGAAAGAGAAAGAGAAAGAGAAAGAGAAAGAGAAAGAGAAAGAGAAAGAGAAAGAGAAAGAGAAAGAGAAAGAGAAAGAGAGAGAGAAAGAGAAAGAGAAAGAGAGAGAGAGAGAGAGAGAGAGAGAGAGAGAGAGAGAGAGAGAGAGAGAGAGAGAGAGAGAGAGAGAGAGAGAGAGAGAGAGAGAGATTGTGTGGGATTTGTCAGGGTTGAAAGACCGATGCAAAGTGTTGCATGAGCCTCTGGTTATAACAAGGTCTGTTGAAGGAGGAAGCTGCTCTCTGCCTATATAAAGGATGAAGAATTCTGTGGCAGAGGGTTTAGTGTTTACAGAATTGATAAGGAAGTTTTCCAGATAATTATAAAGACCGTTGATGAAGATGAGAAACAGGATTGGGTGCAATACACTGCCTTGTGGTACTGTACCCCGGAGAAGGAGAGGAGATGAGAGGATTCAATTGAGAGCCACATGCTAACTGCAAGGGTGGATGATGTCAGCCTGATCAGTCAGGTGGCCTTTGATGCCATAGTCTGAGAGTTGAGAGAGCTAGGTCAGGTGTCACATGGTGTTAAATGCTCGAGATGTGTCTGCAGAAATGCCCCTGATCCCTTGTGTGAGATTGAGGGCAACTTGTTAGAAGAGCAGAAACAGCACGTCTTGGGTGGAGTGATCATGTCAGACACCAAACTCATTGTCTGAAAGCAGACCGTTGGAGAAGAAAAAGGTTTTGGTGTCAACTGCGTTGATGGATTCCATGACTTTTCTTACACTTAAATGAAAGTGAGCTAATAGTACTGTAGTTAATATGATCTGTTTTTGTTCCATTCCTGTGCAATGCAGTGATGCTTGCTGACTGACAAGTAGACTGAAGGTGACCGACGGCAAATTATATGTTGAAGGTTCATGGTGTTGTGGAAATCGTATCATTTATAACATCCTTTAAATGTTAATGCAAAGCTTTAAGAAGAGCTTTTACTGCACAATGTATAAATGCAATGGCTTTGAGGAACTATTTCACGGGAAAAATGGTGTGCACATATGTCCGCATGCATGCACACGCATGCGTTTGTATCATACATTACGGTGTCCCAAATTAGACCCAACCATCCTTTTATGAAATAACTCGTTCAAATATAAAGGATTTCAACAAATAGTGAGCAACTGAAACCTCTAAAAAGAAATGAACTTCAGTTATTCATTTGAGGTCTCACTTTTGTGGCTCTCTCCCAAGAATGACTCACACTGAGAGACAACGTTTGTGCTTCAATAAAGGGCATGTGTCATGATGTAGGTGACAATCAGTGTTGATCAATTATGATCACTTTGCTAATCATATTTCGAATGGAGTAATGATTGAAAAGTGTTAGATTTAAGTTTACATTCTTAAAAACTTTCACGCAATTTTAATGTGGCAACGGGTTTTCAAAAACTTATCTGAAAATATTTTGAACGAGGTTCTCAGAGAGCGACACAGGGTGCTGAATACGGCTCAAATATGCAATACTCAGAGAGTAAGGGTGAGCTATGAACACTCGATAATCATAGAAGACAAAGGCAATATGAATATCTAACTTGTGAGATCACTTTGTGTAACTCAGCAAAAGCAATTCCAGCACTTGGCCTGTTGTAGGGAAACGTGCCATTCAGCATGGTGGGGAGTTAAAGCAAAAGGTTAGAAAAACTGGCAATAAGCACATTGGCGATTGAATGATCCCAAACACAGACATTATATAAATGCGAATTTCATTTTGCTTTTGCCTATTTTAAAAACGATTACACTGGGCTGCATTTGAAATATTTTTTTCAGAGGTCTAGGTTTCTCAACGGTTCTTATATGTTTTTTGCAGGCTGAATTCAGAAATTTATCTAATTTCGCTCAATTAGGTCAAGTTTTCAATCTCAATTTTTTTTTTCATGCTATCTCAATTTTAAGGAAAAAAAATAACCAAATTTTTTTTTATTATTAGCATTTTTTAAATTCAAAATCAGACTTACATTGACAGAAAATGTACAAACTATACATATAATGACACACAAGTACACTTAATGTGGAAGAAAGTGCCTTCTCAATTACTTTCATTTCAATTTCAGAAAAGTCTAGATAAATCGTTGTTTCTGGCAACACCCAACTTCAGTCGCTCCAGCAGTCGCCGTTTTCCTTCATCTTTTTCATGTTGAATTTCACATTAAGTGTACTTGTGCATCATTTTATATATAGTTTGTACATTTTCTGTCAATGTAAGTCTGATTTTGAATTTTAAAAATGCTAATTAAAAAAACAAAAATTTTGATTATTTTTTTTTTCCTTGACCTGATTGAGTGAAATGAGATACATTTCTAAATTCAGCATGCAAAAAACATATAGGAACCGTTGAGAAAACCGAGACCTCTGAAATGACGCAGACCAGTGTTATGTATGAATTCAGTGCGAATTTGTGGTGTTTGTATGGAACCCATTGAATCAACATGAGAGCTGCAGTCAGCATCCTGGTCAGATGTATCTGACTTGGAGTTGAGTTGAAGGCGAATATGTCGGACCCCGACATTTGCGGGGAATACGTTCCTCAATAATGCTGTAAATGTTGGGGACCGCAAATGTCAGGGCATTGTTTTGTTCTTGTTTTTTATCTATTATTACTTTTTATTAATTTTTACGCTTGCCAAAAGAGAGGGTATTACATTAGGGTCCGTTTGTTTGTTACCTGGCGAAAATTATTTTTTGCCAGTTATGTTGGTCTGTTGCATTTGTCTGTCTGTCTGTTTGTTTGTCTGCTTGTCACACGATTTTTGGCCACAGTTTTTAAGCAATCATTCTGAATTTTTTAGTGTATATGTCGGTGACCAGCCAAGGACAGCAACACTAATTTTGGTGAAGATCCAAATCTGGATCTGGATCTGGGAATTTTTTAAGTGATTCTTCATCAATGACATATCAGGCCAAAAACAACATGTAGCACAATATCTCAAAAGGTTATAGATGGATTCAGACAAAATGTGGTGGGCAGTTTGTGTGTGTTACAAGAATGAATCATTTAAATTGTGGGAAGCATTTGATTCCAGATCTAGATGTGAGTTTTTTTTTTAAGTGAATCTTCACCATTTAAGAGATATGGCCAAAATGATAAATAGCACAATATCTCAAAAGATTATGGATGAATTCGGACGAAACTTGTTGGAGAGGTTGGGCGTTTGACAAGGACAAATGGTTTGAATTTTGTTGAAGTTCCAAATCCGGATCCAGATAAGAGAATTATTTAATTTTAAAATGATTCTGCACCATTGAGAGAGGGGCTAAAAACGATATATAGCATGCTATCTCAAAAATTTGTGGAGGAGGAGTAGCAGCTAAAATGCGAATCCTATCCAGGTTCCTCCTGATGACTTCATCTTTGCTTTTTGCTTCTTTGAGCTCCTTCTGATGACTCCAATGCAGGATTGTACCGATTTGGTCTTCCATTTGATTTGAACTGAATATATTTTCATCGCATTCTCAATTCAATTGAATAATAATAAAAAAAACGTCATGGGTCAGGGTCAGGTGTTCAATGAAAGCGGGGTTGCATCAAAGCGGGACATCTTGGTACCCGTCATCACTGCCAGTAGTTATAAAGTGGCAGTCCTAATTATGTCTCATTAATTACAAAACACTCCAGTACACAAACACCACACAAACAAGTCCCCGCAAGGGTCTGCAATCTCCGATTGCTCTTTTTGTTTTGTTTTGTTTTGTCGTTACATGATCCTGGCTCGTGGAAGAGTGATGACACGGAACAAATCAGCACACAACACAACATTACAAACAGAAGAGCAAGAGAAAGGGGAAAAACCCAAGAGCAGGGTTGATGGAGAAAGTAAACAGAGACGGACAAACAAAAGATGCAGGTCATGATGAGGAGTAAGGGAGAACGAAAAGGGTGGACAATATGGATACATTAGCAAAATTGTGTTTGCCCAGTTTGTGATTTTTCTCAAGGTGTGAGGAGAGGAAAGAGGCAAGTGCTCGTCTGTCAGAAGGATGAGGGATGTCCTGGCAGAGAGTGGAGCCATCAGCAAAGAGATAAAGAGGATTTTCCAGAGTCAGTGAGATCATTCATGAAGATTAGGAATAATATGGGGCCTAGAACACTGCCTTGGGTGTATTCCAGCCTTGACAATGAGAGGAGATGAAAGGATTCTGTTGAGAACCACACATTGACTGCGAGAGTAGAGGAAGTTAGAAATCCAAGAGTGGAGTTGGCCTTGCATTCCATAGGCAGACAGTTTGGAGAGCAATGCAGGATGGCAAATGACATCAAAAGCTTGAGATATGTCCAGAGAGATGGCCCTGGTGTCATGCCTGTTGTTGAGGACCTCCACCATTGTTGGGAGAGTGGAAGCAGCATGTCCAGGGTAGAGTAACAAGGTCAGATTCGAAATTGCTGGTCTGAGATGAGGCTGTTGGAGAAAAGTAATGATTTATGTCATTTGCGATGATGGATTCCACGACCTTGCTGATGATTGGAAGATAATTGGTCTGTCATGAAGGGAATCCAATTTTGCACCTTTGTTTTTTGTTGTTGTTTTGATGTTTTTTTAAATTTCCCTTCCAACTTTTTTGGGTTGTTTTTTTAGGGATTCCACTTCTACATGTGTTTTTCATTGAAAATAAAGTTTTTTCTGACTTGTATAGTGTGTATTATACGTGTGTATATAATATGTATAATATCATATAATATGTATAATCACATAAAATATCTGAATAATCATGTTTAATCAGTATGTATATAAATATACAGTATATGTGTGTGCACATAATCATGTCTGTAAAATAACGATTCAAGTGCATGTACAATCATGACCACCCATTCATTAATATGCATGTATAATGATGATTTGTGTATGATGATGTATAATATGTATAATCACGGACAACACAATCTCGCATTATCACGTACACAATCACACACGAAATGCATGTATATATGTGTGCACACAATCATGGTGTGTGCGTGTGCGTGTGCGTGTGCATGTGTAGCCGTGTAATGCCGAAGTGACTTCTGTATCGTCATCCTCACCCTTCCTCCAGAAATAAAAAGTGACAATTGCATCAGAAGTCAGTTGACTTCGCAAGGAAAATGCAAGTTATATCTTAAGGCCCAGTCACACCTTGACGTTTTAGACAGCTTATGCCGATTTTTGGAAAATTTGTCTAAAACGCCGGTACACGTCGAATATGTTATGGGTAAGTTTTGATAACATTGAGAGCACGCTGAAAAACACTGCCATACGTCGTTGTACGCTGGCTTTAAACGTTGTACTTTTCGGTTGTCCTCCAATTTTCCATGCTTGAAATTTTAAGACTTATGCCAGCGTATGACTCGCACGTTCCGCATAACGCTGGCCATAAGTTGTTGGCATGTCACGCGATCGTTGACACACGTCGACACACGTTACTTGTAAGTTACTCATAAGTCGAAACACGTCGAGGTAATGTTTAGCGTACCCGAAACTTATTTCTAACCTATGAGTAATGCGTTGTACTCACGTTACGCGATTGGTGACACACATCGACACACGTTACTTGTAAGGTGCTCATAAGTTGAAACACATCAAGGTAATGGTTAGCGTCAGTGTTCCAGACTCCCTGTTTTTTTTTTGTTTTTTTTTTCTTCCTTCCTTCGGTATGATGGTGATTTTGACACTTCGATTTCTTGTGCGGTTATAATATAATATAATTAATAGGCTGCCGCTCAACGATTTAAATCATAACCGCACTGTACACTGAACACCATCATAACGAAGAAAAAAAACCAAAAAATAAAAACTGGGAGTCTGGAACACTGACGCTAACCATTACCTTGACATGTTTCGACTTATGAGTACCTTTCAAGTAACGTGTGTCGATGTTTGTCAACGGTCGCATATCGTGCGTACAACTTATTCCCATCGCATGCGGAGCGTGTCATACGGCAAGTACGTCGAAAAATTTTCAACATGTTTAAAATTACAAGACGTACTCCATTTAATACGATGTATGATCGCGTACTTTAGCGTTCTATTCACGCATACCAAACTTACCCATACCGTATTCGACGTGCGCCAGCGTTTTAGACGCATTTTTCAGAGGTCGGCATACACTGGCAAGATCGCCAAGGTGTGACTGCGATGTTGACACTTCCATTTCTGCGGCGGTTATGATTTGAATCATTGTGCGGCAGCCTTTCCATAACCTACGCCACGTGATCGTCGGCGATGCGTGCAGCGCGCTATGCCTAAGTTAGACTATCGTTGGGCATAGGTTGTGAAGGCCGACAACAGGTTCAGCATTCGTTGGTATAAGTTATCTATAACACAATGAAACGTTCTGTGTCCGTTACTAATACGTTATGCATAAGACCAAGTCGTTATGAATACGTCCGAATCTTAAAAAAATACATCAAAAGTTCAACGTAAGCCAGCGTTTTACATACATTTTTATACGTTGCCATTGCTGGCTAAAACGTCAAGGTGTGACTGGGCCTTTAGTTCCTGAATTCAACATAAAGCTGGTTTATGTGATATGCCCTGCAATGCTGAACAATCACAACTATGAATCATGGTAAGATATGTCATGGCATCATTTTACCTTTGAATGTATAATCTGTAAATATGCATGAGCTGTGGTTTATCGGGAGATTTTTCAGTATCGGGGGATTTTCCGGTACTGGTGTGCTGGAAGAAGGATGAGTGTGTTGGATGGTGGCCGTTGGTAAAAAGAACCGACTCTTGGAATCCTAACGTCTAAGACGGCTTTTCTTCCATGCTAAATATTCACAGAGATTTATCAACGTGTCTGTCTGTCTGTCTGTCTGTCTGTCTCCCTCTCTTTCTCTCTATCCGGAGAAACAGCGATCGATCTCGAATGGATTCTATCAACTGAAAGCTTCAAGTGTTTTAACCGAAGTGGAAAGCAGGCTGGTAACTCTTATTGGTCTTGAGTTGATAAACTTCATTGTTTTACCTGCCGCAGATGTAGAGCAACACTAAGTTTCCATAAGATGAGTGTACTCCATGCTCTACTTACTTCTTTTTTTCGGTTTAATATTCATCTCATAAACAAACCACCCCATCCCTTACCTATGCTTGCAGATGCATAGATACAGTGATTTTCACTGCTTTAGTGCTTTGTATTCCATTTTCTCACATCCTCATCCTTTTTCATTCAACCGCTCAGTGGAGTTCACACACCGATTATTTATTTGTTTTCAAAAAGGTCTCTCTGATTTATCCTTTTATTGACTTTACAGCATTGACTCTCTAAGCCGTACTGTGCAAAACGTTTTCACTGCTGCCATCATGTTTCATCTCGCTGTGCTTGTTTTCCTCTCTTATTTGATTTGCAATACTCCATTATAAGAAAATTCCTTATTTTGGGTTAGAAAGAGTCACCTTGAAGTCATTTAGTATTTACTGGGGTTTTACCAAGAAGTTCACTCCAAGACCATCTTACCAAGTTTTCTTGCGAATTATGTGCTTGATATAAAAATTGTGGGGGCTGAAAGGATGACCTGGAGATATGCACACTCACCTCCAAGCTCACGAGCCTGGGTTAGAATCCCGACCCAGCAAAAAACTGGAAACTCGGTGTTTCACAGGCAGGGTGATTTATCAATGTACGTGCCACCCGTCGGAGGGACGTTAAACTAGTTGTCCCATCTGCTGGAATTAGTTGGTGGATGTTAAAGACCCCAGTGTCCTTTGGGAAGGTGAGCTATTGCCGGCACCATGAACAAATTACAAATTCCTGCCATAACTACCGCTGGAAAGGCAATGGCAAACCACCCAGTGCAATTCTTGCTCAGAAAGCTGCTTCAGTGGCACCGATGCTCTTTGACTGGTACATTACAAGAAGATAAAAAAAACATCTGACACATTCATTGCGCATAGTTATTAAATTTTAAGCAAGCGTTCGTTCAAGCTTCTCGTTTAATCAGTCGAGTTTAAGAACAAAATATTACTTTATCAAACCAAAATAGAACACTACACATCATTTATTTAATTTCATTGACACAAAGTGAAAAAGATTTTAAAATCCCAGCCATGGTGGCATCATGGTGGCATCATGGTGAGAGCGTCCTCTGAGCCTTGGAGCTTCAAACCCCGGTCAAGTCATAGCAACGACTTTAAATAATGGCATGTGCTGCTTCCTTGCTTGAAGATCAGCATTTAAAAGGACATCATGCATGGACAAACAACCATAAGTTGGTAACAATAGCATAGGTTTTGATGGGCCTCATGGCCTCCTTTAGTGTCAAAGTTCCATCATAAAGGGGCTGTCACACCTTGACGATTTAGCCAGCATATGCCGATTTATGAAAAATTTGTCTAAAACGCTGGCACACGTCGAATACGTTATGGGTACATTTTGTGTACGTTAGTTGCACGCTGAAAAACGCTACCAGAGGTCGTATTACGCTGGTTTAAAACGTTGTACTTTTTGGTTGTCCAAACAATTTTGCATGCTTGAAATTTTACGACGTACTAGGCGTATGACTCACACGTTCCGCTATGCTGGCCATAAGTTGTAGGCACGTTATTTGTATGTTACTCATAAGTCGAAACACGTAGAGGTAACATTCGCGTACCCGAAACTTATTTCTAACCTATGAGTAACGTTTTGTAAGCACGCTACACGAACGTTGTTCACACTTCACAACACGCTACTTTATAGTTCCTCATACGTCGAAACACATCAAAGTAATGTTTAGGGTACCCGTGACTTATTTATAACCTATGGATAACGTGCTTGGGAATTATTACGCTATGCATACGCTAGACTATCGTTGGGCATAGATTGTGGACGACTAAAACACGATAAACAATCGTTGGTATAACTTATCTATAAGTTATCGAAGCGTTCTAAGTTCATTTCTAGTACATTATGCATTTGTCAAAGTCGTTTCTAATACTTTAAAAAGTAAAACAAAGAAATCTTTCATCGTGGGAATGAGGAAAAAAAAATTAGCCGAAAAGAACATCGAACAATGGTGCAAAGTCGTCTCCTATTCGTGGACGATAAGAGGATCCATCATCACCCACACCCTCCCCATCACGCTCACAATACTCCTACTGACATAGACATGCTACTAGTACAACTACTTCTACTATTACTATTGTCACGCACACCAACTACTACTAATAGTATTACTACTACTGATACTACTGGCATTGACATCTACTCAACATGGAGTCTGGAACAATGATGGGTTCCTCTTGTGAAGCCCATTTGTATATACCAATTCCCCTTCACGCTGTCAATACGCCATTACACGGTAGATGTAAGTTAGAAACACGTTCAGTAAGTGCTGTGGTCATCCGGAAGACGTCAATTTAATTCGTCTACATACGACAATGTGCGTTTGAGATACGTTACACATAGGTTCATAGCATGTTACTCAAAGGTTAGAAGCATGTTATACTAAGGTTCAAAGCATGCAACACATAGGTTAAATGCACGTTGTTACTCATAGGTTCATAGCACGCTAGTCATTGGTTCAAGGCAAGTTACAAATAGGTTCAATGCACGTTACTCATAGGTTTCAAGCACGTTAAACATAGGTTCAGAGCACGCTACTCATTGGTTAAAAGGACGTTACCCATTGGTTGAAAATTAGTTTGCGGGTATGTTTAATATTACCTTGACGTGTTTTGACTTATGAGTAACCTACAAGTAACGTGTGTCCGCCATGTGTAAACGATCGCGGAGCGTGCCAGGAACATATGACAACGCGTGCGGAACGTGTTAGCCATACGCTGAGTACGTCGTAAAATTTTCAGCATGCTTGAAATTTCACGACGTATTACGACAGCGTACTTCAATGTTTTCCAGCCTACTCTTAATGTATGCACAACTTACCTATACCGTATTTGACGTGTGCCTAGCATTTTAGACACATTTTTCATCGGCCAGCATACATTGGCAAAATCGTCAAGCTGTGACTGCGATGTTGACACTTCAAGTTCTCAGGCGGTTATGATTTAAATCAGCGTCTGGCAGGTTCTTAACAGGCTACGCCATGAGTTCGCCGGCGATACGTTTAGCGCGCTATGCGTAAGTTAAACTATCGTTGGGCATAGGTTGTGAACGCCGACAACAGGCTAAGCATTCATTGGTAAAAGTTATCAATAACACAACGAAACGTTCTGTGCCCGTAACTAATATGTTATGCATACGACCAACACGTTATGAATACGCCAAAAACTTTAAATAAAAAAACATCAAAATTTCAGCGTACGCCAACGTTTTACATACATTTTTATACGTTGCCATTGCTGGTTAAAACGTCAAGGTGTGACAGGGCCCTAAGAGAACTCACATTAAGATATGTTGCCAACTATGATGAGGCTGAAGAACAAGGTGTGCTGCTCTAGCAGCACAGACAGGTAAGTGGACTGTGTTTTCAATCACCTCTACCACAGTCGAGGTCTCTCTGCTCACTCAACTATCTGACGTACCCACCCTTATTCTCCAGGATGTACACACTGTTCCAGTAACCCCCAGATTTAGTCCTCATCTTAACTGTTTTGTTCCTCTTTTCTCCCACTTGTATAATTGTCTTCTGAAGATAGTTGAGTCACATTCTTCCCTCCAGAGCTTCAAGCAAGTGATTCGTCATCATCTCATGTCATCCCTCATCCCTACCGGTTTTTGTTTTCGACAAACAATGTCTTTCTTTCTTTCTCAACCCTTTACTTGCAGGTTACTGCTTCCTGTCCTCTGCTCTCTACCTCTTCCCTGTTTGTTCAATTCCTTGCTGTTGTGTCCAACTATTACCCCACTTCTTCTTCTTCTTCTTCTTCTTCTTCTTCTTCTGCACAGCAGCTTGGGTGCAGGTAGCTATCATATTGTTAGGGCATGAATATGCTATGCTGATGCTGTGCCCCTCTACCAGTATACTGCTACTCATTTTGCCAAACTCAGAAGGATGGCAGGCTGAGTCAACTCCACCTGGTGTGAATTCAATGGTAGGCTCAAACTCAGGACCCTAACCGCTAAGCCAACACCAGGCTATTGCCCCACTGTCCCGACATTTCCTTTTTAACCTTTGTCACCTCACTCCTCCATGAGTCTCGATTTAGTGTAAGAGACAACAACAAAACAGAAATACTTAACACATATAAAATGCATTAGTTGGACTTTCAAATGGTTCATATGTTTGTATAAAAACTGCACTGTTTCTTTGGTTCAAAACTTAATTGACAAACCAGCTGCATTCCCCAAAAATATTTAATATACGTTGGTGATGAAACAATATTTATGTGTGGATGGAGGTTGTTTTCACCTTGTGTCTGTTTGTTTGCTTGTTTGTTTGTTTGTTTGTGTGCGAGAAGGATATCTCAAAACGTTGTAGACAGATCCGGATGAAATTTGGTGGACAGGTTGGGTGTGTGACATCGACGAATTGATTCGATTTTGGGGAAGATCCGTATCCAGATCTGGACACGATAATTATTTAATTTTAAACGCGATTCTTCACCATTGAGAGATAGGGCCAAAAACGATATAGTACTGAACAGCATGATATTTCAAAAATATTTTGGGTCCGATACATTCTCAAGGAATCAGGCATTACGTGGCGGAGGTATGCGCCATATCGAGTGCCCTTCTGGTTTTATTACTATTTTATGCCTGAATGAAATGACAATTTGATATTTATATTCATGTTTTGGCATGAGTTTCAAAAAGTAAATTTTTAAACTCGCTGTTGTAAAGAGCATTGCAGAAAGAAGAAGTCATGTGTTACAAAATGCCTTCATTCATAGTTACATGTTAATTATACTGATTTACACACCTGAAACGTAATTACAGCAGAACTTTAATCCGAGTTGCTCAAACAGCGATTCACATTTCAAGTGAAACAGGTGTTTGAAAACAACGTCCAGGTCTGCACATTCGGCCGACTGTTTTTAGAGCACAGCTGTTAGCTTTAAGGTGTGAATGCCTGCTGGGACCAGTAATCCTATAGCCTGGATACTGATCTTGTTCCCTTAGAACCCCTAAAAAAAGGAAACAAGGCACAGACAAAGGTTTTCAATTGTAGCCATGGCTGACATTGAGTCATCCATGTTGTTCTTGATTTTATCATCACACAAATCATGTTTATTGGGACATTGTGCCGGTGTCACTGGTGGGTGTGTGGGCCATTGCACAGTGACAATCTGGTACTCGCGTGCGCGCACTGATTATCGCAGTTCACTTGCATGAGTAAAACTTCAATCCAACGATCGTATTTGAAACAACTGTTGTCGAAACCTTATCAGTTCGTATTTTGTTTTATTGGAAAACGTGCATTCAAAAAATTGATATGAATGCTACTCATGTGGGTTGCGCCGACCCAAACAACTGGTCAACATAACATGCTCAACGCTGTAATATACATGTTTATTCACGTTTGAGTGTAACAGGGTTGAAATTGACTCAAAACTTATGTCCTGATGTTGCATTATTCAGTTTTCCATCGTTTGAGAGTCAGGGGAGGATGTGAATGATGGGTGTTATGGGATGAGCTATTGTGCCCACAGGATACTTTGGTGAGGAATTGCAAATGGATCATTGACCAACTTCCGTGGGTATTCCCATCAAGTAAACTTATCATTTATTCTCCAAAATGAAACGAGTTATTTACCTAATCTTAGCAGAAGTAAGGACATTGACAAAAGCTTGCTAGTTTGACTTGCCCGCTTGTAAAATTATCTGTATTTCTTGAACAGTTTGCATCCTCAAGCTTTGATGAGTTCAGCATGTCAACCCTAAAGACCTCCTGCCTGGTTGATCTTGTTTCCCGTTGAGAGAGTGTTATTTCCGTGTCCAAGCTCACATACTAGGCTTATTCATGAGTTTCAATGGAAAACCCAAAAACCATCAGACACACTTTCTCTTTTAATCACCAAGGATGTCGTCTGGGGATTTTTCCGTTACCCGTTTCACTCCAACACAAGTCTTGCTTGACAGTACAAAACATCTGGTAATTTGCCGATTAACGACTTTCCATCCAAACGAATCACAGTGAGCATGAAAACGTCAGGTGCACAGGACATCACTCTGTCTGGGAGGTGTCCCCTGGTCTCATTTACCTGACACGCCTTTTAAACGTCTCGTGGCCCATGGAATCCCGATTTGCAAGGCCGCTGCACGCTCACCTTCGAGTCTCACCTTCACAGAGGATCTCACAGAGTCTGCTTCCAGTCAAACTGTAAACCCGTGGCTCAACTATTGTACGCGTGGGCTGGTTCACTCATAATGCTTTGTATGCCCGTCAGTGTGGAACGACTGATGTAGAAAAATCCACCATCTACACTGCAGGCCTGCAGAAAATGGCCTGCTCACAAGTGGCCAAATTTAAGCCTTCACTGCTCAGCATACAAACGACCGTAACCTTTCCTCTCCGCGTGGCTTCATGGTGGATCCGTCGCCTTAATATTCCGGGAGTGTAAGTGTGAAAATATAAATTTTTTTTTTCTTTCTCTCACCTTTTGCAATCTATTTTTAATACCTGACATTACAGATGTAGGCAGAACGTGAGGCATGGGATGTGTCTGCAACATTTCCCCCTCTTTCTCCCTCATGGTTTATTCATTTTCCATTTGATTATCAATGAGTTTGTTTGTCTTCTTGTTGTTTTTTTTATTTAATATCTCCCTAACATTTTTTAGTATTTTTGCAGCTCTGAGCCTGAAAAGTTTATCAGGATTTTCATGTTTTTCTTTTTTATTAGTTTCTTCATCTTTACTTTGGCTTTGCAAATGAAGTTTTATTCGTGTACATTTTTGGGATCAAATTGATATTGTTAGGGGAAGCTATATATAGTGAAATGCATGTTTATCTTTATGTAGGTTGTCGACAAGCTTGAATGAATTAATTAAAATGCCTAAAGGCCAACAGTAAATTGTTGAGGGTATATTAATAGGCATATCAATGCTTGTTATAGCCTGTTTAACACCTCCTGTCATTTCACACTGGGAATGTCCATGCTCGAAGCGATCGCACCGATAGCATCCTCATGTGTTCGAGATCAAAGCAAAACACATGCCAGCCTTGTGCTGTCCTGCCAGGGTTTTGCTCGGGTTATAATCTCATCGAATCTGACCTCCTGTCAGAGGTTCAGCTTAAATGGTGCCTAATGAGATTGGCTGCCGAGACCAGAAAAGGGTGGTCCATATGCAATAGCGTTGGGTTAATTTGAGTTAAGCAAACGAAGGAATACAAAATTTAATTTCCCGTTAGTGGTTTTATACAGGAGCCATGTGGCTGTCAAAGACATCATAACTATTGAGGGGGACAGCAACTAAGCATTTCGTAACAGCTCGTGGTAGATAATGTCCACTCTCTTGCTCGAATGAATGGCTAATGCCTGAAATATCTCCTTCACTTTTCTTGCAATGTTGGTTATCATAACCTTTGGCAACATTCATTTGATAAAACCTATCGTTCAAATTGTTTGACGATGCAGACTGACTTTAGCCTTGACTATGAAGTCAAATAGCCTTAATACTATGCAGATCCATAGCCTTTTAGGCCCTCTTTGCTCACATGGCTATTTGCTCAGCAGGCGTGCCCACAGTTAGGAATGTTTGAGTGCCCACTGAAACAGCACTGCAATATCCCATTATCACCTCCACACCATTCCATTGTTTTGAATAGAACATAATGATTTTTAGCACAGCAGCCAAAGATTCCACAGCACCTGTTGAAGAACGATAGATGCAATATAATTTTGTATGGAAAATTTATTGATTGGCATATGAGAGAATTTTTGAAATGTTGACAACAAATTGATGCTGGATAGACTATACTGTCTTTGATATGGACTATACTGTCCAACATTCATGAAAACCATGTTTGCAACAAATGTTTTCTGTTATATCTCAGAAAGCAATCCAGTGTATTCTGCCGCATAACATCTATATATTACTAAAACTCTCATCTTGTATATATGTATGTATGTTTTTGAAATACAGCCAAAACGGTACACGATAGCGCAAACATTTTAGGGCCACCATACTCACCATTCTCCTGCGGTGTGCAGAATCAAGTTTCGTTCAAATCGGGCAACGACAAAATGATTTAAAAATCAATTCCTGATTCAGTCAAGTACTCTTGGGGATTTATGATCAATGCAAACAACCTCAGTGGTATAGTTTGCTGGAGCTGTCTTTTTTTATTCTTGAAATGATTTATTTAAAAATCTCAAACATTTAGTATTCTCGGGGTCGGACATCCGGAAACTTTGCCGACCCATAATGCAATGTCCGCATAGCAACGCTGGCGAAGGGGAAAACAAAGTACCTCGTTCGCTCGGATCACCCTGCTATGTGTTGCAGCGGTGTATGTAGCACTAGCGCTAGCGCTATCACATGGCACTCGACTCATACCTGTTACAAGTTTGTTTCTCGCACGGATGAATGCTCGACGTCAGCTCACAACAGTTTGGCTCCAAATTTCTGTGAAACTCCAGAAGACATCTATACCGACATGACATGGAACCATGTGTCCTCACTTGACATGACAAACTGTGACTTGCCAAGAGGAGAAAAAAATGCACCGAAGGCAAACTTCGTACTTCTGGATGGAACTCAAGTATCATCGATCCTGTTACAGATCCTACACTAATCCAAACCAGCACGCATCAATTGCACATCCAAATGAAGATGAAGTCAAACACAAATCTGAATATGATGACGCACAGAAAGTATATTTAAACATCATTAATGTCACTGCAAATACACCGAGTCACTGTTTCCAATAGAGTTATAACTCACCCTGCCATACAGTCACAGTGTGCTGTTAAGACGACACCATCTGTGGTTACTGCGACCCAAGGACAGTGAGGTTCTTCAGTCACTCTCCATGATGGCTTGACATCAGCTCTGAAAAGGACATGGTTACCTCCAATATTTTTGTGTAGCACAGTCTGCACCCAACCAGAGACAAAAAAATTGTGGGCTTCCAGTGATCGGTAATTTTTCATTGCCTCATGTGTAAACACTCCTGAGATTAAAAAGAAAAATATATTCTGAGGTTAGTTATTAAAATAGGACCAGGGCAATTAAGCAATGGTACATCATGCAAAAACATTAATGCCCTGACCCTTGATTGCCATTAATAGGATTAGAACTTGCAAACTAAATGCAATGACAATGTGTCGGCCTTTCCTTAAAGTTCACCGCAGTCTTGTCCTCAGCCCAGGCGCTTCAACTCAGCAGCCACAAGAAATAGCCACGCACTGCTACATCATTACAAAACGTAGAGACACACATGCTCACTCACATACAGCAACGCTCATACACATAATTAAAATCAGGGATAAGACAGAATTTATACAACATGAATGTGAGCAATATTTTAATCATTCATTGACATTCTTGCTGGGTCAGTGAGTGACCCACAACTAGCACAGATGACTCACCGTCACACAGTACAGACAAGGCAGGTCAATTAAAACTATTACTAACGAGAGGGGGAGCACTCGGTAGAGTGCAAAACCTCCGCCGCCAATACTGCTCGGTCACTCAA
Organism: Eptatretus burgeri; assembly: GCF_056783735.1. Classification (NCBI taxonomy): domain Eukaryota; kingdom Metazoa; phylum Chordata; class Myxini; order Myxiniformes; family Myxinidae; genus Eptatretus; species Eptatretus burgeri. The sequence continues at coordinate 96,090,409 of NC_140964.1, read as the reverse complement.
GTGAACCTGATATCCATTCATTCAATTTTACGTCAACAGTGCTCACAGAGTTATAGTTTTCAACTTTCCCTTTTACATACTCAATTCATTCGTCATAACTAGATTCCTTGAGACAGAAATTGATTTTACGTGGGTATATCCACCTGAAGTTGCAAAATCAGCCGCAATTATAATTTTGGCATGTTTTTATGTTGGAAGTCACTGAAAACATGAAGAAATGCAAAAAAGAAAAAGAAAAAAAAAATCGAAATTTTGTTGAAAAAAAAAAGTTGCAAATTTTCTAAGTTTATTTTCTTTTGTTTCTCTAACAATTCATTATTATTTTTTGGGTTGGAAATCACTAAAAACATGTAGAAATGCAAAAACAAATACAAATATTTTTTTTCAAAATGGCCGCCATAGCGCCCATATTGGACTTTGGACCAAGTCGTCCGGGTATTTCACGTTCGGCCATTCCTTCGGGTTGTCGATCCACAAATCACCGGGGAACTGGTAGGGCCAAGAATCAAGGCCAATTAACTGTACTTTATGCTCGATATCTGGCCGATGCATCACCTCACAAATGTTCTATATATTGATGACATTGCAAACACTTGGGTGAACACAATGTATCAACAATTAATCTGAAATAATACATCGACAGAACAAAAAAACACAAATCACTCGGCTTTGCGAGCAAGTCAAACCACGATGTGCGTGCGTCTGCGATCGGTGCTGCATTTGTTTTCCCCTTTGCAAACATGGCGGTCACGTGACCAAGCGAAGTCACGTGACTGTTACGTATGTCCGACCTCAGGAATAGACACAGAACGATTTATTTTTAAGCATAAAATAAACATCGCCATTTTGATCTAATACTTCCGTGTTCATTTAGAAATAAAATTGTGTTTAGAAGATTACGAACAATAATTTCTTCGACTTTCTTTTCTCCGTTTTTTTTTCACATTGACGTGCAATATCAAGTTTCATTCAAATCGGGCAACGGAAAAAAATTATTTAAAAAATCAATTCCCGATTCAGTCAAGTCCTCTTCGGGACTATTTGATCAATGCAAACAACCTCAGCGGTATAGTTCGCTGGAGCTATCTTTTTTGTTTTAAATGATTTTTTTTATCAACTGCTGTTACAACGGGAACCCAACAAAGACGAATCGTCTAGTGTCTTATAAAATAACGAGCAGAGCCTACCCATCGCTTCTCCGATGGACGAAGTAGACGTCATGTTTACCAAAAATTTTGAGTGAAAAGGAGGAGAGGAAGACAAATTTCCCCATACATGGAGTGCTTTATTTAATAATTTAACTAATAATGAATAATATAACCCCCCCCCCATACACTCATGTGGGGCCACAGCCACATAGTCCATGCTACCCCAACACACAACGTATTAATTTTTACCCTGAGTTTGAAGTTTGCAACTTAAAAGATGTAGCCATACATAAGGAACAAAGAAAGATACACACACAGGGGGGGAGGGGGGGAGAGAGAAAGAGAAAAAAAAGAGAGAAAGAGAGAAAGAGAGAAAGAGAGAAAGAGAGAAAGAGAGAAAGAGAGAAAGAGAGAAAGAGAGAAAGAGAGAAAGAGAGAAAGAGAGATTTATATGTAGATGTGCAATCATATTAAAACAAGTTTTCTCATCCCACAAGTTGAGAATAACCTCTCTGTCCTTTAACAAATGGGTAAATGGCTATGCGTGAAGGGGCAGTTTTTGTGGGTACATTTAATATTAAGTAAAAAGAGGAAACATGGCCTTTGATGAAAAGGCAAAGGTACAAGTGGCAAAGCAGTTCAGTGGTGAAGACGTTAAAAATGGATGACAAAGTTTAAAGGTTGTGATGAACACATTCAACAAATGTGAGACCTCCAAGAGAGGTGCCAGCTTAACCAGACTTGATGGTGTAATGGTTAGAGCATCCACTCAGAGTCTGGGATGCTGGAGGTTAAAACTCAGGTCGAGGAATAGCAAAGACCTTATAAATGGCACGTGCTGCTTCCTTTCTTGATGTTCAGCATTTAAAAGGATAAGATCATGGACAATCCCCATACATTGGCATCCATGGGAAGGAGGGAATGCCTCAGGAAATGGCTCGCTGAGTATGGTGAGAAATGCAGCGCCATTATTGTGATGTTGCTGGTACCCAAAGTACCCCGGGAAGTGGCGGCCCTTCCCTCAAGCTCAGTGGTTTTGTTTGTCTTGTATAACAGTCCTGTGTTGTGTCTCGTGTATTCGTCTGTATGTCCATGTGTGTGAGGTGTGTGTGTGTGGCAGTTCTACCATGAGTCTTTTATCCTGCGAAAAAAAAGAGAAAAAAAAGATATTCTATGCAACATGTTGAACAAAAGATGACAACCTTCAGCAGCACTGATATATCTCAGGTGTGGGATGTTTTTGGCCTGTGCTCTGAAACCAGGTGAGGTATCATAGTTGTATGAGTCTCCATAGCAATGTGTGAGACTCAGCATGTTTGTTCTGCTGTGAATCTAACTTGAAGATCTTCAGATGTTTTGCAATAGACACACGCCTGACACTTCTGAAGGATTTTGCGGGATCGTTAAATGCCCACAAGCAAAGGATCTGCAGAAAGAATAACCTAAGAAAATCATTTAAGCAGATGCTTGCAACATTATCATAAACTCCTGGGAGAATCTGAACATCTGAAGTTTTGAGAGAACCCCATAAAGAGCCTTATTTGCCAATGAAACTCCAAAAGGAATGAGTTGTAAATCTGCAATAAACCGCACAAAGAAAACGAACTGAAGAAAATACCCACAGAAGCTTAAGACATATTTTGTTTGACCTTCAAATACCCAACTCAGGGTTAACGTAAACTTTGTGGACTATTTAGTTCAACACCAGTGGTGGTGAGACCTGATCTAAACATGGAAGTGTGTTCATAAAAAAAAAAACAGAATACTCTCAATAACAAAACCAGAATCGACTTTTGGTAATTGACAGATTGAAGATTTTTCACATCATGCCCCTTTGATCTGTTATATTCTTTATGTTTTATTCCATTATCCAAATTTTGACAGTCCCCGGGAGTGCCTTGTGACCTGATACCCAATTATCAAACAAAATTTCGAGCATTAATCACAGAGCTTAACGAACTGAGTAACCTTTCTTTTTGGCCTATTATGATTTTCTCGACCACACGTTTGCAATAAGTCTGAATTCAGAAAGTCATGCAATGAATAAAGTGTGTAAAATGCATCGTGCTCATTTGTTTTCCAACACAAAAATGTATGGATGATGTTCAAACAAACAACGTGGTTGTAAGTGAGTATAATGGTTGTCCCATTTTGTCCGTAGAGTGAACTTGGATGTGCCCTATAGAGACAATGCACCCCAACACAGCCAAGCATTAGTTCAGCCCAAGCAAATTCAAACCAACCAATTAAAAATGGCAAAAAAAAAGAAAAATAATAAACTACAAGCGAATGAATAAAATACAACTTTAATCAAACTTTATCACCAACTTTAATTATAGTCTGGGCTCTCAAAGTGAAAAGATAAAACAAAACCCAAGGGAAGTGTTACTGGAGATGGTACTATAAATATGTGCTGAAATAGGCCGGAAGTGGCATAATCCATAGAAATCGATGCTCTTGCATCCGTGCCTGGGCTCGTCTGCAGGATAGAAATTAAATTACTTTGGTCATATCCAATCTCCCAGTGCATCGGCCCAGGGGAGTGAAAAGCGCACACGCCGGGCCCAAGGTCCCAATAAATAAACTCATTATTGCATTCCCGAGTGCAGGCAGAGTGTAACAGTATTTCTTATAACTTCCAAAAATAGAATCTGGCATGTTTAAAAGAAAAGTTTATTTTATTAAGTGGGAAAAAAGTTCGGCAAAGCAAAGTGCACGTTAGGTGAATCTCCTCGCTCTCAAATGAGGCACCAAAATTCTACCTTACGATGTGATGAGTTACCCAGTTCTCCCAAGGGATATCCAAGGGTGGATTATTTTCAGAATCTTTCGTTACTAGAAATTTGTCAAGAACTAAGGAAGTTAATTCCAAAGAAGGAAATTAAAATGATAGAAATTGAGTTTCTATCACTTTATTATTGTAATAAGCCTTTCCTGATAGTTGAGACGTACAGGTGATTCAAAGTTTGTATTTTGTTAGCAATACTCTGTGTGTGCCTGTTGTTGGCTTAATGGCTGGAGTGGTGGGCTTGGGATCTTTAGGTCCTCAGTTCCAAATCCCGCTTAGCTGTTGAATTAATACCAGTTGGGGTTGATTCAGCCTGTCATCCTTCCAAGGTTGGTAAAGTGAGTGCCAGCTTGCTGGTATCCTGTGTCGGAGTGGTGACCCGTCCAGGATTGTGCCCGATAGCCAAGGAGACTGCTTAGGCAGCACCAATGCTCTGCACAAAGTCTGGTCCCAATGGATGGATGTATTCTGTGCAGTCATTCATTTGTGCATATCATTGAAACCTTATCTTTCTTTTCAGCATAACATTCCAAATATTAGATGTATATAAATAGTGACAGTTAAGAAAAAGGGACCCGAGGATGTCACACTCAACACATAAGGGATTACCTAGTGCAAGATCTCACGAGTTATTGTACTTAGTCGGATACCTTGGCCTCATATCAAGGATGGGGGAGAATCAAGAATGGGGGTGAGTTTTAACAGGTTCAATACCCATTGTGATTCCCCACTTTCCATCCTTCCCCCATCCATTCATCCATCACAATCCCTGACCCTTCCCTTCCCAGACCTCTCAAACACTGGAACTCCCCACTCTTTCATTTAAATCATTCCAATCCCATCCATCCTCAATTCCTTTGAATCCTTTTCCTCTTTTCCTCATCATACCGCCCCCCTCCCCCCTCCCACACCTTCCCACAGTGCAAACCACACCGAGTATACAACCACATTGATGCCACATTTACACCAAAAACATTCAGAGCCAGTTCAGCGCTGCCAGTGAGGGAAAGATACATGGCCGCAATGATGGAGAAGTTCGCCATCATTGCAGCTCAAAGAGCATACTGTCGAAAACTTGATGTTAACACAGCACCACCTTCTGAACACATCATCTGTCGGTGCGTTTTAACATTTTGGCTAGATGGAACAGTGACTGATAAACCACAATCAGGTGGAGCACGGTCTGGAAGAACGCAAGGAAACATTGAGTGTGCGAGCGATAGTGTTTTGAGAAGCCCACAAAAATCGACCAAGAGACATTCAATGGAACTTGGAATTGCTGACGCCTCTTTCAGATGCATTTTGAGAAAATATTTGCAGTGCTGTCTACACAAAGTACAGCTTGTGCAAAAAAATCCTTCAAACTGATTTTGAAACTCACAAGTCGTTTTCGACAAAACTGCTAGAACTTGCTACTGCAGATGAAGGTCTAATTTCTTACTTGATAACGACGGTGACGAAGTTCATTTTTAATTTGAATGGTTTCATGAACAAACACAACCGTCGTCGGGTGTGGACTTCAGAAAATCCACGGATTGTGCAACAGCACGCACTGCACCCTCAAAGTGTAACTGTGTGGTTTGGAATAATGGAAAACAGAATCATTGATCTGTACTTTTTCAGGAATGATTAAGAAGAAACTGTAACAGTGAATGGCGAAATATACCGTGACATGATCCAAAGTTTCCTCGGACCATCGCTGCAGGAAATGAATCAACGGGAATTGTGGTTTCAACAAGATGGAGCCACCTGTCATACAGCAAAAGCGACAATGGCATTGTTGAACTGTTCCCAAACAGGGTAATTCCTCATAATGGAGACATAAACTGGCCTCCAGAATCCGCAGATTTTTCAGCGGCAGACTTATTTTTGTGGGGTTACTTGAAGGAGAGGGTTTACGTAAACAAGAATATGATCGCTAAATTCAGCACAAAATTAGTGGTTTGCATGGGCGGCAAAAAAGGCAAAACAAATAAACCAATTCCATGATCCTTTTAAAGTATATTGTTACGGATCTGGAAACCATATGCATTCAACACACAAATGTCCCAAGAGTCAGTTATTCTGTTAAGTACATGTGAGACAGGTCCCTTCCTTTTGTCTAATGGGAGAATCAAAGGTGTGTGTTGCGATGTCCTTTTCGGTAAATCTTGACATCTCCCAACCATCCAACAAACCATCAAACAAACTGACAACACCACTGAACAAGCACTTCACTCGCCGAACCGGCGACTCGCTGTCTGAGGCAGAATCTCTGGTAGTTCCTTCTCGGCTTCCACAAATTTGTAACTTCTTTTTGACGAGTATGGGCATGCGTGGAGTGGGGGCGGGGTTTTCCCAGCATGGCCGAAATCCTGACCAGAAAGGGCGGACCCATGAGAGCCCTGTCCAATCGGGGCAGACAGTGACGTCTGTTCCACCGAGCCCCCGCCCCGTTCGGGGAGGTCCATAAAAGTTACGACGCCATCCTCAGAGAAAAGTTCGGTGGAGAGGAGTTCTTTTGGGATTCTGAGAGAGTTTGGTGGAGAGGAGTTCTGTGGACGAGAGTTCTTGGGGGGGTCGTTCGTTGTCTTGGTTATTAGGTTGCACTGGAGTTTGGAGGGTTGCTGGTTGCGAGGAGTGTTGCCATGGGAGAGTCGGGGAGTTTATGCAGTGCTTGCATTGGGAGGCTTGGAGTTCGTGAAGCAACTGCGAGAGCAGAGAGCGGTGGGCTCTGATCCCCACCTCAGACTCCGCTCTACTCGACCGGGGCTCCTTCGCAGACACGGTCTCCACGCGTGTGGCCATGGACCGAACCACCTGGCCATTAGTGGGTGGGGCGCCCCGTCCCTCCGGCGTGCGGGTGCCCCGCCGGGCCGTGACCCCGGCTCATCTCTCTCCCTGGCTGTGGGGGTCCAATATAACATCTGGGTTTCTTATCATCTGAGTGTGTGTCTGAGTGTGTGGGCTGGTCTTGCAAGTAGAAACTGTTTAAGTGTTTATTCCATCATTGCAAATCTTGCTTGTATATTCTGTGATAAGTCTTGCTCTGTGTCCTCGTTTATTACAAATAAAACAATTGTCGAAATGTTCCCAGTTCGTTTCCGTCCTTTCTTTCGTTGGTACAGCATGGTTCGGATCTGAGTTTCAGCCGGGTTTTTATTCCCGATAATCCATTCATCCTTGCCAGCACGGCTTTGGCAGCTTCCGCTCGACTGCACCCGAACCGGAGTTGGTAGTCGGAACTCTTCCGCAGCTGGAAGAGTGACCCGGTTCGAGCAAGACGTGCCGAGGGCGTGGTTCCCCGGTAGTCGAAATAGCGTAGTTAATTAGGTAAATTGGTTCTAGACAAAAAGACCCTACGCTACGCGGTTGATATATTGGCGTCCACGGTGAGTTCAGCGAACCGCCGCATCATGGAATTATCCAGAGCAACGTCATACAATTCCGGGGAGTCTGGTGGGAGGCAACATAACCTCCCCCATCTCGTGGTCGTTGTCGCCACCGACCCCTGGCCCGCAATAGTTTGGTAGTCAGGAGTGAGATTCAAACCCCATGCCTCCACAAAAAAATTATGGGATTCAGACCAGGGGTGAGCTTGACAACCCCCCCCCCCTTTTCCCTCAAAATTAAGAGCAGGATTTAAATTTTATTTAATTCTCAGTACGGACCATGGCGGACCAAGACGGACTGGTACAAGTGGGTTCTGAATTAATGTTAGAAGAATCCATGGCCCAGGACAACACTAGGCAGGAAGACCTTTCCCTGCGATCAAACCCAGAGGTAGCATTGGGGGTGGCAGCGACGGTACATGAGCACCCCCTGCATCAAATTTCCCCTATGGAGGACCGAACAATCCCTGTCAGATCCACAACCGATCGTGGTGGATCCGCCTCGCCAGGGCCATTTGACTTGAGCCAGTTGGTGGAAATACTAACAAACATGGAAAACCAACAGAGGAGTGAAATGCAAAACATGCAAAACATGCAAAACCAACTGATAAGTGAAATACGAAACATGGCAAACAGAATGGATGTGAATATGCAAACATTGAGAGGTGAAATACAGAGCATGGGAATGGATTTACAAAACCAACAGAGGAGTGACATGCAAACGCTGAAGGCGTGAAAGGGTACATGCCAAGCTTGGGGGGGTATAGAAACCCCGGGATATTTTGGGCTAACACAAGCCCCCGATGTGAATGTCCCAGAGTGTGTGTGTTAAAACGTGTGAGTGGTGCAAATGACATGGCATGTGTGAGTCCATTGAGTCCATTGGCTGTGTGACGTCATAAGCTTTCTCTCACAGAAAGACACGTTACCATCCTCCAGGATTCCACTCATAGTATCACTCCTGATCATGTGTAATAAATAAATAACCCGGTTTTGATTCCCACCGACCTGTTTTTTGTCACCCCCAACCTTCCATGTGTGATCTATTGATGTATCCAGTGATTACCAGGTCGCCACATATGGCCATTACACAATGGAAACATTCAGCGCATCTTAGTGTAAATCACCATCTTGCTACAAACAGCACCATCTGAGCTGTTACATTTTGAAAATGCTCAGCATAATCTGCCTGTATACAAGAAAGACGTCATGTCCTGTGAGTTAAAGAATGGAAACATTCAGCATATCTATTTGTGTAATTAGCAGCTAGCTACATACGGACTAATTACACAGTGACATTGCTCACCACATCTAATATCATTTGCCGAATACAGCATCACCCGTAACAATCCTCCACAAACGATGTGCAGACTACTCACCCCTCCTGCAGTTATCCACAATGCATGTGTCAAGCTTGTAGCAACAAGAACACACACACGCACATGCACAAGAACACACATGCATGCACACACACATACACACACACACACACTTTTGTTGAGATATAAAGGAGAAAAAATTCTGGATAATTCAGAAATTTAACATTTATTTTGTGGAATCAATGATCACTTAACACAGATCAGGCAATATGACAAACTTGGAATTGATCATTTTAACAACCAGTTGGTTGAAGATGTTGCAAGAATTATCATTCCATATAGTAAATGCATTGATCAATGTAAATTGAACACCAAAATTATTTCTGAGTCAAGCCTTTTATAATTTGTATTATTTAGTGATCAGCGAGTTAATTACGAGGATTTTGGATGAGAAAAGAAGAAATTATGGGAGTTCAGTGGAATGATGTGTTTAGTTGATGAGAAAGTGTAAAATATAAGATTAAATAGCAAAATCGAAAGCTGATATTTGTCCTATAATTATTTTTAATCTCGGATTTACACTAACATTGCAACCTCTATGTCAATAAAATCTTATCAATCAATCACCAAACAACGCAAAACGCCTTTCAAACGACAAATTAATTTCAATGAGGCCATCTATACAGCAGCCTGCTCATGTAGTGTAACATAAACTGCAATTCTATCTCACAATTCATGTGAACAATGAAAGCTGCACCATGAGCAGCTTGTCCACCTAATGGAAAGGGAGATGTAATTTGCCAGAGAATTGGTAACACATATCACAAAATCCTTTGAGCTTTTGGGGTTACAAGGCCAAGAGTGATTGATTCCTCATTGGAGTATATCTGAGGCTTGAGGAAAAAAGAGAAAATCCTGATATCTACTAAATGTAGCATATGTTTGTGTCTAAAATATCGAATATATAAAGCTCATTCTAACCACTCAGGAAGCCAAGTGTTGGCAGAGCGGCTATGACGGCTGGATTAGGATCTTAGGGTTCTGAGTTTGAGCCATGTTTTCCACTGAAGTAACACCAGGTGGAGGTGACTAAGTCTGTAATCCTACCGATGTCGGTGAAACGAGTTCCAGTGTACTGGTAGAGGGGCGCAGCATCAGCAGCACAGCTACGCTTCTGAGAAATGATAGCTACCCTGAAGCCAAGCTGCCATACGCAAGAATAGAACAGAACCATTCACTCCCTCACTCACAGACTCAAAGGCTGGCTGATATTAATGTTTGGTACCTTGCAGGTGATGTGGAAAGCTGAAATTTTGCGTGCCGATGGAAAAGGCCAATGCACTCAGAAAAATCATGGAACCGTTGGAAAGCATCCGTAAACGAAAATATAAATAAATAAAAAATATTGCAGGTGAGCAGCTGGAGACAATGGAGGAGCATGGTAATTTTGCGTGCCGACAGACATCGAAGCTGATACACCAGGAAAAATCATGGAACCATTGGAAAGCATCCGTAAATGAAAATGTAAATAAATGAAAAAAATTGCAGGTGAGCGAGGTGAGACATTGGGGAAGCACGGAAATTTTGTGTGCCAATGGACATCAAAGCTGATACACTGGAAAAAATCACAGAATTGTCGGAAAGCATCCGTAAATGAAAACATAAATAAATGAAAATAAATAAATGAAAAAATAATGAAAAAATAAAGGGCAATAAATAAATGCAGGTGATTGACTGGAGACACAAAGAAACACAAGGAAATTAGACACAGATGTTGGCCATTCAGCCCCTCATGCCTACGCCACATCAACACCACACCAATTTATCAACACATGATCAAAATAAGAAAATGCAATATGTTTGTTTCTTTTAAAATCAAGTGTTTTTTTTATCCCCGAGGTTGCCAGATATGTGCATATATATATATATATATATATATATATATATATATATATATATATATATATATATATATATATATATATATATATATATATATATATATCTTTGCAAGGTCGACATATATATGCATGCATACATACATATTGCATATATATATATATATATATATATATATATATATATATATATATATATATATATATCTTTCCAAGGTCGACATATATATGCATGCATACATACATATTGCATATATATATATATATATATATATATATATATATATATATATATATATATATATATATATATATATATATATATATATATATCTTTCCAAGGTCGACATATATATGCATGCATACATACATATTGCATATATATATATATATATATATATATATATATATATATATATATATATATATATATATATATATATATATATATATATATATATATATATATATATATATGAATGATCTGCATGGCTATTGGGCTCAATGATCATCAATCACCAACATCCAGTTTCTTTCACAAAATGGCCTCTCTGTTGGCAAGAAAGAAGCCATCACGGAATATATATTTCTCTGAGATTTCCGAGTATTTTTTTCCACCAGCGGAAGGAGCTTGGACTTTAGGAAAAACCACACAACATCAACCACACAAAACCCCTTGACGAGACCCCACCAACAGCACTCCGTACACATGCACACAATCACCCATCAATGCTCAAAGCTATCTAAAAGTCCTGCCAACATTCCGATACCCTTCTAGCTTCATAACTTCCAGTTACCTATCGAATTCTAATTTAAACTTATCTACTGTTTCTGCTGCCACTACCTTTCCAGGGAGACCATTTCATGCATTTTCTACTCTCTGAGTCAAGGTCCCCTACTTTGCTACCGTCTTAACTCTCCTCTTCTTTACTCTCAGGCGACGGCCCCTGGTCCTATCACTGTCTACTCTGCTGGATAATTAATCTGCACTTATTTTATCAATACCTTTCATCATCTTAAACCTCTCCATCATATCTCCTCGTAACCGCCTCCTTTCTAGTGTATAAAGCCCTTTCTCCTTTAGCCACTCCTCATAGTTGTGTCTAGCTCGGCCTGGAATCAAGCAAGTAGCCCTGCACAGAACCCTCTCTTTGTCATCGATGTCCTTCCTGAATTGTGTTGGTGAAAACTTCACACAATACTCTCAATGTGGCCTCACTAAATTTCTGTAGAATGTTAACACCACCTCTTTTGATTATAAATGATCCCCCATCTGAATACAACCTAAAACCCAATTTGCTTTTCTTTAGCTGCCTGGCATTGTGCTACCTCCTAACCTCCCAAATCTATTACCACCTCCAGATCCTTCTCCTGTGTGACACACTCCAAAATTACCCCTTGCATTATGTAATCTCCATTTTAATTGTTCTTTCGCATCCCCAACACCTTACACTTGCTCAGGTTAAATTGCATCTGCCAATATTTTGCCCAGTCTATGCAAGTTCAAATACTTTCCTGAATCTGATCACTACCCCATCCGATATCCACCTTCCCACCAAGCTTTGCGTCATGTGCAAATTTGGAAAGCCCATTCTTCACTCCATTATCCCAATCGTTGATGTAAATAATGAATAATAATGGTCCAAGTACTGATCCCTAAGGTACCCCACTATGTACATACTCCCAGCAAGACATCCTCCCATGCAGAGCCACTCTTTGCTTCATATCACGAAGCCAGTTTGCAATCCAATCCCTCGCTTTTGCTAACAACCTATGATTTGGAACCTTATCAAATGCCTTCTTAAAGTCTACATATACTAACTATGTCCACTGCCTTTCCTCCATCCACTCATTCAGACACTGCGTCATAGAACTTCAAAAGATTTGTTGGACAGGAACTACCTTTGGTAAACCCAAGTTGACTTCCTTTATTTAGTTTGTATTTATTTAAATGGTTCCTCATTTGGTCCCTAATTAATGTCTCCAACACCTTCCCAACAGTGAAGTCAAACTAACAGGTCTATATTTCCCCAATTCTTCGCTTGATCCTTTCTTAAATAATGGTATTACATTTGCTGCTCTCCAATCCTCCGGTACCTGTCCTGACTCCAGGGAACTATTGAAAATATCCGTTAATATCTCGCTTACCTGCTCAGCCACTTCCGTCAATACTCGCGGGTGCATGTTATCTGGCGCCAGAGTCTGATCTACTCTTAGATTTCCAAGCAGCTCCTTTTCGTCCTCCACTCCAACCTGGATCTTCTGTAAAAGCCATTCCTTACCTCCTCAATATATACTCTCAGCTATTGGCAATTCTCCTAACTGTTCTTGTCTAAAAGGTGAAGCAAAATACCTGTTTAATGAGCCTGCCATCTCACTTTCATCACTAACCACTCTTCCGGTGCTATTCCTCAATGGGCCCACACTTGTCCTAACCTGTTCTTTTCCCCTAATATACTTAAAGAAAGCCTTGTTATTATGTTTAATATTCTTAGCCATGTCCTTCTCATACTATCTTTTGGTTTGCAGAGTTATTTTCTTAACTTGCCTCTGTGTAATCTAATAGTGATATAGAGTAAATCTAACTTCACTCCTGATATTTTAAACCTAATAACTGTCTTCTGCTTCTCCTTAATATAATTCCTTATCTCACTACTCAACTACCCTGGTCTCTTTCTGAATCTAAGTTTACACCTCATTAGAATGTACTTATTCTACACTCTACAATTTGCTCCTTAAAGGTTTCCTATTTCTCTGATGCCGATTGTCCTGTTATTAACTTCACCCAATCTACATCAACCAACACTCTCCTCATACCCTCACGGTTCGCCTTCCTGAAATCTAATAGCCTTACTCTACTATCCTGAACTCGAACCTTTCACAATCTCTGCACACAAAATACTATGGTCACTTGCTCCTAAATACTCCCCTACCTCCACCTCCTCCACCATATTGGGATCGTAACTTAAAAGGAGGTCTAACACTGCACTCCCCCTCGTGGGCTTATCTACAAACTGGGTTAAAAAGCAATCCTGGACTTAGACTAGGAAATCCTCATCCGCTCTGTCCTTTCACTGTTCCTGGACCCAATCTATCCCTGGCAAGTTAAAATCCCCCATAATCAATACTCTTCCCTGACCACATGCCATTTTTAATTCTTCATGTACTCCTCCTTCCTACTCTTTCTTCACACCCAGAGCTCGATAAAGGCAAACTACCAGTATCTTACTGTTTATACAATTCCCAATCTTTACCCATGCAGAATCCTCTACATTATTTCTCTTGATGCAATGCAGTTTTTTTACCAAGACTGTGAGTCCTCCTCCTATTCTGTGCTTCCTATCAAACTGATACACCTTGTAGCCTTCTAATCCTGTCCTCCAGTTACTCTCCTCCTTAAACCATGTCTCACTCACTGCAAATATATCGTACTCCTCGCTATCCACGTTGGCATCAAGCTTATCCATCGTATTATTTAAACTTCTGGCATTGGTATAAAATATGTTTAACTTTTCCCTTCCTGAAATTATATTTTCTTGCCTGGCCTTACTCATCACAATTACATCATCTGTTCCTTCCTAAATACCTTCTCCACACTCCACTGGCATGATCAAAATCCACCTCCCAACCTAAGCCTAAATTCCTTCCTCAATTCCAAATGCTTCTTAAATGTAAAACATTTAACATAAACTTTGCACACAACATGTATAACCTTGCTGCCCCTTTTCTTTTTAACTTGTGGCCATGATTCTGGAAACACTCCCTTTGTCCCTGAAATGAATCCAACTGCCTCGTAAATGGAAAACCTTTCTCCCTAAATCTTTCTTCCAGCCATTGGTTGACATCTATCATTCTGCTCATAATTTCAATATCGTTTTCAAATTTTGGGAGAATCCCAGAAAACATTACCTCACAACCATTTTCTTTCAGCCGCTGACCCAATTTCCTGGATCTATTTTCACCATTGAAATAACATGAGGTCCTCTCCAACAGTGGCAGTCAGGTCAGGAATGGGAGCATGCACCGGAGCAGCGCGTCGCTGCATCCACTTTCTGCCAGTACTCCAGGAGCCTACATCTGGCGATCCCCCAAGCAGATGCCTGACCCATCCCCATCTCCATGAGATGCTGATTATCCTGCTGAAACCACGAGGCAAGTGGTCGGCCCATTGGCCTCCTCCACACACGAGGCTCCCTTGCTGAGAGAAACTGGTGAACAAGATCAGCGTCAGGAAAATGAGCCACATGTCCATGCAGCCGTACCTGACAATCATAGACTATGCAAGTAACAAATCTCGTTTGAGTCTCTCTCAGCAACCGCTCGTGGGATACAAAATCCGACCAGCGATTGCCAAGGATTCCAAGAAGAGATCTGGTACCAAAGGAATTCAGTCACTTTCCTAGATCCCTGATCAGAGTCCAAGTCTCACATCCATAGAGGAAGAATGGAAGCACCAAGGACCTGAAGACTTTGACTTTCATCATCCCACACAGGTATCAGCAGCACCACACTCCATGACACAGTGTATCCATGACTCCCCAGACCTGACCCAGACATGTGTTGACCTCTGGCTCACAGGAAGCAGAGACAAGAGTATCACTGCCAAGGTAAATTAATCTCTCCGTGACCTCAACATCCTCACCACAAACAGGTACAGACAAGAAAGCAACATCCATGATGTCACTGAAAGCCTGGATCTTAGTTTTTACCCAGGAAAACCATAATCCCAGTGGATCAGACTCCTCATTCAGCACGTCGAGGGCCCCCAAAAGGAAATCATGAGTCTCCACAAAAATGACTGCATCTTCTGTGAAATCAAGGTCAGAGATCTTGACATTCCCAAATGATCCACCGCAGCTTGATCTCTGAGATATCCTCCCCAGAATCCAGTTCATACAAGTGTGGAAGAAAGTGTGGGGGCCAGTGCACACCCCTGACAAACTCCAGTAAGAACTGGAAATGTCAGAGATGGTAGCACAACATCTCGAAGCACTCAGTTCCAGAATTTAGTTCAGACATCAGATTGATCAGTTTTGGTGGCACCCCACGAAGACCAAGAATCAAATGCTTTACAGAGATCAACATAGGCTACAAGCAGCCTCTGCCGAAACTCTCGTCGGTGTTCAGTGAGGAACCGAAGAGCAAGGATACGGTCATTCATTGACCTCTTTGTTGTAAAGCCTGACTTCTCTGGATGCTGGTGCTCAAGCAGATGGTGGCGAACCATCTCAAAAATTATGCGAGCAAAGACCTTGCCTGGAACTGAGAGCAGTGTCACCCATCGGTAGTTGTTGCAGTCCCACCGATCACCCCTTCCCTTTCCAGAGAGGGACAAAAAGGCCCTTCTTCCAGTCAGTTGGGATGATGCCTGTGTTCCAGGCAGAGCACAGAATTGCATGCAATGAGATCAGTACGTCATTTAAACCAGCCTTGAGAAGTTCAGCATGGATGCCACAGATCCCAGGAGCTTGACCCCATTTCAACCGGTTCACCGCAGTCTGTGTTTCCACAAACAAAGGTGGATCATAGTTGGTTGGAGGGTGAGCAATAGAGATGGTAACATCCCTGACATGCAACAACAGCTGGTGGATCAGCCTGGTATAGCCGCTCAAAGTAACTGGCCCACTGGTCCTCCACTCCAGACTCCTCTGTCAAGAGCCCACCACCCTCCGCTCTAATTGCAGTACACTGAGGGGGGGCTTGGAGGAATGCAATGCGTGAATTCCCCTGTAAGCAGGACGAGAATCACTTGACCACAGGCGATGCTCTCCCCCTTTAAAGATTCCATGCACATAGGCCTACTTGTCCACCCTTAGTGCATATACAGTCATACACCACAGCTCCCTGAACAGCTCAGCTCTGCAGTTCATCCTGGCCCTTTGACTCTTGTCAATGGTATCCAGTGTCCCTTGAAAGACAAAATTCTTCTTCGCCCTCTGGTGAGTTCCAAAACATCCACCGGCAACATCAAGGACGGTGGTCTTAAAGGCACTCCACAACTCTTCAGGATTACCCAAAGCACCAAGACCCCCCAAATCCCCACTCGGCCTATGTGCAAACTCCTCAGCTACCCTCTCTTCCTTGAGCTTGCCAACATACAGCCTAGACTGGGATGGTACCATTCTCCTATATTTAAGCTGCAACTTCAGAGTTGCTCCAACAAGCCTGTGGTCAGTATTGAAGAACTGAGCACTCTGGTAGACCCTGCAGTTCTGGATCATCCTAAAGTGACCATCACTGAGCACATGGTCAATCTCCTTTGCCGCACCTCAAGTGTTGCAATACAAAGTTCCGCGATGAATTTGTGGGTGCTGAAACCATGAACCAGCCACCCTAAGTCCATGACTTCTTGCAAAGTCAAGTAACTTAGTGCTATTCTGGTTCACAGTTCCAGACCCATTGGGACCAACACATGTCTCATAACCATCCCAATCAGGTCCAATTGATGCATTGAAATTCCCCAAGACTAGAAGAGTATCTCGCCTGGTGCACTGATCAACAACAGACTTGAGCGTGGTATATAATTTGTCCTTCACTGTGAGATCATTCGCCTCAGTCAGAGCAAACAGAGACCAGGGAAATGACACCGAAGGAGTGATGAATCCTTCGTCTCATAATACGCTTGTTGACCGGTGTTACCTCAATTATCAATGGAGTCACCTTGTTGGACACAGCTACAGCAACTCCTTGGGCATGGTATGCATCAGAGTAACCCGACCAATAGTCGTTGCAACCACCTGTCATGATCTCTCTGCAATTCGGTCTCCGAACCTCAGAGAGTGCTGCAATACCGATGTCCAAACACTTGAGCTCAGATGACAACAGAGACAGGTGATCATCCTCTCTTAGGGATAGGACATTCCAGGCACCCATCCAAAGGGACCACCTCAGGTTAACCCAAGGAGACCGTCGTCTAGTGGATGACACCTCATTACCACCCTGACACATATGACCGCAATCTGATCCAGGAAGTTTTCCCTATAATTTTCCTCCTTTCACCAAATATTGGGGGTCCCGAAGGCTTTGTCCCAATCCAGTCATCTGGTGAGCTGCACCTGCGGAGGGCGGCTGCACAGGAGGTACTCACACGGAGTGGGTTTTCAGATTTTTTCGTGCTTTTCTTATTTTTTGTGGAATGAAGGGTTTTACGGTGGCCGGAGTGCAAATCCTGTTACCAACCTTCTAATAAATTTAACCCAACTGCAGGAGAACGTCCGTCGACACGGTTGGGTACTAGATATGGATGCTGGTTGGCTCCCAAGGAGCTCCTCCGCCCTTTGACAGGTTTTGCTTTTCATCCTGCTGGGTGTCCTGTCCATATCATACACCATCTTCACCAAGAAACTTGGTGGGGGAGATAGTTTAGTCACCAGGAACCTGACCATGCAACAGGTTAGTGCAGGTTTACATGGTACCTGTAACAAGTCACAGATCTAATCTGATCTGACCTGACATAAGGTCCAAAAATAACACGAGGTCCTCTTCAACAGTGGTGGGATCTGCAATAACTTGCACCACTAATGGACTGCAATGATTGGATGATGAGGTGTTGTTTTACACTGTTATGCTTGTTATTTTACAAACAACAGTATGATATATTGAATGCAGTTGTATTCAAATTAAAATGTCAGTTTTGGGAATGGTATCAATTGTGTGACTGAATTTGCATTTTTTTTTCCCACGAGTCTATGGCTGCATGGGAGAGCTTGACTGCGCACTACATGGAAGACAATGACATGAGGAGACAATTGAGAAATACTATACACAGAGAAAATGTGCTTTGAACCTGGAGTAACAGTATGATGGGGGGCGGGGGGGGGCATGCTAACACGGAAATACAAGACAGGCCAATCAGGAAATTCCTGGGGATTATGAAGGACGTACATTTGGGATATTCTGGAAATTGAACAAGTTTGAGTTGTCTTATAGGAATTTCATAATGCATTATGTTATTGGAGGAGGAGGAGGAGGAGGAGGAGAAGATTGGGACCATACTCTGTGCAGAACGTTGGTGCTGCTTAAGCAGTCTCCTTGGCTCTTGGGAACAATCCTGGACAGGTCGCCGCTCCGACACAGGATACCAGCATGCTGGCACTCATTCTGCCGACCTCGGAAGGACGACAGGCCGCGTTAACCCCACCTGGTATTAATTCAACAGCTGAGCAGGATTTGAACTCAGGACCCAAGGATCCAAAGCCCACCACCCTAATTATTAAGCCAACACCAGACATATGTTATTGGGTAGGTTTGATTTTCCCAGTAAAATTCCAAATACATTACACAACCAAACACTACGAAGTTTGAACCACCAGGACTTCATGTTGTCTCATCAGTAAATCAGCCTTCGTGAATGGTGATACCCCATTTTATTCACTAGCAATCACAGCATTCTTGTTGGGAGGTGGTCGTTCCAATATTTACAACTGTCATCGGTTGATGAATCGACTTCAACTGATTTAGAATGAAGTCCTCGATTTTTGTAGTTATCTGGATCTCAATGAGAAGAATTCCTCGTGTGGCACAACCAAGGTCATCAAAGGTTAATACACTGATCCTACATTTCTAATACAGGGATTATTGACTTTGACCAGTGCAAAGACTTTCTGCTTGGGTCGGATATCATGGCATGTTTAATTGCAGATGGGATGGCTGGTTGAACTTACTGTCGAAAAGGCAGCATGCTCTAGGATGCATCACTGGGTTAATTAATATCTTAAAACCCTTCACTGATTTCATTAAGCTGAAGTGTGGACAGAAATGAACAAAGAATCGGACAACATAGTGGCAAACACATTTATACTGCCAATCTGTATGATCAATTATACCTGACGAGGTGAATACACCTGGTGTTGCCCGGGTTCTTTTTGAATGAATTTAACCTTCTGTACATAGGTCTGACGTGAGCCCAATATCAGTTCCCTATTGGGCCACGACAGTCATAGCCGAAGGGGGTTGGTGAGGGGAAACACCCCCACACCTCCCCCCGTCCCCCGGCCAAGGGGCCTTGCCACTTTGCCTATGACCTTCCCGGGGACCGTCCCAACATTTTTTGTTTCAGAGGTTTCCTTCTATCCTTCACCGTTCAGGAGATTAGTGCGTGCAGACAAACAAACAAACAAACAAAAACTTCACATTATACATTAGATAAGAAAAGACTAGCGGCGGATAGTGGAGATGGCCATTTGGCCCACATGTCTGTACTTTATCCACACACTTCATATTAATCTACAAGTGGCACAGAGTGGCCGAGAATTTGGTGAGGCCTCATATAGAATATGTTGTACTGTTTTGGTCACCACATCTAAGGAAGGAAATGGCTGCCACATCGCGGGTACAGACAGCGTCGAGCTATTAGATTGATTTCAGTGATGGCTCGAGTAAGCTCTGAGGAGCGTTTGAAGGAGACATGACTTTATACATTGGAAGGGAGGCAATTGCGAGGGGATCTGATGGAGAAGTTTAAGATAATGAAGGGTGTGGACAAGATCAGTGCAGTGCAGTTTTTCAGCAGAGTGGAGAGTGTTAGAACCAGAGGCCACAGCTTGAAGGTAAAAAAAAAGATCTGAGTTCGGACCGTTTTAAGGCCAGGGGTCTTTCAGTCGGAGAGTGGTTAATGCATGGACTGGTCTCCCTGGAATGGTAATGACAGCGGAAGAGGTTGGTAAGTTTAAATGGGATTTATATATGTTCCTGGATGCGTTGGAGATGGAGGGGTATGGGGATATTGGCTTGCGTGGGTGGTTGCAAGCTTATATGTGGATGGATGACGATACTGGGATTGTTGCACCGCAGGCATGATGGGCTGAATGGCCTCCTCCTGCACCACAGATCCTTATGTATCCCTGTGCGTCTTTTCAAGAGGCATCTTTTCCTTGTGTGAGAACTTTAATGTCAACAACCAAAATTGTGACGGTTGAGTTACAACTCAATCTTCTCCCAAACGCGGCAAGACCTAAATTTTAATCCGACTTCATTCCACGAGTGGACAAACTCAGAACAAGATGGCTCAAAGGTGTGCACTCTTACAAATG
>NC_140964.1:95984854-96064854 GCF_056783735.1 Eptatretus burgeri | reverse complement strand
AAAAAAAATCACCTTTTCTCCTTCCAAAACCGAGCCAAGGTGTGAAAAAGTACCAAGAAAGAAAAACGATGATTGGTGGACAACAACTTTAAAGTCACACAACTATTAGAATGGTGCAGCAGGTGGTAGGAGACACTACATACATGTATTTATGTATTGTTACTTGAAAAGAGGGGAGGGGGTCCATAGTTAGATCGCTTTAAGAATAGTATGGACCATGTGATTGCATAGTATAAATTTCCCCTGTAATAGCTATTTATCCAGAGGTAAGCCACAATGTAAAACGTGCACTGAGAAGGCAGTGAGTGTTTTTTTTTTTTTTTTTTTTTGTATACCTTGGTCGAGGCTCGTATGAGAGCTAACACACAACTCACAGCAAGGAGGCATGAGACAAGAGGGGCGGGAGTGGAAGGGACAAAACATTGGGGAACAGACACAGGTGAACTGTGGAAGGGAGAGGGATGGGGATGGGACGGGGAACATGGCGAGGGGAAGATGGACATTTCAGGGACTTTCAGGAAGGAAAGCAGGAGAATTGAAGGAAGTGGGCTTGGGTGGATTATCGGGGGTAGAAAAGATCGAGGATTTGGATGGGGGAAGATAAGAGGTGGTGGTGAACAGCTGTTTTGAAAGCCTGGAGGGAAGAATGGGAAAGAATAGAGTGAGGAAGTTTATTCCAAAGGCGGGAAAAAGAGGAATGAAAGAGTGAAGATGAGCAGTGATTCGTGATTTTGGTAGTTTTACCAGAAGGGGGTTGTTGGCGGACCTTGAGCGCCCTGTGGAAATGTGGTTGGGACAAATCGCAGAGAGAGCAGGGGGCAAGGCTGGAGAGTGAGTCGGTAGAAGACAGAAAGACCACCGACCAACCTGCGGTGATTGAGTGAGACGCCCAAAGACTCAGCTTCATTGCGGGAGATGCCAATGATCTTAGAAGCCGTGGTTTCGACAGCGTGAAGTCGAGAAAGGTGGGAGGCAGGAGCACCAGCCCAGAGGGGAGAGCAGTACTCCATCAGGCTATGGACAAAAGCTTTGTAAGTGGTCAGGCGCTCAAGAGGGCCGAGGAAGGACTTTGCACGACTGAGGATTCCTCAGTCGGCGACTGGCTTTTGAGGCGAGGTTGGAAATGTGACTTTCCCAGGAAAGGTCATGGCAGATAGTGAGACCCAGAAGCTTGAAAGAAAAGACTTCTTCCAGAGGATTGTTGAGAAAGTGGATGGGGGGTTTTGTAAACGGTCCTTTCAAGAGACATAGTGAGAGTGTGAGATTTGTCTGGATTGAAAGACATGTTCCACGTGTTGGACCAGTTTGTGATTTTATCCAGATCTGCAGTGAGCGAAGAAGCTGCTGCTTGCCGGTCTGAGGGATGACAGATGGTACGGCAGAGGGTGGAGTCATCGGCAAAGAGAAATAGAGGATTTTCCAGAGAGTCCGAGAGATCATTGATGAAAACCAGAAAAAGAACAGGGCCCAGAACGCTACCTTGAGGAACTCCAGCCTGCACAGGAAGAGGGGATGAAAGAACTCCATTTAGGGCCACACGTTGACTGCGACAGGAGAGGAAGTCTGTGAGCCATGAGTGGAGATGGCCTTGAATACCATGGGAAGAGAGTTTGGTGAGTAGGGCAGGGTGCCAGACTGTGTCAAAAGCACGTGATATGTCCAGGGATACGGCTCGGATTTCCTGTCTGGCATTGAGGACCTCCATCCATTGATGGGAGAGCAGTAGCAGCATATCTAGGGTAGAGTGACCTGGTCTGAAACCAAATTGATGATTGGAAATCAAGCCATTGGACAAGAGGAAGGATTTCATGTCTGAAGCGATGATGGATTCCATAACCTTGCTGATGATTGGGAGAAGGCTGATTGCTCTATAGTTACAGGGATCTGTTTTGCACCTTTTTTATGCAGGGCAGTGATGTTAGCAGATTTCCAAGCAGATGGCAGATGACCTTGGGTAAATGAGAGAGTGAATAGAACAGAGAGAGGGTGAGCAAGAGCAGAAGAGCAGGCTTTGAGGACACGTGGGCTGATGCCGTCTGGACCGGTTGCAGAATCTGACTCGAGGTTTGAAAGCAAGCTCTCCACCTTGTCAGGAGAAAAGGATACAGAGTCCAGGGACAGTTGGGTGCGACTGGGTAAAGTGGGTAGAGATAGTGATGGGTTTGGGACACAAGATTTAGCTGCAAACACCGAGTTTAGACATTCAGCTTTATCACGTGTGGAATCAGCTGCGCGGCCATTTGAGGTAAGGGAGGGGATGGAGGGGGAACATACACCAGAAACAGATTTGATTAAACGCCACCAGGATTTTGAGGAGGGAGAGAGGTTTGAGAGTTCAGACTTGAGATGAGAAAGATGTTGTTTTCTGGCTCTCCTGAGGGTAGCTACACACTTGTTCCGAGCTTTGTGGAAAGAACTGAGATTGCCCTCAGTTGGGTTTGCTTTCCATGAGGCAAAGGCAAGTTGTTTCAGGACAACTGCCTCGCCACAAGCTTCAGTAAACCAAGGGCGGGAGGAAGGGTAAGACAACTGAACACGAGAGGGGATAAATCTGTGCATGAGGGAGAGCAAGTTTCTTTGAAAGAATTCCCAGGATGAGTTGATGTTTGAGAAAGTAGTGATAGGAGACCAGTCTGTAAGTTTGATGGCTGCTCGGAGACCCTGCCAGTCGGCTTGAGTGAAATGCCAGACTCGACGGCGGTGAGGTGGTTCTCTGATAACAGCCAGAGAGATGTCCACTTTAACAAGGACGTGGTCAGAAGAACCAATTGGAGCGAAGGAAGAGCAGCAGATATTGAGAGTGTTAACTTTAAGACAGTGTAGGGTAAGTTTGTTGTGAAAAACTTCTTGTAAATCAGGCGAGGCCAGGTGAGGTCTGTGGCTCCGACCATTTAACACCAAAGGCACACTGCATCGCGCTTTCTGAGGAACAAGCATTTCAAACAATTTGGCTGGCAGGCCACGCAATTTGTGGTGACAAGCTGTCGAGGAAAGCGGAACACTTTTGTCAAGTAACAGGAACATGGGCACCAAATAACAGGGACCCACAGTGCATGATGGCAGTCTTCGAGTTCACAAGCCATTTCCACACTCCACGCAGCAGTTAAGCTTTGCACACACCGATGTCAATATATATATATATATATCTTCTTCTTCCTCTTTCGGCTGCTCCCGTTAGGGGTCGCCACAGCGGATCATCCGTATGATCCGCATCGTGATTTGGCACATGTTTTACGCCGGATGCCCTTCCTGACGCAACCCTGGTCGCCTCTTACGACACAGGGATATGGTACACCTATTTTAACCGGGGTATACACCGGCCCAGTATACTGGTACTCATTTCGCCGACCTCGGAAGGATGACAGGCTGAGTCAACCCCCTGGTGTATTAATTCAGTGGCCCAACGGGGCTTGAACTCAGGACCTCTTGGATCCCAAGCCACTGCCCTAACCACTGCGCCAACACCAGGCTATCAATATATATATATATATATATATATATATATATATATATATATATATATATATATATATATATATATATATATCTCTCTCATCTCACTTCCCTCATCGACGTTTGCACAGCGACATCACTCTCTGAGCCACACTTCATCCATCCAGAGCCAACCCACATGACTACACCATTGTAGTGGAGCCCCATACAGCTGGTGCGATCCACAAGCATTCACCTGTCCTTCGGGTCCAGTGATATATATATATATATATATATATATATATATATATATATATATATATATATATATATATATATATATATATATATATATATATATATATATATATACTGGTATACCGAAACAAATCGAAATGAAAAAAAAACCCGGTTTATCACCAACAAATCGAAGGAAGGTGTTGGCAATATCTAAATACCGTACATGATTGAAAAGGCTGAGATGCACTCGGCGTCTCGGCTAAACATGGAACAGGAACAATGAAATGTATGACATCAATATGTAACAGGAAGTAAGTACAGTGGGTTTTAACTTTTAACCCTCAGCATCCGAACACCTGCACAAGCAATTGCATTTTTTTAAGTATTTGCCAATTGGTTATTGTTTGTATGAATTTGGTGTGTTTTAGAAATCCTGTGCCGAGTCAGTGATCTGAGATATAGCGATACCGGTACGAAAGCGATACCAGTATGAAATATGAACTAGTTCCCATTCCCAGAATAAGATAGGTCTTCAATCTGCATGTAATTTAAAACACACTTCCAGTTCCCGCCCGTTGTTTAGAGAAAGATGGGGGGAGGGAGATTTAGATGGAGGGGGGGAGAGAAATGGTGTTGGGTTTGGCGTGTTTCATTGCCTGAGCAATGTCCACGGTCTCTCGAATCTCATCTCCAACTTTTGTCTTTTAGACGAACAATCCATCTTTCAACCCTTCTTTAACTTCAGCTACCGATCCATCACCGGTCCCTCTCCATGTAACTTCCAAAAAGTAACTCACTCACTCCTCAGTCATCATGATCCTGCCCTTTTTGACATTCAATCCATGCAATTCCCATGCGAAACTTCCCATACCTGAACCCACTCATTCGTTTCTCCATCTCAAACCCCTCTCCTCGTCCTTTAGCCTCCCAGCCCCCACGTCACACCATGCCCTTCAACCCCGCTCCCCCTGTTCATTCCACATCCAAAACCATCCCCCTCACCACCACCACATAACTAATAGTAACCAGAAGGGCACTCAGTAGAGGACATACGTCCGCCACGTAATGCCTTATCCACGAGAACTTATCGGGCACAATACATTTGTGAAATATCATACTATATAGTACTATATCGTTGTTGGCCCTATCTCTCAATGGTGAAGAATCAATATAAAATTAAATAATGATCATATCCAGATCCGGAATGGGATCTTCATCAAAATCGAATCAATTTGTCCTTGCGACACACCCAACTTGTCCACCAAGTTTCATCCAAATCCATCAACAACTTTTTTGAGATATCGTGCTATATATAATTTTTAGCCCAATCTCTTAATGGTGAAGATTCACTGAAAAAAAACTCCAGTAGTCAGATTAGGATCTTCACCAAAATAGAATCAATTCTTCCTTGTCACACACCTAAAGTGTCCACCAAGTTTAATCCGAATCCGTCCACAACTTTTTGAGATATCGAGCTATATATCGTTTTTGGCCCAATTTCTCAATGGTAAAGAATCACTTAAAAAATGTCTAGTCGTCGGATCCGGACCCGGATCTACACCAAAATCTAATAAGTTCGTCATTGGCACACACCGATACGAAAGTCCGCAAAATTTCATCCGGATCCGTCGACAACTTTTTGAGATATCCTGTACACAAACAGACAGAAAGGGGTGAAAACATAACCTCCTTCACCATCAGCGGTGGAGATAATTACCCGATATAGCTCAGGTCCCTCATTTCAGTAACCTGATCCGAATTACCCCATTACCTCATGACCTGAAGGCCGTAATATACAATGGATCCTTCTTTTCTTTCCTGCAAAACTCGCCCCCCCCCCATTCATTCCACATCCTATGCCTATCTCCCCACCATCACTACGTCACTAACAGTAACTATTAATTAGTAATTGAATGAAAGTGATACCGGTATGAAAGTGATACCGGTATGATAGCAATACTGATATGAAAGCGATACTGATATGAAAGCGATACCGATATGAAAGCGATGCCGATATGAAAGCGATGCCGATATGAAAGCGATGCCGATATGAAAGCGATGCCGATATGAAAGTGATGCCGATATGAAAGCGACGCCAATATGAAAGCGACGCCGATATGAAAACGATACCGATATGAAAGCGATACCGATATGAAAGCGATACCAATATGAAAGCGATACTGATATGAAAGCTATGCCGATATGAAAGCGATACTGATATGAAAGCGATACTGATATGAAAGCGACACCGATATGAAAGCGATGCCGATATGAAAGTGATACCGATATGAAAGTGATACCGGAATGAAAGTGATACCGGAATGAAAGCGATACCGATATGAAAGCGATACTGATATGAAAGCGATACCAATATGAAAGCGATACCGATATCAAAGCGATCACAAAATAAAAGCGATACCAGTATGAAAGCGATGCCGATATAAAAGCGATACTGGTATGAAAGCAATACCAGTATGAAAGCGATAGCAATATGAAAACGATGCCGATATGAAAGCGATACTGGTGTGAAAACGATGCCAATATGAAAGCGATAATGGAACGAAAGCGATACCGATATGAAAGCGAAAACGGAATGAATGCGATCCTGATATGAAAGTGACAATGGAATGAAAGCGATACAGATATGAAAACGATACCGGTATGAAAGTGATATCGATATGACCATGCTCGTACAGGGTTCTGCGATAGTACGATACCGGTACGGTGATCACGATGGATCTCGATTCTCGACCTGTGCCGATTACCAAGACTGATCTTGCTTTAAAACAAAATCATTTGTAATACAAGTTGAAGTTGGAAGTAAAATAACCATTCTCATCATAAAGGGGGGGGGGAGCCCTGTGTGGGAAAACTGAAAAATTACTGTATCTTGATGTGTTCGTCATACTAGTCTATGAATATGGAATGGACCATTGGACGATTGCGTATTTTTGTAACCTGCGAAAAAAAGCAAATTATTTGATATATTTTTATTCAAACAATACTGATATACCGGTATAATTCCACTGATATATTGATATCGAAGAAAATTTATATGGATGGAACTAAGTTTACATACAGCCCGATTGACTCACTGTCTGAGGCCTAACTGAAGGACACTGCATGATACTACATCCCAGGTGAGCTCAAAAGGCTTGTAGAATGGAACCTGATGGAAATTTTGAAAAGGTGACATTTCTCTCATTCACAGAGTCACATCGTTTTTCGGATGTTGGTCAGGAAAAGCGTTACTGAGAGCTACAGAATGGAGGGAGGGCATCAAAAAAACTGCCAAAAAGAGTCACATTTTGTGCACAAGTCCATTAACATTGAGAGCTCAAGTCCATTAACATTGAGAGAGTTGTTTAATTAAGGCACAAATCCACCTGTAAAATTATAACTCATTGAGTAGTTGAAGATATTTAACTATTTTCAAGTTTCTGAGACCTATTTCAGGCACGACTACATTTGACATGCAGCTTAGGATAGATTACTAAGTCTTCTAGCGGCACTCCACCAGCCATTTGGTGCTGATTAAGCATACGAAAAGTGGATCTCAAGATAGACGACCATTGATATGAACAAATAAGTGCTCAATGAAGGATTACTCTTGTGACACTTCGATATGCAAGGTTTGTTTTATTGTTAATTTGTGACATTGCGATTTTATGGAGATCTCAATTTAAATGACAGCCCATTGGTGTCGTTTGTGAAGATGACGAGTCCCAAGAATCCAATATTAATGTCTCAGTTTGTAAACTTTCCCTGAATTATGCTCCTTTGTGATATCTGAAATAGTCTCAATGTAAGTCTCTCTCACCACTAGGGTCCATTTCTGTCTCACCGTTAGACATCGATGCTCTTCAAATAGGACATGGCCAATAAAAAGCACCTGATATGCGAAGTGTTGAATGGAGTCATTCGGTTTTGCTTTAATTGTATCCTCGTAGGTTTTTAAGCGTGACCAGTGAAGCAAACTCGTGTGTTCCATCTAAGCTACTGTTTTCCATCACCAAGCACCTCTAATGCAGAACTCGAGCTATTTTGTACCTTTATGGAGAACAAAAGCTCATGGTTGTTTGTAACAAGAATAAGTGAATGTTTCATTTTACCTCTCAGTTCATAAAACAAACAATTGAGTGAAGATTTTTTTTTTGTAAACAATGTCGAGGCTCATGGAATAGCTCGAACATAGAATGGACCATCACGGAACAGAACAAAAGGAACAGTAGAAAGAAAGGAAGCGCGATGCAATACACCAATTGCAGGGAAGATGGACAAAATAAAGAGAGACTTGGAGAAATAAGGGATGTGGGGAAGAATGAAGGCTAAAGAGGGCACAAGCGGGTGGGCAACATAAATATAGCCACAAACACTCAGGAAGGAAAAACTGGAAACTTGAAAAGAGGTGGACTTGGCGTTAACACAGTAGAAAAAAAAATCATGGCTTTAGAAGGGAGTTGATCTGAGATAGTGTCGAACGGCTGTTTTGAAGCCCTGGAAGGAAGAATGAGATGCTAGAGACTGTGAATGAGTGCAGGTGAGCAGTGATTCTAGATTTTTGGTAGTTTTACCAGATGGGGGTTACTGGGTGACTGCTTGTATCCTGTGGAAAACTGAGGGGGGGGGAGGAAAGAGCAGAGGAGACAACACAACAATGGAGGCAGTAGAAGATGGAAAGACAACCGACCTCTTTGCGATGTGAAAGCGATTTAAGTCTGGAGACTCATCTTCAATGTAGGAGATTACAATGATGTTGAAGGCCTTGGTTTCCATTTCATCAAGTTTAACAACATGTGAGGCAGTGACACCAGCCAAGAGGGGAGAGCAGCACTCCATTGAGCTGTGGATGAAGGCCTTGTCGGTGGATAAGAGTTCAGGTGTGTCAAGGAAGAACATTGCACAACTGATTATGCCCAGTCAGTAACTGGCTTCTTATTTTTTGGGAAGAGTCAGGGCTCATGGAAGAGGTATAACATTGAATGGGTCAGGATGCAACAGAACAAAAGGAACAGCAGAGAGAGAGGGGGAAAACAACAACAGCAGAATTGAGAGAGAAAATAGAGGGAGACTTCGAAAAACAATGGGTGTGGGGAGATACGGGATAGGGGAGGACACATGAGGCAGAGAAGATGGATAGAGAAACAAATTCTCAGGAAGGAAAAACTTGAAATTTTTAAGGTGGGTTTGGGGTTGAGGTGAGGCATTAAGGGGGAATAAAAGATCATGGATTTGGATTGGGGATGATCTGTGATGGTGACGAACAGCTGTCTTGAAGATTTTGAGTGAAGAATGAGATTGAAAAGAAATTGGAAGTTGATTAAAGAGAATGCGGAGAATGTGGAAGGAATTTGGAGGTGAATAAGAGTCAGCAACTGTCTTTGGAAGCCAACTTTGAAATGTGGTTTGCCCAAGAAAGATCATGGCTGATAGTGAGATCCAGAAGTTTGAGTGACTGAAGTTCCTCAAAAGGATTGTTAAGAAAATAGAGGAGAGGGTTTGCCAGACGAGAGAGAGAGAGAGAGACAGAGAGAGACAGAGACAGAGACAGAGACAGAGACAGAGACAGAGACAGAGACAGAGACAGAGACAGAGACAGAGACAGAGACAGAGACAGAGACAGAGACAGAGACAGAGACAGAGACAGAGACAGAGACAGAGACAGAGACAGAGACAGAGACAGAGACAGAGACAGAGACAGAGACAGAGACAGAGACAGAGACAGAGACAGAGACAGAGACAGAGACAGAGACAGAGACAGAGACAGAGACAGAGACAGAGACAGAGAGAGACAGAGAGAGACAGAGAGAGACAGAGAGAGACAGAGAGAGACAGAGAGACAGAGAGACAGAGAGACAGAGAGACAGAGAGACAGAGACAGAGAGATTTGTCAGGATGGAAAGACATTGCACAAGTGTTTGACCAGCTTTTTGATTTTATGAAGGACTGAAGAGAAGGAAAGGGTGCTGCCTACTGATCTCAGGCAAAAGGGATGTTCCAGCAAAGAGTGAAATCTTCACCAAATAGATAAAGGGGATTTTCCAGAAAGCCAGAGAGATCCTTAATGAAGATGATGAATAGGACTGGGCACAGAACATTGCCTTGGGACACTCCAGCCTCAACAGGGAGAAGAAATGAAAGGATGCCATTGAGAGCCACACATTGGCTATGAGAGTAGATGATGTCAGTAAACCAAGAGTGGAATTGACCTTGGATGGCATCAGCAGAGAGATTGGAGAGCAAGGTGGGATGTCAGGCTGTATTGAAAGCCTGAGATATATCTCAAGAGTTGGCCCTGATCCCATGTCTGACATTCATGGCCTCCATCCATTGTTGGGAGAGTAGGAGCAGTATGCCCAAATTAAAGTGACAAGGTCTGAAACCAAATTGGTGATCTGTGATGAAGCCAATGGAGAAAAGGAATGATTTCGTATCAACTCCAATGATGGATTCCATGATATTGCTGATGATTAGAAGTCAGCTGATAGGTCTTTAGCTCAGGGGATAATTTTTTGCACCTTTCTATGTAATGCAGTGAAGTTGGCTGCTTTCCAAGCAAATGTAAGATGACTGGGGACAAACGATAGGGTGAAAAGGGCAGAGAGAGTAACTGCAAGAGCAGCAGAGCAGGTTTTTAGGAGATGTAAGCTGATGCTGTCCGGTCCAGTTGCAGTCAGAGTCAAGGGTTGAAAGAAACTTATCCACCTTCACAGGTGCAAAAGCCACAGAGTGCAGGAGCAGTTCGGTACGATGCGGTAGGGAGGATGCAGAGAGCGAGGCGTTGCACACACAAGATTTGGAAGCAACCACAGCCTTGAGGCATTCGGCCTTTTCACATACACATGTCAGCTGTGGTGCCGTTTGAACAGGGAAGGGATAGAGAGGGAGCATATTCCTAAGACAGACTTAACAAGACACCACCATGTTTTAGAGTAGGAGACAAGTTTGAAACTTCAATCTTCAGGTTGGACAGATGTTTTCTGGCTCTCCTGGGAGTAGACACACACCTGTTGTAGACTTTGTGGAATTATATGAGATTGCCTACAATCGACTTTGCCTTCCAGGTAGAGAAGGTAAGTTATTTCAAAGCAACAGCTTCACCACAGAATTCAGTGTAACAAGGGCGAGAGGAAGGGTATGACAATTGAAGACGACATGGGATGTTTCTGTAACCATCTTGTCCAATTTGTGTGCCTCCTCCCTTACTCCTCATTATTTCCCATATCCATTTTTCATCCTTGTCCCTATATTTTCTTGCTCAACCCTGCTGTTGTTGTCCCTCCTCGAACACCTGCCCCCCTTCTTTCTCTCTGTCTGTCTGTGTCTGTGTGAGTGTCTGTCTGTCTCTGTGACACAGACACAGACACAGACACAGACTCAGTCAGTCAGTCAGTCAGTCTCTCTCTCTCTCTCTCTCTCTCTCTCTCTCTCTCTCTCTCTCTCTCTCTCTCTCTCTCTCTCTCTCTCTCTCTCTCTCTCTCTCCCTCCCTCCCTCCCTCCCTCCCTTGTTTATTTGGTTGTGTTGCATCCTGATCTGTTTTATGTTCTATCTCATCCACGAGGCTTGAATTCGTATTCAAATTTTTAGTAAATGTATATTTGTTTACTTGCAGGTATCATTGACTTGCTCAAGTGAGATGCCCACCAGCTGACAACAAATACTTTTCTCTGAAAGACTTTCAGTGGTATGCAACATTATTCACCTCCACCAATAATGCCACATTTCGATGAATTACGAATTTGGTTGAAACTATTTTTCCAAATGAGATTTTTTATTTACTACTAAGAACATCAAACTAAACACTGTTATTGTTGAAGGAGGCTACTTATCAGGAATACCTGCAAAAAACATGAACAAATCAAGATTCAATGGTTGCAAAAGTATTCAGTCCCTTCGGTCAGGAATTGGTGGAAGCACCTTTTTATAGTGAAGATTTTGCAGCTTTTTGCAGCATTGTTCAATGTTTGTCTTGTCTGACCACAACACCTTTCTCCACATGCCGGCAGTATGATTAAGATGCTTTTCCGCAAACTCCATATGATCATTTTGATGCATCATTTTCAATATTGGCTTCTTTCTTGCCACCTGTCCATAAAGGCCAGCTTGTGAAGTGAAGGGAAAAGGATATTGTTGATTGATGAACACTGACCTGCATCTCGGACAATGAGCCTTTCAGGTCGTTCAAAGTTATTGTTGGATTTCCAGTGATATCCCGGAACAGTTTCCTGCTTGTCCGGCTGCTGAGTTTGCATGGGCAACGTGATCCAGGTAGAGTCTGGGTGTTATTATATGTCTTCCACTTCTAAATGATGGGTTTCACTGTTCTCAAAGGGATAATGAGTGACTGAAATCTTCTTATAACCCTCTCCTGAACGGTGCTTCTCCACCACTTTATGTCTGACTTCTTTGGAAAGCTCCTTGGTCTTCATGTTTACTTTGTTGGTTCACCAAGTGAGTTGCATCTTAAAACTCCTTAGAAAAGTGGGGGAGCTTAATTTTTAAGTTAAACCAGTGATTACATACAGGTGAATTATATTGCACTTATTTTGTAACATTTCAAACAACAAATTTGCTCCTGAAGTGATTTAGGGTTAATTATGGAAAGGGTTTGAATACCTACGCAACTGAGAATCATCTGATTTTCTCTGTTAAAATAACTTATTTACATTTTATCTGCAATTTTTAGCTTTATCACTTTGGTGTAACTTATGAAAACTCATATAAATAAAGTTTGATTTGAAAGTATCATGAAATAAGCTCAGTTGCCATCAAAATATTCAAACATTGGAGGAGGGGGGGGGGTGATATTTTACAGGCCACTGTATTTTTTTGCACAAGAGGTGTTAAGTTTCTACTGTACTGCTTCTTTTAAAACACCCTGTATTATTTAGAAATACATTAAACCATGAACACCTTATAGTGCAGATAACATGCACACGACCCAGCATGTCCACCTTGCTTACCATCTGAATCATTAAATTACAGATACTATCTTTGTAATAGATTTCACATGGCTCCACAGTCTAAAGTGTCATCTAATGTGTGCACGCGCACACACACACACACACACACACACACACACACACACACACACACACACACACACACACACACACACACACCCACACACACACACACACACACACACACACACACACACACACACCAGCACTCTTTCAGCTCATTTTATGACATGCCATTAGAACTGACCGCCCACACTGCTCTTTACGCACATTCTGCCTCCAGAGCTCAACCACATCATTTTGCGTATAATTCATTTCACATGTGCAGTTCCCCGTGCGGTTACAGCTCTCCACCTGTGCAGTTCCAGGTCACACCTCGGCATTGTGCACCGACAGAGATCCAGATCATGTGAGATTTCGCTCTCGATTCTCTCATTGAGTTTCTGGATGAAATAAATGTAAGACTCACACCTATGAAAAACAACATAAGAAACCATTTTATAGCGAATATACATGAATTTATTGTACACTAAAATAACAAGCAGCATATTCTCCATGATGATGCACCCCTTACCTCATAACACCTATCCAAAACGTACCCACCAAGATTGGCACCTATATTTATAGCTTGTGCACTTTGCCACTGCATTATGCAATCCAAAATCATAATTGTTTTACCAGTGCAAAATGTTTTTCCTGTGGACTACAAAACAAAAATACCAAGTATATGCATGCACATGCACAAAGTTTTAGTTTTGGTCTTTCGTAAGGCAATTTTCTAATCTTGCTTGTGATTGAAAGGATCTGTAGGAACGTTGTGGACTTATAACCGGGTATAATGAGGCGGCATTTTGAAAGCGTGGTGCTAAAGCACATTACAAATGTAACTTATTGTGTGGATTGCTTGGCATTATAATCTCATTTTATGGAGGCAGTTCAGAGATCTGTGCCAGTTCGAGCTGTTTCTTATTAGCTTCTTTAATGGATTTTATACAACACAGGTTTTTCCACGGTAATCTTTTGAGCTAAAGAGGCAAAAAGGAGCAGAAGGAATGTTATAATATAATAATAGTTGCACGTACTTCTCAATATGATATTGTACAAAGATATACGAAGGTTGACGCAGACTTTTCATCTGGAGAATGAAACACAGCAAAAATAAATTTCACCAATCTATCAAGGTGTTCCCCCTATGATCAGT
Source organism: Eptatretus burgeri (assembly GCF_056783735.1). Taxonomy (NCBI): domain Eukaryota; kingdom Metazoa; phylum Chordata; class Myxini; order Myxiniformes; family Myxinidae; genus Eptatretus; species Eptatretus burgeri. Next base: position 96,051,017 of record NC_140964.1, on the reverse strand, counting down.
GCACACCTGCCTCACCAATGTCGTAGCACATTGAATGGCATCTGTGCAGAATTATTTGAGATAGGTTTGCAGCCATGATGCCTTCCTTCATCATTTGTAAATATAATATCACTCAGATATTATTTGAGGGATACAAAGAGGTGAAAATTGCAGGGTTGACAAATGTAGAGAGTATGGGTGATGATTTAGAACTTCCCAACCGTCTCTCCTCGAGGTCAGGTACCCAGGTCCTTTGAAGTCTGCTCGAGTCAATTTCCTTTGGTACCCACTTTGCACTCAAATCTTATTGAACTTCTGGTAAGAATGAATAATTGCTTCCACATTTCCCAATGATATCTATTTATTATTCTGCAATTTGATGTTGTAAGCCAGTGAGCGATTCTTCAAAATGAACTGTTCAATAAGTTTAATGTCCGCTTGTGTTAAGTGTTGGATGGCAGTTGTTTGCAGCTGAGAATGCTCAAGCTTTCTCACAAATCCAGTCATTTTGTACCCACTGCTGTATTTTAACACAACTATGTGGAATATATGCAACCCTAGAATGTGCAGACAGAATCCTTTGAATTGTGGTTGCTTTCTCGTTTTCCTACAAAAGAAACATAATGAAACACCACTAACTGCTCCACAGCAAACTTCGCTATGTTGGCCAACATCTTGGTTTTGCCCATGATATTTTGATCACAGTTGATGTTACTTCCTGTGTAACTTGTTTATATTTCTTTCCACAAAATTTCAGCATTGAAGTATAATTTTTACAACAATTGTAAATTTCTACAGAAACAAGATTTCATCATTCCCAAAGAAAAAAGTTCACAGTAACCTTGAACATTCTTCGTATAATCGTACTCATAGAGAGTTAGTGCAAAGACGTTTTTGTCACACAATGAGCTGGTGTACTGGGCAAAGAACGTTTTTGATTGACTTTTAACACAGTGTGCCCACCTGTATGTACGACCAATATTTTTTGTGAAGATTAATGTCGTATAGCGGAGTTCCAGGATCGACTTGTAAAATAATGAGACAACCTGTCATCTCAATTGCATGAAAGTGCCTGTAAAAAACTGAAAGAAAAAAAAGCCTATAAATACCACCTGAATATTAGTATTGCAAATGTTTCCTGTAAAAATATGAAAAAAAGATAATTTGCACTGTTTGTTACACTTTAAGAGCCAGCAAACAACATGCATTTAACGAGACTGCTGCCTCGTCATTATCCAATATAAATTATTACTATTATTAGTCGTAGTAGTTGTATTGCATTCCAATATAGAACGAAGGCAGTAGGTACAAAAACAACAATCCCTAGAATTTAATATAAAGGTAGTTAGGTGAGAAAGCAATGACTTAGCCTTTTCAGTATTCAGTCATCTAATTACTCAGCTCGTGGATACAATGCTGATAAAATATGAGATTCAGCACAGAAGGAAATCTCTTATTGATTCAGAGTAAATGTTCAGCCAAATTATAAATGTGCTGAACAACAAGCAGTGAGTTCGAAAAAAATTATTCAATAGAGTGAAATCGTGTATGAGATTTGTTTTGCAAGTTTTAAATTATTGCTAAGTCTTGGAAATATATAATGATCCAGAAAGATGAGTGGTGAAGAGGGGGAGGGTGGGAGGAGGGGGTTAAGTGGCAGAAGAAATTGAGAAATTAAGTATGATTAAGATTTGAGAGGTGCTCATTAGAGTATAAATCCCTGCCGTGGGCTAGATACTATTCTTAATGGTTGCCCTCTGTTATGAAAGATGAGCATGTTCATAAATTATATGCAAACAACTGGATGCATCAATTTGTATGTAGTGTTGGAGCTTCAGCTCACACAGCAACCATACTCTGAATTTCCATGCAGTATAACCAGATATTGAGGAATATCAAATAAAACAAGAAAAAGAGCAGAGATTGCAAACCCTCACGCGGACTTCTTTTGAGTGGTGTATTTTTATATGTTTTAGCATAAATCCAATATGGCTGCCAAATCATGTGAGCTATGACGTCATATGTGTGACCCTTTTGTTCCTCATGGTCACATGTGTAAAGTTTTGCCTCGATCTTTTCAGCCATTTCAGAGAAGAAGATTTTTGAAGGTTATTAAAAATAAAATAAACTATGGCTGCCAAATCACTTGACCGATGATGTCATCAAAAAAAGAATTGTAGACCATTTTATCCCTTGATGACCCTCAAACATTTTATACTGATCGAACGTTGCGTTCTACATATGCAATTAGAACGTCATAATGAAGGCACATATGATGTCATAAAAATATCACACTCATTCCCCACAAGGAGTACTTGCTATGTGCCACTTGTACACCCATGGCTTGGGGAACACTTGTGTGAAGTTTCCCCTCGATTTGGCCAGTTGTTATGGAGAAGATTTATGTAGGTTTTAGGATAAATAGAAAATGTCTGCCAAACCATGTTACCAATGATATCACATGTGAACCTTTTGTTCCTCATGGACAGGCGGTTATATGTGTAACGTTTCCCCTCGATCTGTTCAGCCACTTCAGAGAAGAAGATTTTTGAAGGTTTTTTATTTTTTTAACAATACGGCTGCCAAATAATGTGACTGATGACGTCATTAATTTTTTTTTTTCTGTGAACCATTATATCCCTACATGACCCTCAAAAATTTCCATACTGATCGGATGTGGCATTCTACATATGCAATTATGATGTCATAGCGAGAGCACCTATGACGTCATAAAAAATCACACTCATTCCCCATGAGGAATTAAATACTTACCGTGTGCCAAGTTTCAATTTTTTCCTTGATGCAGATTCAGAGATATAGAAGGTCCAAAGTTTTTTCCATTTTTCCAATATGGCTGCCACACCACGTGACCTATGGCGTTATAATTATCATTGCAACATTTTGCATAAGTAGTCGCACCAATGGTGAAAAATTTCACTCAATCTGACAAGCGGTTGAGGAGAAAATCATGAAAGTTCTGTGTGGACAAACAAACTGACAAGACAGGCATACAGACAAACAGACAAACGGACCCAAATGCAATATCCTCTCCGAACCCTTTGGCGAGGGTAATAAAACAATTGAATACCCATGGTAGAAGAACCATTTGGTCCTACCACAGAAAGCGATCCACCAACCGACAATTGGCATTCGGATTCAGTAAACTTGCTGAAGGTTTCACCCCGTCTGGAAATCAAGCCTGAACCTCTCGCTTACGAGGTGAGCATGTGAGCAACTCGTTGTGCTACACATCTCTTACAAAACAATTGTTATCAATTTCTTTAAAGCTATTTTGTTAAAATACAGGAAAACAAGATCGAAACAAACATGAAGAGATACTGAGATAACACTCCTTACACCAAGTCAAATGTCAAGCTCAAAATGAGTCCATCACTTTTGCATGCATAGACACAGACATAGACACAGACATAGACACAGACACAGACAGAGTTTTGTTTTATTAAATACTACATTCCCCACAATTATAATAATTTCTTGAACAGCAATGGCTCTTCTTAAAGCATACATTAACATCAAAAAAGATTGTTGTCAATGAAAAATTGACCAACATCCTAAAAGTAAATATATTTTCTTCTCGAAGTTCAGATGACGGACAGGGATTTTAGCTGGATCTTGCACTGTCACGAATACTACGTTTTTTTGTTGTTGTTTGACTTTCCTCTTAAGTGTGGTGAATCAGAATCTGAATGATGTCACTCTGGCGCCTTTGTGCAATTTTTCTGGAGGCCAAATATAACACCACTGATGTAGGGCCATGTTTTAACCGACACTGATGCTATTGCAGCGACACGATTCCTTTCCTGCGTGTTTTTCTCGCAAGTCCGAAATTTCTCTCTTTTTCTTTGTTTGTCTTTTTTTGTCGATGGATGGTCCAAACATTCGAAATACCTCCACATTTTTCCAACATTGGTCTAAAAGCAGCGTTGTGTGAGCGCATGACTCGCAAGTCACATGACAAATGTCACCAAATCTCATACGGACTGTAAAACAACATGGCGGCTGATGATACTCGATGAGTAAAAATACAATGATTTCCTGCTTATCACACTTCGGTAAAAGGTTGCAAATGCCTCTGAAATCCTTACTTGCCATTCAGGCAAGTTTCGACTGGGACTCTGCTCACCTGATAATTGTTACTCGCAAATGTTCAGCAGGTGAGTGTTAATGTCCAGCCTTGATTCCATTCCATTCCATTAGGACCACACTCTGTGCAGAGCGTTTGTGCTGCCTAAGCAGTCTCCTTGGCTATTGGGTACAATCCCGGACGGGTCACCACTCCGACACAGGATACCAGCAAGCTGGCACTCATTTTGCCGACCACGGAAGGATGACAGGCAGTCAACCCCACCTGGTATTAATTCAACAGCTGAGTGAGACTTGAACTCAGGATCTTGGGATCCCAAGCCCACCACCCTAACCATTAAACTAACACCAGGCATAGCCTTGATTACTTAAGGATCAATGAATGGATATCTAATATTTTTTCCTCGATTTGATAAAACATTGCTGATTAAGATACCTGATTTTTTATAGTGGGGAAGAGAAAATCTCTACAGACCCAAGTTAAATATTCAGGTATCACAAACCAAGTGTATCAACATAAACTTTATCCCATCATATATCAAGGCACACAAAAAACAACAACATGGGATCACCAATGCTGCAGCAAGAAGCCTGCAAGAAACTTCAAGGAAAGCACTGTCTTCTCTGCGGCAAATAATGCATCTAAAGCATCCTGACAGGTGGTGTAAAGTGCTTAAATGCAAAATAATACCAACATCTGGTCAAACTTTCAAACAACATACTCTGGACATCTGTGACCAAAGAGGTGACCATTGCAAGCTGAGGAGGTTCCAATTGGGGTGACCTGGATTTGTATGCAGCAAATACTATACAATACCACAAAGTGTGATACACCAGCTTTGTAAGTGAGCATAGTGCACATGCTGCAAGGACTCATTCTGATGGATCAAGTCAGTTACAACTGGAGGATGATACATCGAAATACATTACAAAGGCAATGGAAGACACACCTGAACACATTTGGACATCTACTGAGCTGCACAGCGTGTATTATGAAAAAGAACAAGATTCAAGGCATTCAGAGATTGTGTCACGTAGACAAATGGTGCTGAGGTTCAAAAATTATTGTGGGAATAATCTCTTGGTTATGAGAATTTAAAGGTATGCAAGTATGTTGTTTAAGACAAGGGAATACAAGGAAATCAGATGCAGGTGGAGGCCATTCAGCCCATCATGCCTGCGCGAAGACCACAATAATTTATCAACAGAAGATCCAAAGAAGAAAATGCAATTATTATTATTTTTTTTAAATCTGTTTATGGTTTTTTTTTGTATTTTTGTGTTGTTTTTTCTTCACCTCAGAGGAGGGGGCATGGGCTTGGTTAAAAACACACAACATCAACCGCACAACACCCCTTGAAGAGAACCCCACCAACAGCGCTCCATACACATGCACACAATCACCCATCAATGCTCAAACTACCTAAAAGTCTTGTCAACATCCCCATAACTTCCAGGTACCTATCTAATTCTAATTTCAACTTATCTCTTGTTCCAGGTCAGGCCAGATTAGATTATGTCAGATCAGGCCAGATTAGATCTGTGACTTGCTACAGGTGTCATGTAAACCTGTAATAACCTGTTCCATGGTCGGGTTGTCGGCGACTAAACCGTCTACCCCACCAGGTTTTTTGGTAAGGAGGGTGTTTGGATATGAACACCCAGCAGGATTAAAAACAAAACCTGTCAAAGGGCAGAGGAGCTCCTTGTGAGCCAACAGCCATCCATATCGAGTGTGCGACTGTGTCTGCGGATGTCCTCCTGCAGTTGGGTTACTTCTTGTTAGGAAGTTGGTGGGATGATTTGCACTCCGGCCACCGAAAAACCCTTCATTCCGCAAAACAGAAAAACGCAAAGAAATCTGAAAACCCACTCCGTGGGAGTACCTCCTGTGCATTTTCCATTCGCAGGGCAGCTAACCAGATGACGGGATTGTGGCAAAGCCGTCGGGACCCCTAATCTTTGATGATAGGAGGGAAACCACTGGTTAACATTCCTGGGTCAGATTGCAGGAGAGTGTGTCAGAGTGGTGCTGAGGTGTCGTGCAAGTCATGCTGTGCAAGCCTGCTGATCAACAGGGACCCTGATGATTGACATGTAATAATATGACTGCCACATTAAGGACAGCATACCACACCCAACCACAATCAATAGAACAGTTGTCCCTTCAGACCTGATGAAGGTTATTGCTTGTGGTTGTGCAAACCAGCACAAAATGCAGTCACAGGCAATGCAGCTGCAAGAATGCAAAGATGTCGTACCATTTTCTGAAAAAAGCCAGTTGCATGACAGGTGCAACAATGAACAAACTGCAAAACCTGGTGATAGTCAAGAGAAGGAGGCATAAGATCAGTACGCGAGTGACAAAGAGAGTGAGGAAGAGTTCGCATCATTGAGTATGGTAGTGCTCCATACGTAGGGGTGTGACGGGGGAAAAATGGGCGCCAAATCAAATGTGGACAAAATTATTTGTTGATAAACTATTTTACACGATAGAGTGAAGTCACAAGCCTTTAAAAACCATACCTTTTATTCTCGAACGTTTTCATGACTGACAAGAATGACAAATATGCAGAATACATCGCAAAAGTACCAAATCGATAGATCGCAAAATTGCCAAATTGTTCATCCACCGAATTGTTGATACATGTCATCAAGCCAAGCTCAATAATGGCTGAAGCAATTACAACGGTTCCAACTGAAGGAAGCGACATTGACTCTTGGGAATTTCACCCATCCCATAACCCAAATAAAATCTTTTCATCGGATTAAAAAAATAATACATCCATAACACACTACAACCTGTTGAACGCCACTTAAACAAGCACAGAGTGAGAAATTCTGATATAAAACTCACTCTCTCCTGTCAAACTCATTGTTTGCCAGAAAGTCTCTGTCATGGATTGTAACGCACAACAAAATGTGTAGTTTAGAAAGGAAAAGGGCCCAGAATTATCTGCTGATGTTGTCATTGAGGTTCACTGGGGGTAATATCAGTGATTAAAAAGAGCATTCTAAATTTACCTTTCCATGTACCATGTAGGTACGACTGTTCAAGCAAACCATGCAGGACCTCCGCCTTATGGAAATAAATGTGATCATGTGACCCCTTTATAAGGCATGTATTTATTACACTTACCTAGGGTAGAGAGGGGTTGTCAAGGGAAGAAATTGGAAATGCCAACTTTGAGTAAAGGAACAGAAGGCAGAGGATACGAATGGGGGTACTGTATCTCTTTATTGTGTAAATGTTTCGGTGGAGAGTAAATTGAGGAAATTAAAATTGAGGAAAAGAAGAGAATGTATGATGGTAGGAGACGGAAAGGAGGTGAGCGGAGTTTGGGAGAGAAGAGAAGGAAGATAATGAGGATGTAGGAGTATGGGGATAGAATAGAAGGAAAAGAGCAAAGAAAGGAGAGAAGATAGAGAAAAATTCTGCCATGTTGGTGGACAAAATAAATGGATCACTCCAAAACTGAAAGACAACAGGGTAGCAGAATGTCTGGGTGGAGACAGAAGGGACGGGGATATTGGACGGAATATGAAGGGAACTATGGAAGAGACTTGTATGAGATATATCAATGAGAGCTGTGAGGGTCGGTGGGATTCCCCATATAAACGCCCTTCAAAATAACATACAGGATGATGACATCATTGGCATACATATCTGGAAAAATAGTTAAAGAAGTAATAAAAAAAATACATTTAAAACTATGAGAACAGCACTTGTAGAAGCGCATCATCTCACTTCACGCATTCATTCTGAACAAAAATATTATTGTTCAGTGAACACAATACTTTTATGACCCACTGCTATTATGGTCCACATACCTGCATCATCCATGTACCCTACTATGTTGCACAGTTCTTGGAATGGGTTATGAATGTTACAATTTTAATTCTTCACTCAGATTTGATCATAGATAAGAAATATGAAGTTTCAGATTTTTTTGGGATAAAAATTTCAATTCAACCAATTATGGCTGGAATACCACTTCACCAATGGCATCATCGTTCCCACTCTATGTATCCCATGGGGGAGTTTATGACATATGCCAAGATTCAATTTTTTTTTCGTTGAGCGGTTTCAGAGAAAATTATGTCAAAATGTTTTCCTTTAATCCAATATGGCTGCCATACCATGTTACCTATGGCATCAGGGTGAGCAATGAAATATTATCCATGGGGAGTCGCTCCTATGTTTAAAGTTTTGCTCTTCAATCGGACAGGTGGTTGCAAAAAAAAAAAACATTTTTAAAGCGAAAATATATAGACAATGACACACACACACACACACACACACACACACACACACACACACACACACACACACACACACACACACACACACACACACACACACACACACACACACACAAATAATCTCACATCACCTTCAGGGCGAGACTAAAAAAAACTGAAAAAAACATGTAGGGATGGAATCCTCCCAAAAACAACCAACTAAAGTAGTAAGGAATCACAAGGAAGGAATGACAAGGTCAGAATTACAACACAATACTTTCATGGATTGCCATCACGAGATCTTTTAACAATTTTCATCTCAATCCCACAACAAACAAAATGCACCATGACAACAACCCACCCGACAAATCTATATTATGACCTCAAACACAGACATCTTCATATAAATTGTTACTATTGCCATATATGAGAAAAATGGCAAAACAAATGCTACAAAGTAAATAATACACAATAAGATGTTCTCAAAAGTGCATCGAGTACAAAACTTAACCACATGATTAAAAAAAAAATCTTTACCTTCCAAGTGTGCCTCCTCAGGCAAAGGTTAATGAACTGTGCTTAAACTCAGGCACGAGACGTGCGTGCCTTTTCTTGGTCTCATTATGGTCTCATTTCATGGTCTCAAAAAAAAAAAGAATGGTGAAATTATGTCATTGCTTATACCTGCATCACGTACCTGAAGCCTTCCTGCTGGGTGTGAAGGGTGAAAAATTTGGAATTGGATTCTCATTCCTTCACACTGCAACAGAAAGTAAGAGTTGAAAAGAAAACCTTTTAAGTATGAAAATAATTGCATGATACGTTGATGTAAGAGTAGGGGATATTACTGATATTTGTTAAAGAATTTGATGGATGTAACAAGTACACTTATCTTGGTGAAAAACAAAAATGTTCTTACTAATTATATATCTCACAAAAATAAATATAAAAACCTCGAACTCTGTTGGACTATCATGAAAATCTTGTTGCGTAAACTTTATGAACATCCCCTATAATGATACTCATGGAAGAAATACGAGGTAGAACCGAAGATGGGATCCATGGAAAATGTATGAGGTGTAACCGGAAATGGTATGCAAGGTCCTTGTGAAGAAAGAGTGATATGAAGACATGGTATCTCATTTATACGCTACTCTATTTGAAGAACAAATCATTGTCCACGTTCTTTCATTATGTAAAGCAGGAGGTTGAAACAGGTCAAGACGAGAAGGGCACTCGGCAGATCGTATACCTCCGCCCCATAATGCCTCATCCACGAGAACATATCTGGCCCAATATATTTTTGAAATATCGGACTTGATATCGTTGTTGAGCCCCATCTCTCAACGGTGAAGAATCACTTTAAAAATTACAGTCGTCGGATCCAGATTCGGATCTTCACCAAAATCGAATCAATTCGTCGAGGTCACACACCCAACATGTCCACCAAGTTCCATGCAAATCCGTACACAACTTTTTGGGATATCGTGCTCAATATTAATTTAACATTCTCTCTCAATGTGGAAGAATCACTTAAAAATTAGAGTAGTCGGATCCGGATCCGGATCTTCACCAAAGTAGCAACAGCTCGACCGTGTCACACATGGAACCGAGACACAAAATTTCATCCGGATCCGTCCACAACTATTTGAGGTATCCTGTACATAAACAGACAAGCAAACAAACAACCAGAAGACATCGTACAGAGCACAATACTTGCAAAATCCATAAAACAAATTTGACCAAAAAAATAATTGGTGAATTCAATGACCAAATATGCAATGCCTCTTCAAATTTCAAGTAAATCGGATGAAAATTGAGGATTTTAGAAATTCGGCCTATGTTGACCAAAAAAAATAATAATCTCGTTGAATTCACTGACGTGAGATGTAAATCCTCTTCAAATTTCAAGTCAATCGGATGAAAATTGAGGATTTTAGAAATACCGCATACAGCAGTTGCTGACCTTGGGACTATGATGACAATTTGGTCAATGTTAACCTCGAAAATAATTTACAAGTTGAATTCAGTGACCTGAAATAATATGGAATAGGCAAAGCCAAGAAGCGAACGTAGAATTCTTCTTACATTCGCTTCTTAAATATATTAAATTAAACGGTCTTTTTGCTATGAAAAAAATAAATATTACCTCAACATTCCCTTCACAACAATAACTACACCGCCTAGAACAGGATCTCATCTGAAAAAATAAACATTACCTTAACATTACCTTCACAACAACAACTACACCGCCGAGAACAGGATCTCATCTGAAAAAATAAACATTACCTTAACATTACTTTCACAACAACAACTACACCGCCTTGAACAGGATCTCATCTAAAAAAATTAATATTACCTCAACATTACCTTCACAAAAACAACTACACCACCTAGAACAAGATCGCATCTGCAAAAATAAATATTACCTTAACATTACTTTCACAACAACAACTACACTGCCTTGAACAGGATCTCATCTAAAAAAATAAATATTACCTCAACATTACCTTCACAACAACAACTACACCACCTAGAACAGGATCTCATCTGCAAAAATAAATATTACCTCAACATTACCTTCACAACAACAACTACACCGCCAAGAACAGGATCTCATCTGCAAAAATTAATATTACCTCAACATTACCTTCACAACAACAACTACACCGCCGAGAACAGGATCTCATCTGCAAAAATAAATATTACCTCAACATTACCTTCACAACAACAACTACACCACCAAGAACAGGATCTCATCTAAAAAAATAAATATTACCTCGACATTACTTTCACAACAACAACTACACCGCCGAGAACAGGATCTTATCTGCAAAAATAAATATTACCTCAACATTCCCTTCACAACAATAACGACACAACCTAGAACGGGATCTCATCTGAAAAAATAAATATTACCTTAACATTACCTTCACAACAACTACACCGCCAAGAACAGGATCTCATATAAAAAAATATTACCTCAACATTACCTTCACAACAACAACTACACCACCAAGAACAGGATCTCATCTTCAAAAATAAATATTACCTCAACATTACCTTCACAACAACTACACCGCCTAGAACAGGATCTCATCTAAAAAAATAAATATTACCTCAACATTATGTTCACAACAACAATTACAGTGACTAGAACAGGATCTCATCTGCAAAAATTAATATTACCTCAACATTACCTTTAAAACAACAACTACACTGCCTAGAACAGTATCTCATCTGCAAAAATAAATATTACCTCAACATTACCTTCACAACAACTACACCGCCGAGAACAGGATGTCATCTGCAAAAATAAATATTACCTCAACATTACCTTCACAACAACAACTACACCGCCGAGAACAGGATCTCATCTGCAAAAATAAATATTACCTCAACATAACCTTCACAACAACAACTACAATGCCGAGAACAGGATCTCACCTGAAAAAAAAATTCCTCAACATTACCTTCACAACAACAACTACACCGCCTAGAACAGGATCTCATCTGAAAAAAAAAATTACCTCAACATAATACCTCAACATAACCTTCACAACGACAACTACACCGCCTAGAAGAGGATCTCATCTAAAATAATAAATATTACCTCAACATTATACCTCAACATTACCTTCACAACAACTTCACCGCCAAGAACACGATCTCATCTAAAAAATTAATATTACCTCAACATTATACCTCAACATTACCTTCACAACGACAACTACACCGCCGAGAACAGGATCTCATCTAAAAAATAAATATTACCTCAACATTATACCTCAACATTACCTTCACAACGACAACTACACCGCCTAGAACAGGATCTCATCTGCAAAAATAAATATTACCTCAACATTACCTTCACAACAACTACACCGCCGAGAACAGGATCTCATCTGCAAAAATAAATATTACGTCAACATAACCTTCACAACAACAACTACAACGCCGAGAACAGGATCTCACCTGAAAAAAAAATTCCTCAACATTACCTTCACGACAACTACACCGCCGAGAAGAGGATCTCATATAAAAAAATAAATATTACCTCAACATTACATTCACAACGACAACTACACCGCCTAGAACAGGATCTCATCTGCAAAAATAAATATTACCTCAACATTACCTTCACAACAACAACTACTCCGCCGAGAACAGGATCTCATCTAAAAAAATAAATATGACCTCAACATTACCTTCACAACGAAAACTACACTGCCGAGAACAGGATCTCATCTGAAAAAAAATATTACCTCAACATTATACCTCAACATTACCTTCACAACAACAACTTCACCGCCAAGAACAGGATCTCATCTAAAAAAATTAATATTACCTCAACATTATACCTCAACATTTCCTTCACAACGACAACAACACCGCCTAGAACAGGATCTCATCTAAAAAAATAAATATTACCTCAACATTATACCTCAACATTACCTTCACAATGACAACAACACCGCCGAGAACAGGATCTCATTTAAAAAAATTAATATTACCTCAACATTACCTTCACAACAACGACACCGCCTAGAACAGGATCTCATCTAAAAAAAAAAAATATATATATATATATACATATATGTATATATACATATATGTATATATATATACATATATATATATATATATATATATATATATATATATATATATATATATATATATATATATTACCTCAACATTAGACCTCAACATGACCTTCACAACGACAACGACACCGCCGAGAACAGGATCTCATCTAAAAAAAAAAATATATTACCTCAACATTATACCTCAACATTGCCTTCACAACGACAACTACACCGCCTAGAACAGGATCTCATCTGAAAAAAATAAATAAATATTACCTTTACATTACCTTCACAACAACAACTACACCGCCTAGAACAGGATCACATCTAAAAAAAAATATATATATATATATATATATATATATATATATATATATATATATATATATATATATATATATATATATATTACCTTAACATTACATTCAAAACAACAACTACACTGCCGAGAACAGGAACTCATTTAAAAATATATATATATTACCTCAACATTTTATCTCAACATTACTTTCACAACGACAACTACACCACCTAGAACAGGATCTCATCTAAAAAAATTAATATTACCTCAATATTACCTTCACAACAACAACTACACCGCCAAGAACATGATCTCATCTGCAAAAATTAATATTACCTCAAAATTACCTTCACAACAACAACTACACCGCCGAGAACAGGATCTCATCTGCAAAAATAAATATTACCTAAAAATAAATATTTAAATAAATATTTAAAGTCAGGTCAGGTTCGATCTGTGACCTGCTACAGGTACCATGTAAACCTGTACTAACCTGTTCCATGGTCGGATTGTCGGCGACTAAACCTCTCCCCCACCAGGTTTTCTGGTGAGGAGGGTGTTTGGATATGGACACCCAGCAGGATTAAAAACAAAACCTGTCAAAGGGCGGAGGAGCTCCTTGTGAGCCAACGGCCATCCATATCTAGTGCCCAACTGTGTCTGCGGACGTCCTCCCGCAGTTGGGTCACTTCTTATTAGGAGGTTGGTAACAGGATTTGCACTCCGGCCACCGTAAAACCCTTCATTCCGCAAAACGCAAAAACGCAAAAAAAATCTGAAAACCCACTCCGTGGGAGTACCTCCTGTGCAGCTTCCCTTCGCAGGGCAGCTCACCAGATGACGGGATTGGGGCAAAGCCTTAGGGACCCCCAATCTTTGATAGGAGGGAAACCACGGGGTAACATCCCTGGGTCAGATTGCGGGAGAGTGTGTCGGAGTGGTGCTGAGGTGTCGTCCACCAGACGGCGGTCTCCTTGGTTTAACCTGAGGCGGGCCCTTCAGGTACATGCCTGGAATGTTCTCGCTCTAAGAGATGTTGATCACCTGTCTCTGTTATCATCTAAGCTCAAGCGTTTGGACATCGGGATTGCAGCTCTCTCTGAGGTTCGGAGACCGGATTGCGGCGAGATAATGGTGGGTGGTTACACCTACTATTGGTCTGGTCGCTCTAATGGTTACCATACCCAAGGAGTTGCTGTTGCTGTGTCCAATAAGCTGACCCCAATGATAATTGAGGTAACACCGGTCAACGAGCATATTATGAGATTAAGGATTCGTCACTCCTTAGGTGTCATTTCCCTGGTCTCTGTTTATGCTCCGACTGAGGCGAGTGATCTCACCGTGAAGGATGCATTCTACGCCACACTCGAGTCTGTGGTTGATCAGTGCCCCAGAAGAGATACACTTCTAGTCTTGGGGGATTTCAATGCATCGACTGGAACTGATAGGGACGGTTATGAGGTGTGTGTTGGTCCCCATGGGTCAGGAACTATGAATCAGAATGGCACTAAGTTCCTTGACTTTGTAAGAAGTCATGGACTTAGGGTGGCTGGTTCATGGTTTCAGCGCCCACAAGCTCATCGCTGGACTTGGTATTCCAACGCTGGCGGTGTGGCAAAGGAGATTGACCATGTCCTCATTGACGGTCGTTGGAGGATGATCCAGAACTGCAGGGTCTAACGGAGTGCTCAGTTCCTCAATACTGACCACAGGCTTGTTGGAGCAACTCTAAAGCTGCACCTTAAATCCTGGAGAATGGTACCATCCCAGCCGAGGCTGGATGTTGCCAAGCTCAGGGATGAGAGAGTAGCTGAGGAGTTTGCGAACAGGCTGAGTGGACACTTGGGGAGTCTGGGTGCTTTGGGGGGTCCTGAAGAGTTGTGGAGCGCCTTCAAGACCACCGTCCTTGATGTTGCCGGTGGATGCCTTGGAGCTCACCGCAGGGCAAAGAAGAATTTTGTCTCTCAAGGGACACTGGATACCATTGACCAGAGTCGCAGGGCCAGGCTGAATGGCAGAGCTGAGCTGTTCAGGGAGCCTGAGCCGTAAAACTGTACGTGCACTGAGGGTGGACAAGGAGGCCTATGTGCGAGGAATCTGTGAGGGGGTAGAGCATCACCTGTGGACAGGTGATTCTCGTCCCGCTTACAGGGGAATTTGCGCATTACGTTCATCCAAGCCCATCCCTCGGAGCACTACAGTTCGAGCAGAGAGTGGTAGGCTCTTGACAGAGGAGTCTGAAGTGAAGGCCCCCTGGGGCGGTTACTTTGAGCGGTTGTACCAGGCTGATCCCCCAACTGTCGAGTTGGACGTCAAGGGTGTTACAATCCCTGTTGCTGACCCTCGAATCAACTGTGGTCCACCTACGCTTGTGGAAACACGGGCTGCGGTGAACCAGTAGAAACGGGGCAAAGCTCCAGGGATCTGTGGCATCCATGCCGAACTTCTCAAGGCTGGTGGAAACGCTGCACTCGTGTCATTGCATGCAGTTTTGTGCTCTGCCTGGAACACAGGTATCATTCCAACTGACTGGAAGAGGGGCCTTGTTGTCCCTCTCTGGAAAGGGAAGGGTGATCGCCAAGACTGCAACAACTACTGAGGGGTGACGCTGCTCTCAGTGCCGGGCAAGGTCTTTGCTCGGATAATTCTCGATAGGGTTCGCCACCATCTGCTTGAGCACCAGCGTCCAGAGCAGTCAGGCTTTACACCAAAGAGGTCAACGATTGACCGTATCCTTGCACTTCGTGTCCTCACCGAACGCAGACGAGAGTTTCGGCAGGGGCTGCTTGCAGCCTATGTTGATCTCTGTAAAGCGTTCGATTCAGTGAATCGGGATGTCCTCTGGAGGATTCTTGGTCATCGTGGGGTGCCACCAAAACTGATCGATCTGATGTCTGAACTCTACTCTGGTACTGAGAGTGCTGTGAAGTGTGGTGGTACCATCTCTGACTTATTTCCAGTTGTTACTGGAGTTCGTCAGGGATGTGTACTTGCCCCCACACTTTTCAGCACTTGTATGGACTGGATTCTAGGAAGGATGTCGGAGAGATCAAGTTGCGGTGCGTCATTTGGGAATGTCAAGATCTCGGACCTTGACTTTGCAGATGATGCAGTCATCTTTGCGGAGACTTTAGACATCCTCTTGGGGGCCCTCGAGGTGCTGAATGAGGAGTCGGAGCGGTTGGGATTATGGGTTTATTGGGTCAAAACTAAGATCCAGGCTTTCGGTGACATCTTGGATGCTGCTGTCCTGTCTGTGTCTGTTTGTGTTGAGGATGTTGAGGTCGTGCAGAGATTCACTTACCTTGGCAGTGATATTCATGTCTCTGCTGGCTGCGAGTCAGAGGTCAATAGACGTCTGGGTCAGGCCTGGGGAGTCATGGATTCACTGGATCATGGGGTGTGGCGCTGCCGGTACCTGTGCGGGAGGACGAAAGTCCGAGTCTTCAGGTCCTTGGTACTTCCAGTCTTGCTCTATGGGTGCGAGACTTGGACTCTGACCAAGGATCTGAGACGGAGACTTAATTCCTTTGGTACCAGGTCTCTTCGGAGAATCCTTGGCTATCGCTGGTCGGATTTTGTGTCCAACGAGCGGTTGCTGAGAGAGACTCGGATGAGATTTGTTACCTGCATAGTCCGTGAGCGTCAGTTGCGGCTGTATGGACATGTGGCTCGTTTTCCTGACGCTGATCCTGCTCACCAGATTCTCTCAGCGAGGGAGTCTCATGAGTGGAGGAGGCCAGTGGGTCGACCACGTGCCTCATGGTTGCAACAGGTTGACCATCATCTCAAGGAGATGGGGATGGGCCTGGCATCTGCCTGGGGGATGGCCAGACGGAGGCCCCTGGAGTACCGGCGGAAAGTGGACGCAGCGACGCGCTGTTCTGGCACATGCTCCCATACCTGACCTGACCTGATTACCTTCACAACAACAACTACACCGCCAAGAACCGGATCTCATCTGCAAAAAATAATATTACCTCAACACTACCTTCACAACAACTACACCGCCGAGAACAGGATCTCATCTGCAAAAATAAATATTACCTCAACATTACCTTCACAACAACAACTACACCGCCAAGAACAGGATCTCATCTAAAAAATAAATATTACCTCAACATTACCTTCACAACAACAACTACACCGCCGAAAACAGGATCTCATCTAAAAAATAAATATTTCCTCAACATTACCGTCACAACAACAACTACACCGCCGAGAACAGGATCTCATCTAAAAAATAAATATTACCTCAACATTACCTTCACAACAACAACGACACCGCCGAGAACAGGATCTCATCTAAAAAAATTAATATTACCTCGACATTACCTTCACAACAACAACTACACCGCCGAGAACAGGATCTCATCTGCAAAAATAAATATTACCTCAACATTCCCTTCACAACAATAACTACACTGCCTAGAACAGGATCTCATCTAAAAAAATAAAGATTACCTCAACATTATACCTCAACATTACCTTCACAACAACAACAACACCGCTAAGAACAGGATCCATCGAAAAAAATTAATATTACCTCAACATTATACCTCAACATTACCTTCACAACAACAACTTCACCGCCAAGAACAGGATCTCATCTAAAAAAATTAATATTACCTCAACATTATACCTCAACATTACCTTCACAACGACAACTACACCGCCGAGAACAGGATCTCATCTAAAAAAATAAATATTACCTCAACATTATACCTCAACATTACCTTCACAACGACAACTACACCGCCTAGAACAGGATCTCATCTGCAAAAATAAATATTACCTCAACATTACCTTCACAACAACAACTACACCGCCGAGAAAAGGATCTCAGCTAAAAAAATAAATATTACCTCGACATTACCTTCACAACAACAACTACACCGCCAAGAACAGGATCTCATATAAAAAAAATATTACCTCAACATTACCTTCACAACAACAACTACACCACCAAGAACTGGATCTCATCTGAAAAAATAAATATTACCTGAACATTACCTTCAAAACAACAACGACACTGCCGAGAACAGGATCTCATCTGCAAAAATAAATATGACCTCAACATTACCTTCACAACAACTACACCGCCGAGAACAGGATCTCATCTAAAAATAAATATTACCTCAACATGACCTTCACAACAACAACAACACTGCCGAGAAAAGGATCTCATCTAAAAAAATAAATATTACCTCAACATTACCTTCACAACAACAACTACACCGCCGAGAACAGGATCTCATCTGCAAAAATAAATATTAACTCAACATAACCTTCACAACAACAACTACAATGCCGAGAACAGGATCTCACCTGAAAAAAAAATTCCTCAACATTACCTTCACGACAACAACACCGCCTAGAAGAGGATCTCATCCAAAAAAATAAATATTACCTCAACATTACCTTCACAACGACAACTACACCGCCTAGAACAGGATCTCATCTAAAAAAAAAATATTACCTCAACATAATACCTCAACATTACCTTCACAACGACAACTACACCGCCTAGAACAGGATCTCATCTGCAAAAATAAATATTACCTCAACATTACCTTCACAACAACAACTACACCGCCTCGAACAGGATCTCATCTGAAAAAAAAATATTACCTCAACATAATACCTCAACATTACCTTCACAACGACAACTACACCGCCTAGAAGAGGATCTCATCTAAAATAATAAATATTACCTCAACATTACCTTCACAACGAAAACTACACTGCCTAGAACAGGATCTCATCTAAAAAAATAAATATTACCTCAACATTATACCTCAACATTACCTTCACAACAACAACAACACCGCGAAGAACAGGATCTCATCGAAAAAAATTAATATTACCTCAACATTATACCTCAACATTACCTTCACAACAACAACTTCACCGCCAAGAACAGGATCTCATCTAAAAAAATTAATATTACCTCAACATTATACCTAACATTACCTTCACAACGACAACTACACCGCCGAGAACAGGATCTCATCTAAAAAAATAAATATTACCTCAACATTATACCTCAACATTACCTTCACAACGACAACTACACCGCCTAGAACAGGATCTCATCTGCAAAAATAAATATTACCTCAACATTACCTTCACAACAACAACTACACCGCCGAGAACAGGATCTCATCTGCAAAAATAAATATTACCTCAACATAACCTTCACAACAACAACTACAACGCCGAGAACAGGATCTCACCTGAAAAAAAAATTCCTCAACATTACCTTAACGACAACTACACCGCCGAGAAGAGGATCTCATATAAAAAAATAAATATTACCTCAACATTACCTTCACAACGACAACTACACCGCCTAGAACAGGATCTCATCTAAAAAAAAATAAATGTTACCTCAACATTACCTTCACAACAACAACTACACCGCCTAGAACAGGATCTCATCGAAAAAAATAAATATTACCTCAACATTATACCTCAACTTTGCCTTCACAACGACAATTACACCACCGAGAACAGGATCTCATCTAAAAAAAAATATTACCTCAACATAATACCTCAACATTACCTTCACAACGACAACTACACCGCCTAGAACAGGATCTCATCTGCAAAAATAAATATTACCTCAACATTACCTTCACAACAACAACTACACCGCCTCGAACAGGATCTCATCTGAAAAAAAAATATTACCTCAACATAATACCTCAACATTACCTTCACAAGGACAACTACACCGCCTAGAAGAGGATCTCATCTAAAATAATAAATATTACCTCAACATTACCTTCACAACGAAAACTACACTGCCTAGAACAGGATCTCATCTAAAAAAATAAATATTACCTCAACATTATACCTCAACATTACCTTCACAACAACAACAACACCGCGAAGAACAGGATCTCATCGAAAAAAATTAATATTACCTCAACATTATACCTCAACATTACCTTCACAACAACAACTTCACCGCCAAGAACAGGATCTCATCTAAAAAAATTAATATTACCTCAACATTATACCTCAACATTACCTTCACAACGACAACTACACCGCCGAGAACAGGATCTCATCTAAAAAAATAAATATTACCTCAACATTATACCTCAACATTACCTTCACAACGACAACTACACCGCCTAGAACAGGATCTCATCTGCAAAAATAAATATTACCTCAACATTACCTTCACAACAACAACTACACCGCCGAGAACAGGATCTCATCTGCAAAAATAAATATTACCTCAACATAACCTTCACAACAACAACTACAACGCCGAGAACAGGATCTCACCTGAAAAAAAAATTCCTCAACATTACCTTAACGACAACTACACCGCCGAGAAGAGGATCTCATATAAAAAAATAAATATTACCTCAACATTACCTTCACAACGACAACTACACCACCTAGAACAGGATCTCATCTAAAAAAAAAAAATGTTACCTCAACATTATCTTCACAACAACAACTACACCGCCTAGAACAGGATCTCATCGAAAAAAATAAATATTACCTCAACATTATACCTCAACTTTGCCTTCACAACGACAATTACACCGCCGAGAACAGGATCTCATCTAAAAATAAAAATATATATTACCTCAACATTATACCTCAACATTGCCTTCACAACGACAACTACACCGCCTAGAACAGGATCTCATCTGAAAAAATAAATAAATATTACCTTTGCATTACCTTCACAACAACTACACCGCCGAGAACAGGATCACATCTGAAAAAAAAAAATATATATATATATATATATATATATATATATATATATATATATATATATATATATATATATATATATATATATATATATATATACATATATTACCTTAACATTACATTCAAAACAACAACTACACCGCCGAGAACAGGATCTCATTTAAAAAAAATATATATTACCTCAACATTTTACCTCAACATTACCTTCACAACGACAACTACACCGCCTTAAAGAGGATCTCATCCAAAAAAAAATATATATTACCTCAACATTACCTTCACAATGACAACTACACCGCCTAGAACAGGATCTCATCTAAAAAAATAAATATTACCTCAACATTATACCTCAACATTACCTTCACAACGACAACTACACCACCAAGAACAGGATCTCATCTAAAAAAATTAATATTACCTCAACATTACCTTCACAACAACAACTGCACCGCCAAGAACAGGATCTCATCTGCAAAAATTAATATTACCTCAACATTACCTTCACAACAACAACTACACCGGCGAGAACAGGATCTCATCTGCAAAAATAAATATTACCTCAACATTACCTTCACAACAACAACGACACCGCCAAGAACAGGATCTCATCTGCAAAAATTAATATTACCTCAACATTATCTTCACAACAACAACTACACTGCCGAGAACAGGATCTCATCTGCAAAAATAAATATTACCTCAACATTACCTTCACAACAACAACTACACCGCCAAGAACAGGATCTCATCTAAAAAATAAATATTACCTCAACATTACCTTCACAACAACAACTACACCGCCGAAAACAGGATCTAATCTAAAAAATAAATATTGCCTCAACATTACCTTCACAACAACAACTACACCGCCGAGAACAGGATCTCATATAAAAAATAAATATTACCTCAACATTACCTTCACAACAACAACTACACCGCCGAGAACAGGATCTCATCTAAAAAAATAAATATTACCTCGACATTACCTTCACAACAACTACACCGCAAAGAACAAGATCTCATCTGCAAAAATAAATATTACCTCGACATTACCTTCACAACAACAACTACACCGCCGAGAACAGGATCTCATCTGCAAAAATAAATATTACCTCAACATTCCCTTCACAACAATAACTACACCGCCTAGAACAGGATCTCATCTGAAAAAATAAATATTACCTTAACATTACCTTCACAACAACAACTACACCGCCTAGAACAGGATCTCATCTGAAAAAATAAACATTACCTTAACATTACTTTCACAACAACAACTACACCGCCAAGAACAGGATCTCATTAGAAAAAAAAAATTACCTCAACATTACTTTCACAACAACAACTACACCACCAAGAACAGAATATCTTCTTCAAAAATAAATATTACCTCAACATTACCTTCACAAAAACAACTGCACTGCCGAGAACAGGATCTCATCTGCAAAAATAAATATTACCTCAACATTACCTTCACAACAACAACTACACTGCCGAGAACAGGATCTCATCTGCAAAAATAAATATTACCTCAACATTACCTTCACAACAACAACTACACCGCCGAGAACAGGATCTCATCTAAAAAATAAATATCACCTCAACATGACCTTCACAACAACAACAACACCGCCGAGAACAGGATCTCATCTAAAAAAATAAATATTACCTCGACATTACCTTTCCAACAACTACACCGCCGAGAACAGGATCTCATCTGCAAAAATAAATATTACCTCAACATTACCTTCACAACAACAACTACACCGCCTAGAACAGGATCTCATCTGCAAAAATTAATATTACCTCAACATTACCTTCACAACAACAACTACACCGCCGAGAACAGGATCTCATCTGCAAAAATAAATATTACCTCAACATTACCTTCACAACGACAACAACACTGCCAAGAACAGGATCTCATCTAAAAAAATTAATATTACCTCAACATTATACCTCAACATTACCTTCACAACAACAACTTCACCGCCAAGAACAGGATCTCATTAAAAAAATTAATATTACCTCAACATTATACCTCAACATTACCTTCACAACGACAACAACACCGCGGAGAACAGGATCTCATCCAAAAAAATAAATATTACCTCAACATTATACCTCGACATTACCTTCACAACAACAACTTCACCGCCAAGAACAGGATCTCATTTAAAAAATTAATATTACCTCAACATTATACCTCAACATTACCTTCACAACAACAACTTCAATGCCAAGAACAGGATCTCATTTAAAAAATTAATATTACCTCAACATTATACCTCAACATTACCTTCACAACGACAACAACACCGCCTAGAACAGGATCTCATCTAAAAAAATCAATATTACCTCAACACTATACCTCAACATTACCTTCACAACGCCAACTACACCGCCGACAACAGGATCTCATTTAAAAAAATTAATATTACCTCAACATTACCTTCACAACAACGACACCGCCGACAACAGGATCTCATATAAAAAAAAAATATATATATATTTTACCTCAACATTATACCTCAACATGACCTTCACAACGACAACGACACCACCTAGAAGAGGATCTCATCTAAAAAAAAATAAATGTTACCTCAACATTACCTTCACAACGACAACTACACCGCCTAGAACAGGATCTCATCTAAAAAAATAAATATTACCTCAACATTATACCTCAACTTTGCCTTCACAACGACAACTACACCGCCGAGAACAGGATCTCATCTAAAAAAATATATATATATATATATATATATATATATATATATATATATATATATATATATATATATATATATATATATATATATATATATTACCTCAACATTATACCTCAACATTACCTTCATAACGACAACTACACCGCCTAGAACAGGATCTCATCTGAAAAAATAAATAAATAAATAAATATTACCTTAACATTACCTTCACAACAACAACTACATCGCCGAGAACAGGATCACATCTGAAAAAAAAAAAAATATATATATATATATATATATATATATATATATATATATATATATATATATATATATATATATATATATATATATATATATATATATATATATATATATTATCTTAACATTACATTCAAAACAACAACTACACCGCCGAGAACAGGATATCATTTAAAAATATATATATTACCTCAACATTTTACCTCAACATTACCTTCACAACGACAACTACACCACCGAGAAGAGGATCTCATCTAAAAAAATTAATATTACCTCAACATTACCTTCACAATGACAACTACACCACCTAGAACAGGATCTCATCTAAAAAAATTAATATTACCTCAACATTATACCTCAACTTTGCCTTCACAACGACAACTACATCGCCTAGAACAGAATCTCATCTCAAAAAAATATAAATATTACCTCAACATTATACCTCAACATTACCTTCAAAACGACAACTACACCACCTAGAACAGGATCTCATCTAAAAAAATTAATATTACCTCAACATTACCTTCACAACAACAACGACACCGCCAAGAACAGGTTCTCATCTGCAAAAATTAATATTACCTCAACATTACCTTCACAACAACAACTACACCGCCTAGAACAGGATCTCATCTGCAAAAATAAATATTACCTCAACATTACCTTCACAACAACAACTACACCACCAAGAACGGGATCTCATCTGCAAAAATAAATATTACCTCAACATTACCTTCACAACAACAACTACACCGCCAAGAACAGGATCTCATCTAAAAAATAAATATTACCTCAACATTACCTTCACAACAACAACGACACCGCCAAAAACAGGATCTCATCTAAAAAATAAATATTACCTCAACATTACCTTCACAACAACAACTACACCGCCGAGAACAGGATCTCATCTAAAAAAATAAATATTACCTCAACATTACCTTCACAACAACAACTACACCGCCGAGAACAGGATCTCATCTAAAAAAATTAATATTACCTCGACATTACCTTCACAACAACTACACCGCATAGAACAAGATCTCATCTGCAAAAATAAATATTACCTCGACATTACCTTCACAACAACAACGACACCGCAGAGAACAGGATCTCATCTGCAAAAATAAATATTACCTCAACATTCCCTTCACAACAATAACTACACTGCCAAGAACAGGATCTCATCTGAAAAAATAAATAATACCTGAACATTACCTTCACAACAACAACTACACCGTCAAGAACAGGATCTATTTAGAAAAAAAAATTACCTCAACATTACTTTCACAACAACAACTACACCACCAAGAACAGGATCTCCTCTTCAAAAATAAATATTACCTCAACATTACCTTCACAACAACAACTACACCGCCAAGAACAGGATCTCATCTAAAAAATAAATATTACCTCAACATTACCTTCACAACAACAACTACACCGCCGAAAACAGGATCTAATCTAAAAAATAAATATTGCCTCAACATTACCTTCACAACAACAACTACACCGCCGAGAACAGGATCTCATCTAAAAAATAAATATTACCTCAACATTACCTTCACAACAACAACTACACCGCCGAGAACAGGATCTCATCTAAAAAAATAAATATTACCTCGACATTACCTTCACAACAACTACACCGCATAGAACAAGATCTCATCTGCAAAAATAAATATTACCTCGACATTACCTTCACAACAACAACTACACCGCCGAGAACAGGATCTCATCTGCAAAAATAAATATTACCTCAACATTCCCTTCACAACAATAACTACACCGCCTAGAACAGGATCTCATCTGAAAAAATAAATATTACCTTAACATTACCTTCACAACAACAACTACACCGCCTAGAACAGGATCTCATCTGAAAAAATAAACATTACCTTAACATTACTTTCACAACAACAACTACACCGCCAAGAACAGGATCTCATTAGAAAAAAAAAATTACCTCAACATTACTTTCACAACAACAACTACACCACCAAGAACAGAATATCTTCTTCAAAAATAAATATTACCTCAACATTACCTTCACAAAAACAACTGCACTGCCGAGAACAGGATTTCATCTGCAAAAATAAATATTACCTCAACATTACCTTCACAACAACAACTACACTGCCGAGAACAGGATCTCATCTGCAAAAATAAATATTACCTCAACATTATACCTCAACATTACCTTCACAACGACAACTACACCGCCGAGAACAGGATCTCATCTAAAAAATAAATATTACCTCAACATTATACCTCAACATTACCTTCACAACAACAACAACACCGCCGAGAACACGATCTCATCTAAAAAAAATTATATTACCTCGACATTACCTTCTCAACAACTACACCGCCGAGAACAGGATCTCATCTGCAAAAATAAATATTACCTCAACATTACCTTCACAACAACAACTACACCGCCTAGAACAGGATCTCATCTGCAAAAATTAATATTACCTCAACATTACCTTCACAACAACAACTACACCGCCTAGAACATTATCTCATCTGCAAAAATAAATATTACCTCAACATTACCTTCACAATAACAACTACACTACCGAGAACAGGATCTCATCTGTAAAAATAAATATTACCTCAACATAACCTTCACAACAACAACTACAATGCCGAGAACAGGATCTCACCTGAAAAAAAATTCCTCAACATTGCCTTCACGACAACTACACCGCCTCGAAGAGGATCTCATCTAAAAAAATTAATATTACCTCAACATTACCTTCACAACGACAACTACACCGCCTAGAACAGGATCTCATCTGAAAAAAAAATATTACCTCAACATAATACCTCAACATTACCTTCACAACGACAACTACACCGCCTAGAAGAGGATCTCATCTAAAATAATAAATATTACCTCAACATTACCTTCACAACGAAAACTACACCGCCTAGAACAGGATCTCATCTAAAAAAATAAATATTACCTCAACATTATACCTCAACATTTCCTTCACAACAACAACTACACCGCTAAGAACAGGATCTCATCTAAAAAAATTAATATTACCTCAACATTATACCTCAACATTACCTTCACAACAACAACTTCACCGCCAAGAACAGGATCTCATCTAAAAAAATTAATATTACCTCAACATTTTCCCTCAACATTACCTTCACAACAACAACTTCACCGCCAAGAACAGGATCTCATCTAAAAAAATTAATATTACCTCAACATTATACCTCAACATTACCTTCACAATGACAACTACACTGCCTAGAACAGGATCTCATCTAAAAAAATTAATATTACCTCAACATTATACCTCAACATTACCTTCACAATGACAACTACACCGCCCAGAACAGGATGTCATCTGAAAAAAAAATTAAAAAAAAGAAATATTACCTTAACATTACCTTCACAACAACTACACCGCCGAGAACAGGATCTCATTTAAAAAAATAAATACAAGAAGCGAACGTAGAATTCTTATTACATTCGCTTCTGACTTTACCTATAACTTGTTCACAACTGTATACGCAATTTCCGGTTACTTCGGCCTGGATTCGGGATCAGCGATCAAATAACGTAAATCACGATTAAGAATAAATTGATGATGCGGGAAATATCTTTATTAAAATCAGTGGAGGAAATAAACATCATGTCTAATATTTGGGTCTTTCATGTCTCTGACGATGCCTTTATCTCCCGGCATTAATCATTCCCCATGACAAAAACCAGAAGCAAAAAAAAAACCGAAACCCAAAAAAAACCGGAAGCAAAAGGGTCATAGCCACGACATGGATTTCAAATTGCCAGGGTATTGTGTTGTTGTTGTTGTTGTTGTTTCCTATTCTCTCACATGCACGTGTTAAGTATGAAGCTCACTACGTTCGCTATAAATCATCTACAAATTTCAAGTAAATCGGATGAAAATTCAGGACTTTAGAAATACAACCTACATTACTTTGTTGACCTTGGACCTATGTTGACCTTTTGACCTCAAAAACAATACGTTCTTTCTTATGACAAACTCTACCATGTGGTGAAGTTTCGTGAAGATCGGTTTAAAATTGTGACCTGTTGGCGATAAACAGACAGACAAACAGACGGATAGACAGAATAACAAAATTCAATAACCAATATACTTGAAAAATCTTCAGTTTTGCAAGGAACAAACAAACAGACAGAAAGGGGTGAAAACATAACCTCCTTCACCTTCGGTGGTGGAGGTAAATATGTGGTATAAAGAGTGAAGTTTGAAATTGGAAGTAAATGTGGATAGGAACTTATTGGGTGAGGGTACAGGTTAACAACAGCAACTGGGAGGACTTCGTTCCATCTACTCAAACCCGCAAATGGAGATAACGACAAACCAGCACACACGCACGCACGCACACACACACACACACACACACACACACACACACACACACACACACACACACACTTATATATATGTATATATATATATATATATATATATATATATATATATATACATATATATATATATAACCTGTCGCGAGGGCTGACGGGGCCAAAATAGGGGGGGGGGATGGAGAAAGAGGGATTGAGAGGGAGAGGAGGCAAGAGGCAAGTGTAGGGTGAGAAGGGGGAGGGGAATCAAAGAGGATGAAGAAGAACAAGAAAAAAAAAAAAAGAGAGAGAGAGAGAGAGAGAGAGAGAGAGAGAGAGAGAGAGAGAGAGAGAGAGAGAGAGAGAGAGAGAGAGAGAGAGAGAGAGAGAGAGAGAGAGAGAGAGAGAGAGAGAGAGAGAGAGAGAGAGAGAGATGTGGGAGAAGAGTGCTGCATTGTATCAGGAGGTGGGGGGGGGGGAGTGAGGATGAGACAGAGGGTGAGATTAAAGAGTGGGGGAAGAGGAAAAAAAAAATAAAGGTGAGGAGTAGAGATGGGGTGAGCAAAGAGAATGATATGTGACGCTTAATGACGGAACAATATAAAAAGCAAACAAACAAAAAACAGTTCAGAACAGCTGTACACACAATGACACAACATTTTGTGAAGTAATCCATTGGCACATCTGTAAAAACTTTGATATTCCAGTTCCAGAAAATTTGTGGGAAAATGAACCAAAAGCAATCACTGAAAACATTGAAGTACCGCTCATGTACGACCTCATAATCCCATCGGGAATGAACATCAAAAACAAAGAATTGCCACCAGATATTATAGTTAGCAACAAAAAAAACAAAAAAATGTAGAAGGCATTGATAATTGAGGTGTTCATCCCAGTTATTTTGGACTAAACAATGCAGAAATCAAGAAAATGTCCAAATACCAAGACCTCAAGAATGAAGTGCAAATATCGAGGAAGCTGAAGAATGCCAAACTTGTACCAGTGATGACGAAGAACCTCACAGATATATTAAAAACCATCCCTGTACTGGGAATATTACTACAAACGAAATGCATTTGGAAGCGGTCCTTAGCTTAGGAATGATCGTGAAGAGAGCCCTCGACACAAAACTTTGAGAACAGAAAACTTCACAGCTTGGTCCATGAATCGTGACCCTTTACTGAAATAAAAGTGGATACTTTGAGCCTGCCCTGGGAGGACTCCATTTCACATTCTGAAACCCACATGTGTAGATGAAAATCAACAACACACACACACACACACACACACACACACACACACACACACACACACACACACACACACACACACACCAAGATGGCGGCGAGGGGGGGGGGGGAGACATTGCTCTTTGCCATCACCCTCTCATTGAAGTCTGATGGGAATGGAGACCATGCCAAACAACAACTTTGATGCGAGTGAAGACTGCGCCGAGAGCAGAAAATTTGGTGGGAAAGAGGACTGCGCACTTGGCACCCAGCGTCACAACTTTCAACATGCGTTTGTGATGTGGCCTGGCCCTGCAGCTACGGCAACTCCAATCCACGCACATGGCACCCGTTGTTGAACTGATTGACATACATTTGGAACGTGGCCCAGCCGGGCAACCTGGTGGGCTTTTTAAAGTCCATTCCGTTTTGGATGGGAATGAGCTTCAGTGGGGTCGAGGACCGTGCTGAAAATAACAGCCTTGGTGAGGCCGAGGCATTTGGGATGTGGCTTCACAGTGCAGCTTTGTGCATTTTGTCAACTCCCTCAGCTTGGTGCGCTTTGTCTCTCCCGCCGAGGACGACTTCCTTTTGGTGACTCCCTCCTGCCATGGGTGGATGTCTCCGAGCTTCGGTGGGACCGCATGTGGAGATGGCAACCAGTGGCAGTGGCGTTCTGTGTCCCGGCGAGCGGCGATATCCCCAGGTGGCATCGGTTGAACTCATGGCGGTGGAGAGTGAAATGCAGAATGAATGAGGAAGTTGCTTGGTCTACGAGTCGTGGTTCCCTGCTGGGTTGGATATGGGTGCCTTGGGGCAAGGGAAGGCCCCGTTACATCTTTGAGACTCGCAAGTGGAGATGGCAACCGGTGGCGGCACACACGCACGCACACACACCTCTCCTTTATAGCAATAATAGATGCAAAAATCGAACATAATCTCCCTTGTGGCACCAGAATCAAATTAATAATATATTTATAATTCCCCCCCCCTTCCATTCCCTCCATTATTAATAGTAAAAAAAACAAACAATAATAATAATGTTAAAAGTTGATGTTAGTCTTACCCTATGTATTCAAAAACCCCATGTATGACCTGAAAATCTGTATTCAGAAGCATCCAAATCAGATATAGTGTCTTCTTGCCAAGCCTTCTGGGGCAGGTCGAAAGTCCTGTATTAGTTATGGATGTGAAGGTACAGGTTAACAACCGAAGAAGCCAAATCACCTATTAGTTATGGATGTAACTTGAGACCCAGCTCAACCTCGGTCTCTGAAACAACATGGACCTACTCTATTCATCAAAACTCACACCTTCACCAGATTTTTAATGAAAGTGACAGGAAGTTTTTATGAGCATGAGGTGGTAATATGGTATGTATATTTACCTTACCAGTAATATTGGCTTCCACTCGGAGCTAAATATGATGTTAATATCCATTCCCTGCTCGTGGTCCTGCTTCTTCTTCACATGACGGATGGATTGATGTCTCCTTTTAGTAATAGGAACTCTCATTCCTTTATTCCTGGTGTTGGCTTAATGGTGAGGGAGGTGGGCATTGAGATCCTTGAATCCTGAGTTCAAATAACCCTTAGCTGTTGAATTAATGCCAGGTGGGGATGACTGCCTGTCATCATTCTGAGGTTGGCAAAATGAGTGCCAGCTTGCTGGTATCCTGTGTCGGAGTGGCGACCTGTCCAGGATTTTGCCCAATAGCCAAGGAGACTGCTTAGGCAGCACCAACGCTCTGCACAGATAATGGTCCCAATGGATGGGTAGATTTGGATAAGATTTGTCCTTTTAGTTTTATCTTGAAGAGCCATGGAAAGATGGCCTAGAAGTACGCACACGTGCCTCTAAGCAGTCGAGCCTGGGTTCGAATCTCGGCTCAGCTATAAACCATCATCCCGGTGTTTCACAGACAGGGTGGTTCATGAATGTGTGTGCCATCCTTCAGATGGACGTTAAATGGATTTCTTGTCTGCTGACATAAGTTGGTAGATGTTAAAAGATCCAAGGGTGTCTTTCCCGAAGAGTAGGCGAGCTATTGCTTGACCAAATTCCAAAATCTTGCCTTAAGCTTCGTTAAAAGTCAGGCCCAGCCAACCAGTTTGTAAAAGACTTGGAGCAAGTTTCCCCCAGGCCAACCCCATAAGAACGTGGGAATAATTGTGACCATAGAAGAAGAAGAGAAAGACAAAGAAGGAGAAGAAGATTTTGAAAATGATTATACTGTCTGCTTTTAGGAGAGTATAGTTTTGCTAATTCTGTGGAAGCATTACTCATAGAGATTATTTGTGGACAACAGATGACGTCAGTGGTATTATGCTTGGCAACAAGTTATTTAGTGTTCAGATCAATCACTTGAATTATGGTGTGAGTTTCAAAATAGTAGACGTCATGCCTTATGGAATACACCATTATTCACATGGGCCTGCTGCTGGGTGTTCTGGCTGCAATTAAATTGAATTAAAAAATTCCTCAAAGTGTTGTTATGTAATCGGCAGATGCGCCAGGCTCACGAAGTGCATACTCGGACCTGCCGCCACAACCGACCCTGAGGCAGCTGGCCACAGATAACTCTACGGCCCAAGAGGTTGCATAGCAACCGTAGACGCCGGCGAAATGCAATTACACAGAGGAGGGTCCCCACGTCCACAGCCTCATTACCTACTCGTTGGTTCAACTACCTGAACTAATGTCCATGCCCTTAGTGCACACCCGAGTACTCATTACTGTCGAGCAGAACAGTTGGTGCAGCACTGACTAACCTGCGGACCCAATCGGGTGGGGGGGGGGGATAAAACTTCCTGTCCAACGATTATGAACTCACTTTGACAGACCAATGAGAGAAAGGACATCAACAAGGCAGATGTGAAAGATAAGTTATTTATTTACACACACACACACAAGCAAGCATTCCCCTTTGACAAACTCATGAAAGATTGGTGATGGAGTGTCAGAAGCATGTCGTGTGAGCGTGTATGGAGCTGTGTGACATCCTGAATGGCATTGCGCTCCAAGGTCATGGGCCGCCCATCTCCGGCCCTCACACGACTAATTCCTGCACCTCATGTCCCAGCACAGCCGGGTCCAGCATGACCCGAACTTCAGAAGAAAATCTTGAACAGGCAGTCTGAGATACAATCACAGTGCCCTTCATGCATCAACAGCTCCCAGGGCGTCAATAACAGCCGTGAAGGAGTGAGGGAGTGAACATCAAGCGAGCACCTTCCTCATTGTTGTGCGTCTGATGGGGGTGGGTTGGAGCGCCGGCATGAGAAAATATCGTCATGCTGTGGAGAGAGCGAGGCAAGCCCCTGCCCCAAGACTCGCACACCGAGCAGCGAGGGAGCACCCCATTCCCTCTGCGCACAAACGTTCCACAATACAGTTGGTACTGTATTACATATATGAGACGTTTATTATACTGGATGGCATATGGTTGAGGCGCTGTACTTTATTTTTTTACTTGAGGAGCACCGTCCTGCATGACAAATGTGGAAGTGCAGGAAAGGAAGAATGGAGGAGGGTAATCCGATTGGCACAAATTATGAATTGTCTCTAATGGTGAGGAAAGAATGAATAGAGAGTGAATAATAACAAAGGGAGTGTCAGATGAATGGATGGTTAACTGGGACTAATAAAATAATGAGTGGACTAAGTTTTGAGTAAGACAGACACATCAAAGGACGAGAATAAACGTGCAGTGTTGAAAGAAAGACCTATGGGATGACGGAGGGGTTATTGAATTGAGGTTTAGTGAAGCGGATTATTGGTGGATTGAAAAAGAATTGAAAGTAGC
Source organism: Eptatretus burgeri (assembly GCF_056783735.1). Taxonomy (NCBI): domain Eukaryota; kingdom Metazoa; phylum Chordata; class Myxini; order Myxiniformes; family Myxinidae; genus Eptatretus; species Eptatretus burgeri. Next base: position 96,017,696 of record NC_140964.1, on the reverse strand, counting down.
AGAAAGGAGGAAGACCTCACACCGAGGCCACACAGACTAACCCCATTGCATCCCTACAAACATTTAGACAAGGGGTAAAGGTCTACCAAACACATAAACTAATGAAATAACTTTCTCGGGAATCCTGCGTGTACATGAATGCTCTCCGCCGAGGTACATTTCCAAAACGGTCACAATATTTTACAGAAATAGCTGTTTGACTGATATAATCAATTAAGATAACTAGAATATGAAAGTCTAAAGAAATAAAGACTCAATTTATTTGAATATCTATTTACATTGCAATTGGGAAAAATATAAAGTCCCATAAAGTACAGGGTGGCCACAATGTCTTGCAACCCCTTGCTAAAATTGTGACATTGCCTTTGTGTGCAGTATTAACTATTTCCTTTTTTTCAGATTGAGTAATTCCCCCAAAAATTCCCCCAAAAATGTCCCACAAAACATTGAGCAAAATTATTCTTTGTGATGACAATGATGGAGCACAAACAGATCCAGAAGACATTTAAGGATTGTGTCATATGCTGTGAAATGTGTGATAAAGTAAAAGAGTACTGCAAATGTATGTGGTATAACTTGTAGAACCCTTCAGTGTTGACAGCAAGATTGATAAAAGGCAATGTTTGTCGATCATTGGAATCACTTCAGCATATATTGTGCTCAGCTGGTGAAGAAAAGTTGAAGAAGTACAATTTCACGTTTTAACGATCTCCAGATTTATACTTTAGCGATGTATTAGCATTGGTATTAGCATCTTAATTAGCATTGGTAATGAAGAAAACACTGGAAACTGAGAATAGAAGCAACTTTGTCACGGCTTATCAATGCGCAGACTTTTCAAAGTTTCATTTGTCCTCATTTTTATCTTAAAAGTGTAGATAGATGTAATCACAAACTTGCTGCCAGAAGAGTTGGCTTGCACAAAGTCCTTGTTCAGACTGCGCAGAGTAAGTACCCAATGAATAGCATCTCATTGCGTTAGCAGCAGCCTTCGAGTACGAGGAAGAGAGAAAGAAAGATAAATAAATGAGAAGACAGTTGTGAAGGTGCTCCCTGCCAAGTTTATCTATGGACCCTACTACCACTGTGCATTTTGGGGAGGTGGCAGTTGTGCATGTTTGTCGATCATGAAGAATTAGGACGCAAAATAGAAGCAACAATAAAAGTATGAAATGCACGTTTCAATAACACTAGGAGTGGAAATGACAGTGGAGTGGAAATGACCTTTGTATATTGGTTATAGTGTCGTTTTTAATCCGACTCTGGCTGACATATTTGCTAACAAAACAAAGCACCTCTTTTGATACAAGTTAATCGATTTCGAATAATCAGATTTATTCAGGGAATTAATCATGTGATGGGGACGTGCATGATAGTTCAATGGTGTGTTTTGTTTCTGGCATCAAAGCCACCACCGAAATGTGGTTTAAAGCATATTACGATACGTGCTTTAATAAACGGTAACAATCAACTGAACCTTCACATTCTTCTACAATCACCATACTCCAAATGATCTCTGGAAATTTGCACCATCTTCGGGGTATATTTAGGTGGATGGATGAATGGTAATTATTGCATCACTTCAATTCAACACCATTGACTTTCAGGGGTTTTTTTTTCTTTTCTTTATTTTCAGAAAATAAAACTTGTAAACATAGTTCTGCTTGGTCTGCCAAAGTAACCTTCACGGAATAATTAAAACGTGCTTGCAGTTCATGATTCCATATGTGGATACAAACAGCTTCCTGCTGTTTTATTCAATCCCATCCCAGTTGGCTTTGTTGTCTGCTGCGAAATTGACGCTCTTTTGGAAGTTTACATGTTTAATTACACAAGACCTTTCAGGTGACTTTTCACAGTCTTCTCGCTAACATATTTTTCCCATTATGAATACATTTATTATGTGCACATTCACTCTGTTTTCTGTGTGCTTTCTTTGATTTATATTTTCGTTGCACGAGCAAGAACTTCCAAAATATTGTTACGTGGGTCGGGTACAAGTAAGTTAGTGAAGTTTAAGGCCTTAGCATGCACTGTGTGCTTGCGTAGGTCGGATAGTTAATTTTTACTTGTAACAAGGTCTTCATGTTGGGGGAAAATTAGGAACTGAGAACGGCACTGCAGAATATTCCGAAAGCCCCTGTCGCCCATCTGATAGCAGTCTTATAACCTCATTTTCAGTAATCATATTCCCACTTATTCAGTTATTGTTTTTGGTCATTTGTAAAGAAATTACAAAGAACTCAGGATTTTATAAGTTTTATGAAATGTATTTATAAATAATAATTACAGCACAATTATTGCATGTATTGCTCATTTCTAATGCAACTGAAAACATGAATTAAACAGAAATAGCACCATACACATACACCACACTGAAAATGATTATGCGTGACATTATTTGAAAATAATAAAAATACAATTGTCAGGTTATTGCAGATATATTTCCTTGCAGAATAATTAACTTTTCAATGTCACATTATCAATGATGGCATCATGGTTGATATGATGTACAAGTTCCCCTACTTTGAATTTCAACGCAGGAGGCTATGAGGTTCATGAAACCTGTGTAATTGTTGGCAACCTATGGTTTGTGTTCTCTACTCTATCCTTATTAAATGCTGATCGTCAAGCAAGGAAGCAGCAAGGACCATTTTAAAAGTCTTTGGTATGACTGCCAGGGTGCAAACCACAAACCCCCCAGACACAGAGTAGATGCTTCAACCATTAAGCCACAGAGTCTGGATAAATCTTTCATGCACGCATGCGCATTTGGCTGGAAGATGATATGTGGTCTGTGCAAGCATTTACACAATGCACATGCATGAGAACCTCGATGGTACATTCTGGTTTCATTACTTGGTGCACGTTTCTATCTATGCCTTCAATGACCACTGATGATGTGCAAATTAGCATCGAAATGGCAAATATGGAAAGGGCCATCTAGGCTACGTAGCATTGGGTTTCATTCATTTGTTGGATGTAAATTCCAGCAGGTGTAGGAAGAACTCAAGGTAATGCTTGAAACAGCAAGGGGCTTCTCTTCTGGAGCATTTGGTTGCTTCATGCAGCCTTCTTTGGCAAGAATGGCTGAATGTTGATTTAATTATATAATCCTCGTCACACCTGTGATTATTTATTTTGTAAAAATCAGTGGTTGTGCTCTTATTACGAGTAAGAGACGTGATTGGGATGAGAGTATGTACATATACAGTAAGTTTGGCACCTTCTGGGTGATAAAATTTTGCGTGTGGATGGCTATCGAAGCCGACACACCGGGAAAAATTACAGAACCATCAGAAAGCATCCGGAAATAAAAAACATCGATATATAAAAATAAATAAATGAAAAAAATGAAAAAAATGAAGATGAGCGACCCGAGACAATGGGGAAGCACGGTTCATTATTGCTTACAATGTGCAAGCATCGCAGGTGAGGTATGGGAGCGTGTGCCAAAGTAGCAAGTCACTGAGTCCACTTTTCGCTGGTACTCCAGGGGCCTCCATCTGGCCATCCCCCAGGCAGATGCCTGGTCCATCCCCATCTCCTTGAGATGCTGATTAACCTGCTGCAACCACAAGGCATGTGGTCAGCCCATTGGCCTCCTCCACTCACGAGGCTCCCTTGCTGAGAGAATCTGGTGAGCAGGATCAGCGTCAGGCAAACAAGCCACATGTCCATGCAGCCACAGCTGACGCTCAGGGACGATGCAGATTACAAATCTCATTTGAGTCTCTCTCAGCATCCGCTAGTTGAACACAAAGTCTGACCAGCGAGAGCCAAGGATTCTCCGAAGAGAGCTGGTACCAAATTAATTAAGTATCTGTCTCAGATCCCTGGTCAGAGTCCAAGTCTAACATCCATAGAGGAAGAGTGGAAGCACCAAAGACCTGAAGATACGGACTTTCGTCCATGGCAAAAGTATCGGCAGCATCACACCCCATGATCCAGTGAATCTGAACTCCCCAGGCCCGACCCAGACGTCTGTTGACCTCTGGCTCACAGCCCGCAGAGACATGAATATCACTGCCAAGGTAAGTGAATCTCTCCGTGACCTCAACATCCTCACCACAAACGAGTACAGACAAGATAGCAGCATCCAAGATGTCAATGAAAGCCTGTATCTTAGTTTTTACTGAAGAAACCCATAATCCCAGCAGCTCCGACTCCTCATTCAGCACCTCGAGGGCCCCCAAAAGGATATCCAGATTCTCCGCAAAGATGACTGCATCATCTGCGAAATCAACGTCAGAGAACGTGATATTCCCAAACGATGCACCGCAGCAAGATCTCTCTGACATCCACCCCAGAATCCAGTCGAAACAAGCGCTGAAAAGTGTGGGGGCCAGTTCACACCCCTGAAGAACTCCAGTAACAACTGGAAATAAGTCAGAGATGGTATCACCACATTTCACAGCACTCTCAGTGCCTAAAGTATAGCCTGCCAGTCCATATATATATATATATATATATATATATATATATATATATATATATATATATATATATATATATATATATATATATATATATATATATATATATATATATATATATATATATATATATATATATATATATATATATATATATATATATATATATATATATATATATATATATATATATATTGTTATGGTTGTGATCATTCACAGAACACCATTCAGGTTCCCCAGAGGTCAGTTATTTCGGTAAGTGTGTGTTCCAGGTTAGATTTCCCCACCAATGTATAACGGGGATTGTTCGTGTGCCGGGCTGTGCATCTTCGAGGTAGTGTTATTCTTATCTACCTATATTTTAACAATAACAACAATAACAATAACAACAACAACAACAACCACAACAACGACAACCCACGGCCACGTTTTGACGGTGATCTCTAACACGGCCGCGTTTTGACGGTGATCTCTAACACGGCCGCGTTTTGACGGTGATCTCTAACACATCCGCGTTTTGACGGTGATCTCTAACACAGCCACGTTTGACGGCAAGATCGGATCAAAACGGCATTAGCTTCTGGCCAAGCTGGCCAATCGAAAGTGAGAGGGGCGGAGCCAGCCGGGGGTGAAGGGTAGAAGGTAAAAGAGTGAGCACCCCGGGACCCGATAAAGAGACATGCTGGAAATGCCGAGAAGCAAGTTGGAGTTGGGCTGGGCCGTTGGAGAGAGTCTGGAGTCTGGAGTCTGGAGTCAGAGAGTGGGGAGAGCGTTTGAGTTCGTGCTGCGCTGGAGTTCGTGGCTTGCGATTGGCGATGGGAGTGGAGAGACGCCCCGTTGAGAGCTGGAAAGTTCGGAGTTCGGGCAGTTGGTTCGCTGGGGGTTCGCCGGCACAACCAGGAGGCCTGAGTCGAGACCTATTCACTCCTCCAGTGCGTTGTCGGCTAGACCAGGCCGCAGTGGAGGCTGGACGACAAAGGGAGCCAGTCGGAGCTTGGGGGTCCGGGCACAGACGTCAAGGGTCGCCGAACCAGGATCCAGCGAGTCACCACGAGGGTGGCCAGGTAGCCAGCTCGGTCTCTCGGAGCCCCTTTGGTCATCCCGGCTCCGAGCAATTATAAAGGCTCACGAGCCCGGTTCTTTCTTTCTGGGATTTTGGATGAAAGTCTGTGGCTCCTTGTCCCTAAGTAGAACTGATTAAGTGCATGATAGTGTACTTAACAATAGACATCGGCTGTAGGTTTTTCCTTGTGTCTTGTCCCCATTCCCCCCATTCATTGCATATGTGCATTTGAAATAAATGTCCCCATTTTTTAATGTTAACCTGCTCGTTGTGTCACTTTCTGCCATTGACTGCCATGATGCGTTCGGAATGTTAGCTGGCTGATTATAAGCCGATAAAACGTACATCTGGTACGATGGGACTTGGCGATATAAAAACGCTCCGCAATCGCATACGGAACGAACTGCTTAAGCGGCTCGTTTTCGTGCAGGCTCCGTCGAGGTATAAACTCCCAGCATTTCTGTCCGCGCGAATAGTTAGGTATATCGACAATTCGGCGATTGACCCTGTAGCGCGTGGACAGAAGAGTTGGCTGGTTTATGGTTTGTGAAAAACACCTGTAGCTGGGTTTCGGCGTTGATCAGGAAGTTGCGACTAGATTGCGACGTTCGGGGGGGGGGGGGCGCGCGCGGCCGCAATCGGTCTAAAGGCGGTTGTCCGCATGCCGGAGTGGCGGAAATCTACAACAATATATACACTGATGAGCCAAAACATGATGACCATTGACAGGTGAAGTGAATAACATTGATTGTCTTATTACAATGGCACCTGTCAAGGAGTGGGATTTTTTTAGGCAGCAAGTGAACAGTCAGTTCTTGAAGTTGATGTGTTGGATGCAGGAGAAATGGGCAGGAGTAAAAACCTGAGTGACTTTGACAAGGGCCAAATTGTTATGGCCAGACGACTGGGTCAGAGCATCTCTGAAACGGAAGGGCTTGTGGGGTGCTCCCGGTCAGCAGTGGTGAGTACCTACCGACAATGGTCTGAGGAGGGACAGACCACAAACCGGCGACAGGGTGTTGGGCACCCAAGGCTCATCAATGTGAGAGGGCAACAAAGGCTATCCCATCTGGTCCGAACCGACAGAAGGTCTACTGTGGCACAAGTCACAGAAAATTTTAATGGTTGCCACGGGAGGAATGTGTCACAATCCACAGTGCATCACACCCTGCTGCGCATGGGGCTGCATAGCCACAGACCACTCAGAGTGCCCATGATGACCTCTGTCCACCATAGAAAGCACCTACAATGGGCACGCAATCGTCAGAACTGGACCTTGGAGCAGTGGAAAAAGGTCGCCTGGTCCGGTGAGTCCCGTTTTCTTTTAGATCAAGTGGATGGCCGTGTACGTGTGCACCGTTTATCTGGGAGAGTGATGGCACCAGGATGCACTGTTGGAAGACGACAAGCCGGTGGAGGGAGTTTGATGCTCTGGGCAATGTTCCACTGGAAAACCTGGGTCCGGCCTTTCATGTGGACGTCAATTTGACACCTGTCACCTACCTAAACCAGGTACACCCGTTCATTTCAATGGTATTCCCTGAAGGCAGTGAGCTCTTTCAGCAGGATAATACGCCCTGCCAAACTGCACACATTGTACGGGAATAGTTTGAGGAACATGATGAAGTGTTCACGGAGTTGCCCTGGACTCCAAATTCTCCAGATCTCAATCCGATTGAGCATCTGTGGGATGTGATGGACTGACAAGTGCAATCCACAGCGGCTCCACCTCACAACTTACAGGACTTGAAGGATCTGCTAATTTTTTGGTTCCAAATACCACAGGACACCTTCAGGAGTCTTGTGGAGTCCATGCCTCGGAGGGTCGGCATGATTTGGCGGCACACGGAGGACCAACAGCATATTAGGCAGGTGGTCATAATGTTTTGGCTCATCGGTGAATATGTACACACACACACACACACACACACACACACACACACACACACACACACACACACACACACACACACACACACACACACACACACACTTTAAGCCTGGTGTTGGCTTAGTGGTTAGGGTGGCAGCTTGGGATCCAAGGGTCGTGAGTTCAAGCCTCGCTGCCCACTGAATTATTTCACGAGGGGGTTGATTCAGCCTTCCATCCTTCCATGGTCGACAAAATGAGTACCAGCTTACTGGGACGACCGAGTCATTCGAGTATGCTGCGTCGGAGTGGCGACCCATCCAGGATTGTGCCCAATGGCCAAGGAAACTGCTTCAGCAGCATCAACGCTCTGCACAGAGTATGGTGCCAATGGAATGTGTATATATATATATATATATATATATATATATATATATATATATATATATATATATATATATATATATATATATATATATATATATATATATATATATATATATATATATATATATGGACTTATCTCCTCATGCATCCATTCTGTTATCTCTCTGTGCCCCCTCTATCTCATGCACTGTGGACGCAATAGCCTGATTGTTCATGGCAGGCTGGAACAAAAAGGAATGAAAATACTGACACGCATTCACTATTTCCTCTCGCATGACACCACACCCCTCACATTGCATACACCGAACCTTCCACTCTCACGTTTTAGACACCAATCTTTTACCCACCTAACTCTCCCGAAGCATTCTGGGCCGCGTTGGTCAACTGACTGTGCCAGGTATTTCAAGAGCGGTTATCCTCACCTTTCCTTTCTTTTCTTTACTATCTAATTTTCCGTGTGTGTGTGTGTGTGTGTGTGTGTGTGTGTGTGTGTGTGTGTGTGTGTGTGTGTGAGTGAGATGGCGTCTGTCTTAGCATAAGTAAGACTGTAAAATATAGTCGGAATAACCCTGCTCTCTGTCTGCTTTTGTACGATTGCTGTCTTTTGCCACACCCCACAAATTCCTTGCTATCCCCTGCTGTACATACAATAAAACCCCATTCACTGTGCCACGTACTTTTCCTCACTTTTGTTTTAAATAAATGCATTGTATAGAAATGTTCCCAGCTCATTTTCATGTTTTCTTTCATTGGTCCAGCATGGCCCGCACCCTAGTTTAGCCGGGACGTTATTCCCAAATGATTACTTCGTATTCGGTACATGCTTGGCAGTTCCGCTCAGCTGCATCTGATCTGGTCGGTGATCTGGTTTAAGCAAGTACATACCGAGGGCATTTCCCCCGGTAATGAGATCACGTGACCTTTAGGTAAACGTTTTTAGACGGAGGACCCTTTGTCACGAGGTCGAGTTATTTGCATTCGTGGTCGATTATCTATCCGCCGTGACATGAAGTTATTCGTGTGCGACGGCCTGCGACTACGGTGAGTCCGGTGAGAACCCGAGGTAGTCCACCCCTCGTGGTCTTCCCCCGACCCCAGGTTCGCTACAATATCTATCACAAAAGATAGTGTGGGATCTTTAACATCTGAAAATCTATGGGCATTGAATCCACATCCCTGCAGTAATGTTAGGAAGCTTTACTCACTTAACCAAGACTGAGCAAAAGTTCCGTCTCCAAATTGGTGAGCAATTCAAAATTCGCAATATTGCACTTGCCAGTTTTTTCCTTCATTGAGAATAAATCTCAAAGCAATTTCATAAACAAATGAAAAATTTCTTGTCAATCTTGCCTTTGCTCAAAACCTAAACATTTCACCAATTATGGTGAATTACCTCATAAGCAATTCTATATTTGCAGACATTAATCACCCAAGCTAGTGAAGGCAGCCTGGCTGGTCTGTCGATTTGGTAACTTCATCTGCAAAGCTCCATTACATTGGGAAGACTTCCTTAAAGGCATGCAATGAGTCGAAGAATACCTAATACATCACAAGCCACTGGGCTGTTTAATGAAATTCGGCGCAAATGTGTCTCAAAGCGTCAGTTATTATGCAAGAGGGAACAGTGTATGAAAAGAACAATAAAAAAAATAACTGTCATTGTATTGCTGTTCATCAGTTGTTATGCTCCCACGAGAGTTTTGTGATGATTCGGAGAGATTAAAACCATACAGTGTTTTCAAACACAAAGCCACCCCAATTGGGCACGATACTTTGCTTGGCTGCTTGCACGCATTGAGGAAACATCACAAGGATTGTAAAACAACATTTTCTCCTGTCATGGTTTGACCATTTCTTGTGAAGCCCATATATTATGATCTACAGATTCTCAAGATCCCCTCCCCCCCACCCCACCACCCAATTCCACCTCCCTCTCCACCTCTTATTTGCCATGCAGAGCAAAGCAATTTCATGGGATGATGGTCGATGACTGAGGCAGCATTTTTATCCCTGGAGCAAGGCAGGTCATGAAACAATCAATTAAAAATGGATTTGCCGCTCATCTTTTGGAGGCAGCGGCTCTGCTATGGGAAGGTAGACGGGACAAGTGGTCGGAAGACCGGTGGTTCTTGTGAGACTTCATTCAACAAGAGAAACACAATTTATCATCATGGTCATGTGTCATTAACCACCTATAATTTCTGACAACATCTATGTTGACAAAGACTTAATCTCACTCAAAGTGGTACATCTTCTTGTGCTTAAGTGCAAAATGTAGGATAAACAGTGATATGTTCTCTTCAAAGCAGATTGTTTGTATCACAGCATTTATTTATAGAATTATGAAAAAAAATGACACCACAAGACCTGGATCAATGGAGATGCACCACTGACTGGCAAAGGGTTTGTGAAAAACAACAAGGTCTAGGTCTGACTGTTTGATCAAAGAGTGGTCTTTCTCCGGACCATACACATTAATTATGTGTGCCAGATGTTATTTCCCTCTCTCTACCTTACCAACACTGCCTGGTGTTGGCTTAATGGTTAGGATGGTAGGTTTGGGATCCTAGGGTCCTGAGTTCCAATCCTGCACGGCTGTTGAATTGATACAAGATGGGGTTGACACAGCCGGTCATCCCTCTGAGGTCGGCAAAATGATTACTAGCTTGCTGGGATGACCCGGTATGTGCCTTGGTTTAGATTAGATACACTGTATCCCTGCGTATCGTAAGAGGCGAATAAAGGATTAGTGTCAGGAAGGGCATCCAGCCATTCAAAAAAATATATATATATATATTGCCTCAAAAAGGGAATCATGATAGAAGATTGTCATGGGACCCACAAAGCTAACCACCCCTCTCGCAGGGAAAAGTGTGTGTGTGTGTGTGTGTGTGTGTGTGTGTGTGTGTGTGTGTGTGTGTGTGTGTGTGTGTGTGTGTGTGCGCCTTCCTAATGATGGCATGGGGTTTATTTCAGTGTAATACATGCACACTTTGGCTGCATAAGCCTGAATGAAGACTGTCATCAATCTGTTGACCTGAGCCTTGTCATGTCTTCCAGCAGATCTTTGTCATTCAATGGTGCATTTCTCACTTCAGTCATCAGTCTTCCCAACCACAATGTGTGGCAAGACTGTAACCTCAAAAGCTTGTTGGTAAGTGTTCATAAGAATGTGGAAATTTCACGAAAGCACAAATAAAATGGTTCATTTGAATCCATTCTCGAAGGAAGATTATCTCCAGGGTGGCTAGAATGCCACTTTACCCAACCCCAATAAAGCATTCCTTCTGAAACTCCTTTAAAACACAGGTTTGATTGTGCAATACTTACAATAATTAATCAGTCATTGTATGTGTATGCACTCCATCATACAGATACAATCAATGACTGATAATAGTCCATTTGCCGTTATTATGTGTTCCATTGTCAACCTTGTTGATGTGGAAAGTGTATGGTTTTATGATTGTTTTGGACTAACATGGGTCCATTAATAAAATTCAGGTTGGTTGCGGGGGTGGCGACCTTGGGGAACTCCTGTAATTTGGATAAATTCAAGATGGCCACTACAGGTCAGACGATGGGGATAAGTTTTTAATCAGTCAACATATAATCCTGTGTAATACCTCTTTTCTATATGATTTTGACATGAGGAATTCAATTTTGGGGTTATTTTTTACGTTCACAAATAAATAGAGGTTCACCTGAAATGTCCCTGACTACTTTCTGCTGAAAATTATGCAACACCAATGCAAAAGTGAAGTCATGAATGGTTCACAACAGTATGTTGATAATTAATCAGAAAGCATACACATTGTCATGTCATCATATTGGACATCTTAGGAACAGAGGACATAGAGCCTAGTAGACAACTTACGTATTGTTCATTCCCATTAATTGTACTCATCCCCTTCCGTATCCTCGTCTCTTTCCAGTTCTGCTTCGACACTCCCTTCTTCTTCTACTTCACTTTCACTGTCCTCCACAGTCTTGTGTGGGTTGAAGCACTTGTCACTGCAACCACAAGTGCAGTATAGCGTGCAGGAGATCTTTGCATGGTGACAACTGCAACTTGCAGTACTGCAGGCCTTCCCCTCTGCTTTGCATCCACACTGCACAACATCCATGAGGTCCAAACGGGCTGGTGGAGTAGCAGAAGTTGCTGGCACTGGGATTCCATCTCTGATGTCCCATCCATATTTTGTAATGTCAAGTTCAGGTGGGGCCTGCTGATCAGCTGATTTTGCAAGTACTGTCTGTCGATGTGCACGCAAAATATGTAGGAAGAGATTAATCTCAGTTGGAGGTAATGCCATGAGCTTGAGGGGCTTGCCAGACTTCCTTGTGTACATATAGTACCTCATCTCACTCATCCTGGTATCTTCTGGATGATCATACAGGGCACAGAAGAATGTCCGCCCTGCTTCCATGAGCTGTTCATGGCTTGCGTTCAGCTCGCCAAGTGCGGAGTACAAACCAGGGAAGTTGCCAGCTCTCAGTGTCTTCAGGGCTGACACTTTGCCCTTGCCGTATGGGTATGACATGGTATCTGAGCCAGTGATGTAGTGCATTCCCAAAAGCTGCAGACACTTGGGGCCAAGCTGGTCACAGGTGGTGTTGATATCCAAAATTGCTCCATCCCACCTTTCCGTCTGCACTGTGGCCTGGATGTTGCGCTGGTAAACCCCAGTCGTGGGATAATAAGGTTGCTCTTCCCTCGGTGAGCATGCCCATACTCAAGAATGCCTGCAGGATGGGGTTGCTGAAATTCATGTGAGAGGACATGAGTAGTGCGCCGACCATTAGGCGTGAACACTTGCTGATCAAGATTATCAAACCAGGCAAAAATCACGCAACAGTTCTACTCGAACCCATGAATTGGTGGAGAAGCTGAGCATTGTCACCAAGAAAATGAGCAGCTCCTGAATCTCAGGACCTCATCATATGACGTTGTGAACCCATGTTCATGAAGGAGCTTTGGAAGATCAGACCTGCCATGGCGGTGCAGTGGTTTGACAGCCAGTCCTAATGTTGTCTGATTTCTGGTACCTGTAACATGACTTTGAATTGACTGGCTCAGTCTTAGAGATTTTTTGGTCATTCCACCACCAGACACTAAGTCTGAAATCAACCTCAGCAAAGTTGGGCTTGTCGCCTTGATTGTTTTGGCTTGTGTAAATTCTGAGAGGTCATAATTGGCACTGTTGTACTTGACTGAGCGTGCCTCCTTCTTGATCTGCCTTACCACAGAATCAATACTCCTCTCATCTGCATCATCCACGTTAACCATTTTCAGATGGTTAGCAATGGACTCACGGAAACCAACAATGGCAGCACATCCATCTACCCGAACTAACATAACGTCCTTACTCATGCAGTCTGTTAGTTTGCTAAACATATCACGTCGAGTGAGTTTGCCACCAAGATCACAGTACAGGGAATGCAGTTCAACGCTATTCCACATCTTTGACCTGTCACAATCCATGCGCTCTATGACGTTCTTCAGGGCACTTTCTTCTGCAACACCAGTTGGCAAATCAGCATATTTAGGGACTGTCATGAAACTGTTATAACAGCGTACATGGTATTTGCACTCAGCCGCAGGGAGATCAACCAAATATCCAATATGTAACTTGACCGTTCTGGCTACTTCATCATTACGTTTCTCAACAGCATTAATGATGGCATCTTTCATAGTTGGGATGGGATTACCTTCCTTGTCAAAACGTTCTTTAGTCATGCACTGACGAACACGATCCCATCTTTCTGGATGTTTGTCATCAACAGGTGAACATTCTTTGCCACAAAAAATGCAGTCACGTTTGTAAACAAACACACCACTGCCTGTTGCCTGTGTGCGAGATCTTGTTGTCACTGTAACACAATCATCTTCAGCTTTTCTTTCTTGTGATTTACGAAGTCTCTCAATTTTTTGTTTTGATGTGTAAGTACAGTAGCATCCTTTGTGAAATTCTATGTGAACAGCATCACCACCACCACCATCAACAATGTCCTGTAGTTTTGCACGTAGCTCTTCATCTCCACGGGCTTTGGCACAGGAGATCAATGTCTTAATCCCTTGATCAGCGAATTTCTTCAATTCCCCTCCACCATGACACATGGGAAGAATGCACCTTGAATCAGCCATATCTGTAAAAACAAAACAATGAATTAGTAACTCGCATTAATGTCGAAAGTGAGCGTCCAGTTGTCAGAATAGTGACCTTGTTGTCATTCAAAATGTATCTCACATGACAAACAATTGCCAGGAACTCGAACATTGACCTCAAATTTACTTCTAATCACAAAAATAAGGTTAAATATCGATTCCTCGTGCCAAAATTATATGGAAAAGATGTCTCATGTGTAATTTTAAGTTCATTACCTAAAAAGTTTTATTTTCAGCCCGGTCGATGACGGTCATCTTGTATTTGCACAAAAATAACAGATTTCCCCATGGTTGCCATCCGGGCAACCAAGCTTAATTTTGTCTATGCATGCCTGTGAACAAGAAACCACTATAAAACCATACACTTTTGAGGACAACAAGGTTACTTCTCTGGCAAATGGACTATAAGGCCACCCTGTACAACTTGTAAGCATTTGCATTCTGTTAAGTGTGGGCTCCACAAAAGGACAAAATGCTTCCTTTACCACATTTCTTTGAAACCATCTTTCCTGTCCTTCTTGCACATATTTCTTCAACAACCACCATTTTTCTGGTGATTGTCCATGTGGCACTGGAACAGTGATTTTGTTGGTCATTGATGGTTCAAATAGTCAAGCATTAGGTAAGAGGTCCTTTTAACTTTCAAATATCTGAAGTTGGGCACTCCAGGTAAATCATAGACACTTCCAACCTTTTACTTTTATTGGAAATTTCAATTCTGAATGTATAGAGACCGTATGACATGGCGATAAAGTTTTGGCCCCATTATCAACATCGACGATTTGCTAGTTATGTTTCTCAAACCTCTTCAATTGCAACTTTCTTGTTTCATCCCATGCAAAAATCCATCAGTGAAACATAGCTTCCTGAAACATAAATGAAAGTTATTCAGTTCATGATAGGTGACACATTTCGATACTTGATAAACTAGTGTTATGTTGAGCAAAAATGAAGAAAGTTTCAACCCATCAAGACCAGCTCAATGAAGGTAAGGGAAGATAATAGTTTCTATTAGCTTTTTGGTAATAGTGCAATATTTGAATGTTTGACAAATTTGCTGAGCAAATTGAAGACATTATATCATGTACAATTAAATTATGCTTGTGAAATATACAACCTTCTGCACATCATTACCATGCGCACGCGAAGCAAAAAGCGGGGTTAAGCAATAATTGGTTCATGTCTGTCCATCCGTCTGTCCGTCTTCTCAGTTTGTGGTCCCAACCAACTTATTTAGAATGAATGTTATATTTTGAACACAATTCAGAACACGAATAAGAAGACAAGGCTTTCGTTTTAACGTACTTTGGTTTTGAATTCATCTCGATAGCACATACGCTGAAAGGAGTAAGATAATATTGCACACGGCTCCTTCCCAATTTCATATCTCCGCAATGTATAACGTCATCCCTGGGCACCGAAGGAAGAGAGGACTCAGTCCGTTTTCTTCTTTGTTTGTTTTCTTGTTTGTTTCTCTAGGTGATATCTCAGCCATCCTTTGAGCTGGGAAGCTGAAATTTGGGCACAAAAGTGAAGATGTGCTTTGGCAAAAACTTCAATTTTTATTTTTTGATTAATCAATTAACCACTTTTTTATTATCCGTTTATTAATTGTATATCTTTTTTATTTCCCAATCCTGGCAATATCTCAAGCTGGGAAGCTGATATTTGGACATGACAGTCACCACATGATTTGGCTATAAAGGGTATTTTTGATTTATTGATTAACCAATTAATCAATTAATCATTCATTTTTCGATTAATTACCTAATTTTCAAAAAGTTACAGAATCGGATGAAACTGTGGTGGTTTTGGGATGCTATTTGGCAATTCATTGAGAAATTATTTTATGAGCTGTTAGTTATTTATTTTAATTCTGCAATTTAGCAATCAATTATTGTACACTGCTCCCACCAAATTCCAACTCCATTTGCAGTAAGGCTCTTCCTCTGGTATCCAAGGACTTCTCCACTCCTGACTCGCAGACTTCCTCTCCTGTTGCAGCCAACGTGTGGCCCTTAATGGAGTTCTTTCATCCCCTCTTCCTGTCCAGGCTGGAGTTCCTCAAGGAAGCCTTCTGGTCCCTGGTCTATTTCTGGTTTTCATCAATGATCTCTCTGACTCTCTGGAAAATCTTTAACTCTTTGCTGATGACTCCACCCTCTGCCGTAACATCTGTCACCTCTCAGATTGGCAAGCAGCAGCCTTTTCACTCACTGCAGAGCTGGATAAAATCACAAGCTGGTGCAACATGTGGAACATGTCCTTCAATCCTGACATGTCTCACACTCTCACTATGTCTCTCTGTAAGGACCGTCTGGAACCCCCCCCCCCATATACTTTCTCAACAATCCTCTTGAAGAAGTCCTTTCATTCAAGCTATGAGATCTCACTATCTGCCATGATCTTTCCTGGTAAAGCCACATTTCCAAGATGGCCTCCAAAGCCAGTGGCCGACTGGGAATCCTCCATCATGCAAAGTCCTTCCTTGGCACACGTAAGCTCCTGACCACATGCAAAGCATTCCTCCACAGCCTGGTGGAGTATTGCTGTCCCCTCTGGGCTGGTGCTCACGCCTCTCACCTTTCTCAGTTTCACACTGTGGAAACTAAGGCATTTAGGATCATTGGTATCTCCTACGGTGAGGCTAAGTCTTTGAGTCTCTCACTCTCTCGCCACAGGCCTGTCAGTGGTCTTTCTGTCCTCTACCATCTCCTCTCTGGCCTCAGCCCCTGCTCTGTCTGAGGTTTGTCCCCCTCCCCCATATTTCCGCAGAGCGCTCAAGGTCCGCCAGCAACCCCCTTCTGGTAAAACTACCAGAATCAATAATCATTGCTCACCTTCACTCTTTCATTCCTCTTTTTCCCCACCTTTGGAACAAACTCCCACACTCTCTTCAATCCCATTCTTCCCTCCAGGCCTTCAAAACAGCTGTTCACCACCATCTCTTATCTTCCCCCATCCGAAACCATGATCTTTTCTACCCCCGCTAATCCACTCAAAACCCACCTCCTTCAAAATTCCCTGTTTTCCTTCCTGAAAGTCCCCATCATGTAAGGACCTGAAAGACCCTGTAATGTCCATCTTGTTTTACCTGTGTACCCCACCCCACCCCTCTCCCTTCCACCGATTTCCTGATATCTCTGTTCCCCACTGTTTTTTCCTTACCTCTCCTGCGCCTTTTGTCTCCTGCTCCACTTATTGTCTATTTGGGTGTTCGCTCTCATACGAGCCTCGAGAGTGTATGCAAAACAAACAAACAAACAAAAAAAAGGCAGCATCGCCAGGCGCCAATGTCGCAGGCTGGAGGATTGTTATTTGCTTATTTGGCATGGGGGGGGGGGCAGTGTACTTTGAATGTACCGCTACCTGTTTTTACTCTGTTTGCCTGTCTAGCAGTCAAACTAAATTGAAAATCATTCCAAACAGGAAACTTAAAGCGTTTTTAATGAAGTCATCAAGTACGCAAACAACAGTCACAAATAACAAATGCCACTTGTTAGATAGGTTGATGGATTAGGCACTGCGGAAATGGCAGTAACTTCCAGAATATATATATATATATATATATATATATATATATATATATATATATATATATATATATATATATATATATATATATATATATATATTTACATGACTTTTACAATCTTTATCTTACTTCAATTTAATTATGTACTTGAAGAATGCAGAACACAAATCGCTCGTCATAATATTTCCAAGAAACTCCAGTTTTGCAGTACTTAAATTTAAATGAAGGTTCAATAAGAACTTTAGAGTAAGATAAGATCTAGGAGTCTTAGACCTTGTTGGAAGTGATAAAGGTGATATTTGGGACTGCTTCTGGACTACTTCAACAGCATTAAACTTTCAGATATATTTTTTAACGATCGTAAAAGTTATTATTTCCGTTAAAATTAACAAGGATTAGTGATTTAAAATCACACTGCATGGGGTATCATGTTCTATGAACTCTCTCGTTCGTTTCTATATTGAGTGGATGGAAAATGAAGATGAAAATTTCAGCCTGTGCCATTTGGGTACAACAATTAATCAGACTCGGTGGTGTAATGGTGAGAGCATCTGCTCCGAGTCTGTGAGGTCAGCAGTTAAAACCTCGGCCGAGTCATACCAAAGACTTTAAAAATGGTTACTGCTGCTTCCTTGCTTGATGCTCAGCAAAAAGATAGAGCATGGACAATCCCCATCGGTTGACATCCATGGGGAGGAGGAAATTCCTCACCGAGTGTGGTGAGAAAAGCAGTGCCATTGTTGTGACGTCATTGGTATCCAGATTATTCAGGCAAGTGACAGCACTTCCCCCAATCTCAATGGCTGTGTTAAATGTTTGTTTCTTCGGTTTGTCTCTGTGTGTTTGAGTGGCAGCTCCATTTTGAGTCTTAGAACTTGCATTAAAAAATAAAAAAAATCCATACTGTTCTTCAACTTCAGCAAGTGGGACAATCGTGATCATAATGTAATTAAGATATATCATCCAAATGTATACCAAATAAGCTGTGATTACATGATAAAAGTGGTAACAATTTTGATTTTATGCACTACCATAACAGCAACAATAATTTTTTGAAGCAAAAGTGTCAACTCCAAAGCACATCTCTTAGCCGCAGCAGGTACAGCAATGATTCCACAATGTGCTTTTGCCAGAGCTATTAGGTTGTGACAAGGTTGGATCATTCCTAGGCCCAGCAATTGGATAGGGGAGAACCTTATTACAGGCAGTAAAATAGCTCCCTCGGGTATTTCTTTCATCAATAGCTGGGTCACTTGAATCTTGCGATGCATTATCTTTTTTCCTTTGAAACAACAATGTAACTTGTGTTATTTCCCTTGGGCTAAAATGATGGAATTGGTAGAACTCTTTTCCTCGAGATCAGAAAAATAAACAATGTTTACGTGGGATTGTATATCTGTAAAATGTTTGCTGTTCAAAGCAATGCTTTGTGAGGGATCCTCCTTGCTGAATGGTTTTGGGTGTTCGCTCGAATAATGGTCATGAAACGACCGTTCTACCATGTGAAAGGACTGCACATGGCACATGTGACCTTTCATATGATCCATGTGGATTCAGATCCAAATACAAGTGCTTTTTATTTGTGTGTTGTTACATTGTGTAGCACAGCTTCTTTCGGAGAGAACATTAAGCCAACCGTTCCGTTTGCAATAAGTATGATGAAAAAAAAATAGCAGTATCTTAGCAGGCGTAGTCATTTGACTTGTTACCCTTGCTTATTTCCTTGTGTGACTTAAGGGTGGGGTTGACCAACTTGTCTCATGAATACTTTTCCTCACCTATAACCGTCACTGTGGACACATGAAGCTGAACAAACATTAATAGTTGATCAGGTCTCTCCTCGTACTTCCCTCTTTGTATCACACCATTCCTCCTCAACTGCATAAATTCATGGTCTAAGACAGAGTTTTATTTGCTCAAATAAGTTAGGTATTTCTCAGTAAGACAATGTGCAGAGCACGAAGTCTCAGTAGAAGCCTTAAAAGTACAACTTAGTTGTCTCGTTGATCACTAATTTTCTGAGCGAAATGCAAATTTGCTGTACGCTTTATTTCACTGAGCTATTTCAGGGAGTACGGTAGTACTCCATGCAGAGGGATGACACGGGGGGAAAAATGGCTGCCAATTCAAATGTGTAAACAATGATACCCTCATAAACTCCTGAAGAGTGAAGTCATAAGCATTTAAAGCAATAACTTTTATTCTCGAGCATTTTCTGAACGACTAAGACTTAAAAAGACACCAAAATACATAGGTAAAGCACCACATCGGAAGATCGCTGAATCGCCAATTTGTACTTCTTCTCGTTGTTCTCCTCTCAAAACAATGTAAAACTGTAGCCCAACCTGCCTCAATAACTGCTGAAGCAGTGATGGTGATTCCAATGCGAGGAGGTTACTTTGTCTCTGAGCTCGTGCACGCAACCGAAAAAAAAAAAAAAAATATATATATATATATATATATATATATATATATATATATATATATATATATATATATATATATATATATATATAAAAACATTAATCGTTTTATAAAGAAAGTAAATTGAACGTAAATGTGAACACAACCAAACCAGCCCAGGATCATGAGGGAAGGACATTGACAGTTGACAGAACCATTCCAAATGCGATACATATCCAAAACCATCAACCGAAATCAAGTGAAAAAGGTATTAAAACAATTTAATAACATGGATGGATTTAATCCACACCAAAAATAACAAAATATATAAAACATTAAGCATTTTATTATTTTTAAAACGATATTCCTATCGACACTTCCACACAATATGTGGTAATCCACACAGTGCACTGAACCAAAATCCAGGATTGAGGGTGGGGGTAGAATGTACCTACCATAAGCAGAATTTAATAATATAGATGGATTAAATCCACACTAAAATAAAAAAAAAATATGTGAAACATTAAGCATTATATTACTTTAAAAAATTGCACGCGAGAAATAAAATTTTTTTAAATGTATAAAACACAACAACGCAAAGGCAGCCTGCATCGACTTTGGGAAAATGTATAAAATTTGGCGGTGAGAGGAGCGAAGAGGGGGGGTGGATTGTTCATGTGATATTCATCACAACCTTTTTAGATGCTGAATACTGAATAATATACAACAACACACAAAGATGAAGATCAAAATAGAAATGCAAAATGCAAAGCCTGTCCGTATTCAAAATATTTTATATTCAGTCTTCTTCTTCTCCTTATTTTTCTTCTTCTTCTATTTTTTGGACGGGCGGAGGCAGGCTGAAGAAAATCGACCATACGATTCGACCCCGCCATAGCCGTATATTAGAAAGAGTACGGTCAACCCAGTTTCAGCGCATCTGCTTTATGATTGGTCAAAAAGCCCTCATGTGACTACAGGGCGCCATATTGTGGACCAACCTTGTTGGTACCAACCATGTTGCGTACCGAGCAGACGATACTGACTTTGCTACAACGCTACAAACATATCATCTTGCATCGTATGCTTCTTCATAAAACGTCACTTTGATGAAATATTTAGGGTTACAACATTTATAAACATGCCCTGCTGCGCAGCATGGGGTTGCTCAAATGGAAAGAACCGCGGGAAACAGATGCATCGCTTCCCCCGCAACTCAGAAAGGAGGAAAATCTGAGAAGTAAAGGTTCGTTGGGATGGCTGGAAAGCCAACGACAACTGTCTCTTGTGCGAGGTAAGGTCAACTTAACATGTCAAAGTAAAGACTAAATAAGACCCAAGTATTATTTCACCAGCGAAATAAATATTGATGAATATTGTATTGCCGATATCTTTTTCAACAATTTCAAAAAATTGTAGCAAGTTAGTGTGTATTTAATTGAAGATCACGGATAACATGTTTCGAAACTAACATGTGTTTCGGTATCTGGGACTACAGAGTACAGTGTAAATTTTGGGTTGGTCAATTGAACCATTTACCTTGGAACTGTTACATGTGGTTGGTCCATGACTCCATAACCATGCTTAATGCCGACATAAGCAACACAGTATAGACCTGAAAGTGAAACACATGCAGTTCAAGGACCATGAAGGATGACAGGAAGACTTTTTTTTCTATCATGATGTCTGCACAATTTAACAATGACGATTTCTCAGTTTCTCGACCTTACTAGTTTCTAGACCTTCTACATTTGGTGGGTTTTAAGGTAAAAGTTGCAGCCTTTCATCACCCTCTAACCTGATGTTTTAACGTAAGTTTTTAAAATTGTACAATTAAACTAGTCAAGTTGATCTGAACAGAGATTTGTCGGCTTCCTGGGAGCACAGATAATTATCACGAGTTAAAAGATGGACAAGTACGAAAGAAAAAAGTGTGAAGAGGGGAAAATGCAGAAGTAAGAATATGTAAAGGGATGGATGATTTCAAGAGGAGGAATGAAATGGATGAGGGAAGAATGGTGGAAGAAAGAGTGGAGAAGAAGAGATTTGGAGAGAAAGTGGATTGAGGTTTTGAGGGGGGAGAGAGAGAGAGAGAGAGAGAGAGAGAGAGAGAGAGAGAGAGAGAGAGAGAGAGAGAGAGAGAGAGAGAGAGAGAGAGAGAGAGAGAGAGAGAGAGAGAGAGAGAGAGAGAGAGAGAGAGAGAGAGAGAGAGAGAGAGAGAGAGAGAGAGAGAGAGAGAGAGAGAGAGAGAGAGAGAGAGAGAGAGAGAGAGAGAGAGAGAGAGAGAGAGAGAGAGAGAGAGAGAGAGAGAGAGAGAGAGAGAGAGAGAGAGAGAGAGAGAGAGAGAGAGAGAGAGAGAGAGAGAGAGAGAGAGAGAGAGAGAGAGAGAGAGAGAGAGAGAGAGAGAGAGAGAGAGAGAGAGAGAGAGAGAGAGAGAGAGAGAGAGAGAGAGAGAGAGAGAGAGAGAGAGAGAGAGAGAGAGAGAGAGAGAGAGAGAGAGAGAGAGAGAGAGAGAGAGAGAGAGAGAGAGAGAGAGAGATAGAGAGAGAGAGAGAGAGAGAGAGAGAGAGAGAGAGAGAGAGAGAGAGAGAGAGAGAGAGAGAGGTATGCCGCACCATACACCATAATATTCATACCAAAATAGATAAACCGTTAAGCATTTTATTACTTCCAAAAAAATTGCAGAAAAAAGAACAAAAAACATATTAAGACTAGAAGGGCACTCGGTAGAGTGCATCGCTCCACCGCGTCATGCCTGATCCACGAAAACATATCTGGCCCAATACATTTTTGAGATATTGTGCTATATGTCGTTTTTGGCCTTATCTCTGAATGGTGAAGAATCACTAACAAAAATTCTTGGAGCCACATCCGGATCTGCATCTTCACAAAAATCGAATCAGTTTGTCCTTGTCACAGACCGAACATGTCCACAAAATTTCATCCGGATCTGCCCACAACTTTTTTCATATATCCTGTGCACAAACAGACAGAAAGGGGTGAAAACATAACCACCTTCACCTTCGGTGGCGGAGGTAAAAAAAATGTAACAACATCGAGGAATGGAATCTCAAAAAAAACAACCAAACAAGGAAGGCATGACACCACATTATGATGCCACAATACAACACCACAATCCTCTTCTGGATTACCATCAAGACATCTTTTGACATTTTACTTTTGTTGTGGGATTGTGATGGATGAATAGGATGAATGAAGGTGAACAAAGAAGAAGAATAACAATGAAGTATGACACCACATTACGATGCCACAATACTTCCACAAAGCATCTCAAGTCTGAACTCTCAAACCTGTTTCCCCTTCTAATTCATGGTGGCATCTAATTAAGTCCGTTTCTGGTGTATGTTCCCCCTCCATCCCTCCATTACCTCAAATGGCTGCACAGCCAACACTGCATGCAAAAAGGCTAAATGCCTAAACTCTGCGTTTGCTTCTAAATATTTACGTCCCAAACCCATTGCTTTCTGCACCCATCTTACACCCAGTCACATTCAGCTGTTCCTGGACTCTGTGTCCTTTTCTCCTGACAATGTGGAGAGCTTGCCGTTAAACCTTGACTTAGATTCTGCAACCGGTGCAGATGGCATCAGCACTCATGGTCTAAAAACATGCCCTGCTGCTCTTGCTAAACCTCTCCCTGTTCTATTCACCCTCTCATTTTCTCAAGCTCATCTGCCATTTGCTTGGAAATCAGCAAACATAACTGCTGTGCATTAAAAAAAAGGGAAAAAACTGATCCCTGCAAATACAGATCAATCAGCCTGCTTCCAATCATGAGCAAGTTCATGGAATCCATCATCATTTCTGACATCAAATTCTTCCTCTTATACAGTGGCTTGATTTATGATCATCAATTTGGATTTAGACCAGGTCACTCAACCTGGGACATGCTACGTCTGCTTTCCCAATAATGGTTGGAGGTATTAAACGCCAAACATGAAATCAGAGCCATCTCACTTGACATATCGTGAGCTTTCGATACGGTATGGCACCCTGCCCTGCTCACCAAATCTCTTCCTATGGTATCCAACGAAATCTCCACTCATGGCCCATGGACTTCCTCTCCTGTCACAGTCAATACTTGGCTCTCAATGGAATTCTCTTATCCCCTCTTCCTGCCCAGGCTGGAGATCCTCAATGCAGGGTTCTTGGACCTGTGCTTTCTCTGGTTTTCATCAATGATCTCTCAGATTGTATGAAAAATTATCTTTGTCTCTTTGCTGATGACTACACCCTCTGCCGTACCATCTATAATCCCTCCAATCAGCAGGCAGCAGCCACTTCACTCTCTGCAGACATGGCTAAAATCACAAGCTGGTCAAACACTTGGAACATGTCTTTCAACCCTGACAAATTTCACACCCTCACCATGTCTCTCCGAAAGGACCACCTGGAACCCCCCCCCCCCCACCTCCATCTACTTT
Organism: Eptatretus burgeri; assembly: GCF_056783735.1. Taxonomy (NCBI): domain Eukaryota; kingdom Metazoa; phylum Chordata; class Myxini; order Myxiniformes; family Myxinidae; genus Eptatretus; species Eptatretus burgeri. The sequence continues at coordinate 95,993,391 of NC_140964.1, read as the reverse complement.
CTCAACAATCCCATTGAAAAAGTCCTTTCATTCAAGCCTTTGAGTCTCACTATCTGCCACGATCTTTCTTGGGAAAGCCACATCTCCAAGCTGGGCTCCAAAGCCAGTTGTTGACTGGACATCCTCTGGTGTGCAAAGTCGTGCATTGGCACACTTGAGGTTCTAACCATTTACAAAGCTTTCATCCACAATCTGATGGAGTACTGCTACCACCTCTGGGGTGGTGCTCCTGCCTCACACCGAGCTCGACTTCGTGCTCTGGAAACCAAGGATATTTGGATCACTGGTATCTCCCGCGATGAAGCTGAGTCTCTCTCTCACCAGAGGCAGGTCGGTCGTCATTTTGTCTTCTACCGTCTCCTCTCTGACCTTACCACTACCATTGCTCTGTTTGTGATCTGTGCCCCCTATATTTCCTCATGGTGCTCATGGTCTGCCAAAAAACCCCTTCTTGTGAAACTGCCAAAATCAAGAATTACTGCTCACCTTCATGCTTTCGTTCCTCTTTTTTCACGCCTTTGGAGCAAACTCAAGCAATCTTTTCAATCCCACTCCTCCCTCCAGGCCTTCAAAACAAAAGTTCAGGACGCTCATATCTTCCCCCATCCAAATTCTTGATATTTTCTACCTTCGTTAATCCACCGCCAATGCACTTCCTTCAAATTTCCTGTTTTCCTTCCTGAAAGTCTAAGTAGTGTCCATTGTGTTTACCCAGTGTACCCCGCTCTGTCCCTCCTCCTGACACAGATGTGCTATTGTCTCTGTTCCCCATTAATTTTTGCTTCCCTCTCCTGCCCCTCCAGTCTCCTGCCTTGTTATATGTTTTTGTGTATGAGCTCTTCCACGAGCCTCTACATGGTTTCCAAAAATAAAAAATAAAAAAACCGACCAAAAAAAAATTCCTCTTCTGGTCAAGCATCACAATATCTTTTCATGTTGTTCCATCACAAATATATATATATATATATATATATATATATATATATATATATATATATATATATATATATATATATATATATATATATATATATATATTCTTCTTCTTTCGGCTGCTCCCATTAGGGGTCGCCACAGCGGATCATCCGTATGATCCGCATAGTGATTTGGCACATGTTTTACACCGGATGCCCTTCCTGACGCAACCCTGGTCGCCTCTTACGACACAGGGATATATATATATATATATATATATATATATATATATATATATATATATATATATATATATATATATATATATATATATACATATATATATATATATATATATATATATATATATATATATATATATATATATATATATATATATATATATATATATATATATATATATATATATATATATATATATATATATATATATATATATATATATATATATATATATATATATATATATATATATATATATATATATATATATATATATATATATATATATATATATATATATATATATATATATATATATATATATATATATATATATATATATATATATATATATATATATATATATATATATATATATATATATACATATATATACATATATATATATATATATATATATATATATATATATATATATATATATATATATATATATATATATATATATATATATATATATATATATATATATATATATATATATATATATATATATATATATATATATATATATATATATATATATATATATATATACATATATATATATATATATATATATATATATATATATATATATATATATATATATATATATATATATATATATATATATATATATATATATATATATATATATATATATATATATATATATATATATATATATATATATATATATATATATATATATATATATATATATATATATATATATATATATATATATATATATATATATATATATATATATATATATACATATATATATATATATATATATATATATATATATATATATATATATATACATATATATATATATATATATATATACATACATATATATATATATATATATACATATATATACATACATATATATATATATATACATACATATATATATATATATATACATATATATACATACATATATATACATATATATATATATATATATATATAAATATATTCATATACATATATATACATATACATATATATATATATATATATATATATACATACATATATATACATACATATTGTTGCGGTTTTCGCGCCCGCCGGCGTGCTGACGGCCACGTAACTCGAATCGCGGCACGTCGCCCACCGGACGGACAATCCAGTCGTGACCCTCTCGGACTAACGCCGGGAACCAGTCACGGGTGGACCTTTCGGTCTCACCGCGATCGAGCCAATCAGCCCCCGCGTGGGATAGGGTTGCTCGCCAAATTCGACCTACCTAAGTACCCACGCGGAGGGTAGACCGGGCGATCGCACCTCGCTGCAGGTCGACTTCGGACACGGGCCACTTAAGCGACCCGTTCCGTACTATCAGAATAACCGAGCGGTGTTATCGTCGACCTCGACGGTTCGATTAATTATCGAGCGTATTCAGCCCACTACCAACCCTTTACGTGAAGCAAGATGAGGATTCAAAGCAAGAAATGACGAAGCGAAGCGGGAAACAGTTCAACAATAAAGCACATTTATTCGCGGCACACGGGAAGCACACATTCAATTCCACCAAAAGCACACAAAAAAAAGAAAACACAATTCCATTTAAACAAAAAGCAAATATAAAAGCGAAAACAATGCAGAGCTAATACCGACTACTGAGCACACGGCAACACTTATACAATTCTACTTCACAGACGGCGCCGACAACACATACCCAAAACCAAGGAAAGAATACCCTCAAGGATGAGGTGGGCCTGAGGCCGAGACCGGGTCGCGCCTACCCGTCTGGTGATGAGACGCGGAGCGGCGATGGCGCCTCAAATCCGCGGGCCTCGCGGACAGTGTCTGGCAGGGGGTGGGAAAGGGGGCCCCCTTGGTCGCACTATCTCAGCGCGGGGGGAAACAGGAGGGGGTTGCTGATGCTCGGGGTATAGAGGGTCTTTATTATCCCTGGTGTGCGTCTCCACCTCGGCCAGGACGCGCTGCCGGCCTCCCTCGGGCGTGCAGCTCCTGGCACCGACGCGAGCACCCCCTCGTCTGCCTTCGCCGCTGCCGCCTCTCCGCCTCTGGACTCTCCACCCTGGACTCTTCTTTGGGCTCTCCTCGTTCGACTCTCTTCAGCTTCTCCAGCTACTGCAGGCTTCGGGCTCCAGACTTCCACACGGCTCTGACTGACGAACACCGTCCTTTTATCACCCCGTAGCTTCGCCTTTGACCCCCTCCCTTTGACCTTTCACCTCGCTCCCCATTGGCCCGAGAAAAAGTGGGCGTGAAGGCTTTTTGATCCACAAATTTGCATATATCGATCTTTCTGGAGGCGGGGCCAAATCGCCCCTCGCTCACCGATTGGACGGCAAAAAGTGGGCGTGTGTCGTTTTTGATCCGTTTTTGAAGCACAAAATCCGTGATTTTGTACACGCTGTTCAACGTGCGCCCTGCACGAGTCCAACACCGGTACCCACAGCGGGGCAAGAACGGTGGCGATGCTACGGTTGCGAGGTGTAACGGGAAGGTCGTGGCGGTTGTGGTGAAGCGGTGGTTGTGGTTGGTGGTTGATGTTGTGGTTGTGGTGGTAATCATGGCGGTTGGTCCAAAATAAAGATAGTAAAAGAAAAACGGCTATCCTGAAGAGTCGCAGCTCGCATAAATGACATGTATTCCCACTAGACAACGGGTTTGGGCCTAACTACACATGCACTTACCGAGATACCTCACCTAAGGGACCTGAATGGTGGTTTGCGAATTTGGTAACCACAACACTACCCCCTTCCCTTTTTACAGACTCGTCCCGAGTCGTCAAATTTTCGTGTGCCATCATGTGTAGTTTTCCCCTAGTACATTTTACCTACGGATCCCTGAGTGCGACATTCATGGTATTCGTGTCCCCAAAATAAATAACCTGAGGGCTGCGTAACTATCTAAACAAACTCACTCACACGGACGACTTAAATAAAATTGCCGGCGCTAAGACAAACATGCCGGGGGCGCACTCATATTTACAGTACATCTTAACCTTAACTTACAAATTTTACACTAAACCATGGCCCAGGATCATTGAACTCTGCAAAAAGAAAGCAGTAAGCAGGGAGCCAGGCTGCCCGCATGCAGTCTCTGGCTCAAACAATGCAGGTGACAAGGAACGTGGCTGGCTGCTCACACGCAGTCCAAGGCCTTCCCTTTTGAACTGAACGCAGTGAACCACAACGGTGCATGGGCTGCACAAACGCAGTCTCCGTGCCAGCTCAAGTGGCACACGCAATGAGCACAACGAATGAATGGATGAATGGATGGACACAAAACACGGTGCACGGGCTGCCACTGCAGGCCCGTGTTGTAGCTGCCAACAGGGCAGTTCTCGCAGCTTGCAAACTGTTGCCTTGCGGATCCTGGCGCACATGGAAATGAACAGGGGGGCAAAGCAAAAATTGAACGGGGCTGGTGAACGTGGGCAGTGGGCATGGCATGGCAAAGGCAAGCAGGCAAACACAGCCCGCAGAAGAAGGCCGCTGCAGGCAAACACAGCCCGCAGATGAACTGGCCGGCACAGGCCTTGAAGAAAAACACGGCCAGCCGATGAAGTTGGCCAGCTCTTGCCGTTCAGTGGAGGTTGGTGGAGGGAGTGCGGTGGTGCTGGCCACTTGGAAGGCGGGCTCGGACCTACCTACCTGTCTCCCTCCCAACCTATCGCCTTTGCCTGTCACTGTACATACCCACTCCCTTAATTTGTCAAACCCCAATTTAGCCCCAACTTAATTTTTTTCTGTTGTTTTTATTTTTACTTCCCCACTATAAATCGTCCCCTAACCCCCTTTATCGTCTTTGTTCGGCTAACCTATCCTGTCACCTAGCCTACTCCCAACCCCTACGTTCCCTTCCCGGAGGGGAATAAGGGAGAGCTAACGTCCTGTGTCGAGGCCCAACTCAAGCCTCCGAATGGCCTCCCCAGAGTTCGGCGATCTAACCCAAAGTGGGTCCAGCGGCCCACAACGACAGCGAGGGGATGGATGGTGCGGAGGGGTACATCTCCTAATCTACCCTAACCATTTAACTGTTAAACTACCCTGGGGCTTTCAACAAGCGCCTCTCGCTTAAACTATTGGTTCTAACAACCCAGATTCCCGTCGCCTGTGTTGGTGTCCTCACAATTTCGGGCCTCGCCCCCCAATTTTCTCTCCGTGCCCTCACACGGTCTCCTGGCTGGGACACGTGGCTCCCTTTGGCAGGCACGACCCTCTGCCGATTCTCCCGCTATGGCACCCCCGGGCACTACACTGCCTCCGAGCCTACCAGCTCCCTAACACCGGGGAGTGCCCCCCATGGCACCTCCCCTGAAACGCACACGTGGCAGGCCGGCCTCCCGGGCCCCTTTCCGAGGGTCACCCGTGCCCACAACACTGCCCACGCGGCTAATGGCGCCCCGGGCCCCCGCACCAAGCAGGCGCACCCGTGCCCACTACTCTATCCCGGCCCCCCATGGGCCCATGGCCTACCGCGGCCGACTAGCCTGGTGCCCGGGGTACCCACTCAGCGATACTCACCTTTCGCAGCCACGCTCCCAAGCCCGTCAACAGGGCTCCTGCACCCCTCCAAACGGGTTTCGAGCCTACATTCCCACCAACAGCAAAACGACCTCCATTTTTCAATTTGACTAACCCAGCTAACTCACTTTACTCTGACCCCGGGGTCCCTTGGGCGGGAGTCACTCCTCCCCCCAATCACTCATCGCACCATGCATTCCCCATTCACTCCACACACACAGACCCGCTGGCCTCACTCACTCAACATGTACACGTACTCGCCTCACAACTCTTCAACACACTCACCGCTGAACTCTGCCATCCTTCTAACGACATCCCCTAACTAACTCGTGCTCCCACGTCGTCCCTTAAACTACAGCACGTTCCATTTAACCTACGTAGCTAAGCTACGTCCCCGCTACACATTCACTGTCTGTCACTGTCTTCAAATAAATCATTTTATTTCCCAACCTAAATCTGGCTACAATCCCTCTAACTAATCCATTCCACGGACTCCATGAGGACTTACCCCTGCCCCATGAAGTCGGTCTAACTAAGCTAACCCTTCCCCCTAACTAGTTTTCATCCTGTGCCCAGGTAAGGGGGCCTTCCACCCCTTGCCCAGGAATCCTGTGCACCCGAAAGTGAGGCTTGTTTTTTTTTTTTTTTTTTTCATGCGCAGCACCTGCGCGGCAACTCAGAGCTCGCGCACTTTACACCTGCCCGTGACGTCATGCAGCTGCACGTGTTCCCCGTCCCTCCTTGGACGGTACCATCCGGCAGAGATACCCCTCCTGCCGGATTCCAACCACACGTGCAGCCATGACGTCACCGTGCGCAAAAAAAAAAACACACAAGCCCCACGTCTCGAGGGGTTCCCCACGCGAACACATGTGCTTTGCCCGTTGGAGCTTAACACACACGATCGCGTGGAGAACCGTCCGGTCCAAATCCGTTTACCTGCCTAAACTTTGTCCGTCCGCGGGATCGGCAAATCCACCGCGTGCGTTTCCGGACCGGGACTTCACTCTCGCAAGCGAGCACGTGGTGGTCTCGTGCGTTGCACAGCACGGACCGCGTGCTCACTGCTGGGCGAACCCGGCACGGTCCCCGAAACAACTACAGCCGCTACCCGGCTTTCTCTCCTCTGTCGCCTTTGTCGTCGCCATTCAACCCACGCACACCTGCGTGTTACGACGCACACAGTCCACTCCATCACATTCACACCGGGAGACGCGGCTGCGTGCTCCCGCATGCCAACCGACATCTCCCTTTCATACCGCTCTCTCACACACACGGTCTCCCTGGCACACAGCGACCTTGCACACGGCCGTTCACTCACGCGTGCGGGGGCACTCACCCGCGGTGCCTCACTCGCACTCCGTTCCTCATCCACACACGCGGGGGAACTCACCCGCGGTACCTCACTCATACACACGGCGACACTCACACACGCGGTCTCTTCCACACACGGTGCCTCACCCACACACGCGGGGGCACTAACCCGCGGTGCCTCACTCACACTCCGTGCCTCATCCACACACGGCGTGCTGGGAAGCACGCACTCTGGCACCATCGCCACCACACCACTCACACACGGGGTCGCTTCCACACACGGGGACGCACTCACGCCTTGCACCACACACACAGGGACAACCACACTGGGGATTCGTGTCCCCACAAGGGTCTCTGGGGCCTCTATACCCCCCAAGCTCTCCGTGCACCTGTCCACAGCACTCCTCCCCTCAACCTCGCAAAGCACGACCGAACTCACCTGGTCGTGACTCGCCTCAAGGGGGCAGACTCCCTCCCCTCGTTCCTGGAGGAGGCCATCCAGGTGCTCGCACTGGGTCTCTACCCAGTCCGCCAGCTCACCCCCATTATCCTCCACTTCCTCCGTGTGTGTGTGCGCGTCACTTACCCCGTCTTCATCGTGTTTATTGGTCTCTGCTTCTTTCTGGCGTCTTTCCCTTATCTTTATGGAGGTCAACCTTGCTTTCTCTTTAAGTCGCTCCCGTCCTTCCCTGTTTTTCACGCCTTGCTCTTTCACGATCTCCGCGTACCTCATCCTTGCTTTCCGTATTAATTGTTCTTTTCTCTCCCTCGCAATTACTTTCACCTCGTCTCTTGTCTCCCGAATTACTTTTTCCTTACCCGCCTCCACCGCGGGCCTGTCAGCCGTTGCACCCCCTTTCAGCTCGTTCGTTCCGACACGTGGAGTCGCCATTTTAAGTTCCCTGCTCACGGCCTTCATGCCCGCCTGCAGGCATCGGCCCATGTTCTGCGTCTCACCCCGGAGCTTTTTCATTTCCTCCTTCATGTTTGTTTCCATTCCGTTCATTTGTTGTGTATTCGCATCCATCTTTTCGTTCATTTGTTGTGTATTCGCATCCATCTTTTCGTTCATTTGTTGTGTATTCGCATCCATTCTTTCGATCATTTGTTTGTTCATGCCTTTCATTTCGTTTTTCATTTCATTTGTCATTGCCGCCAGCATGGCGCATAGCTGGGCCATGTCGGGTGCGCTTGAGTGAGCCGTTTCGGCAGGGGTTGGGGAAGGGTTTTGGTGGAGAGGGGGGGGGAGGTGTCATACACCGCGGCCGCACCTATTTCGGGCTCTGGGTTTAGTTGGGCGAGTCCGTGTTCCTGCACAATCAACATTTCCTGCACGGGGATTCCATCCTGGACCATGGACTCTACATTACTACACATATACATTTCTAATACCCCCGGCTCCCGCTCGCCTTGAGACGCCATCTTGCTTCTCGTGAAGGGTTAATTTGCTCGCTCGTAATTTGGAGGGAATCGGGGGTCGCTTCTCTCACCCCTGGACCGATTCCCGTGAATTTAGCCGGAGACAGGAGAGCCCGTTTT
>NC_140964.1:95954854-95977354 GCF_056783735.1 Eptatretus burgeri | reverse complement strand
ATGTCTATAAGGGGTCGAAAAGGTACATTCTAATAGAAGTAATCACGAAGAAATTGACGTTTAAACAGTGTGTAATAAAGAGACTTAAGTACGAAGTATAACTTTTCCCACAGACAGACAGACAGACAGACAGGTAGACACAAATTGCTTTTCGTAGTGGTCACACTGTAGATCAAGAGTAGGTACTGTAATCGATACATAACAGGAGTTTGCCTCTGAACACGTGATTGTTTGTAGTATAGTTTTGACTAAGACTATGGCTGGAATTCCTGTTAACATAACGAAGCACCTCTCTTAATCGCTTGCTCCGTTTGCCGAGCAGAAAGGTGAGCTGCTTGCAAAGCAGTTGATATGGAACGACTGGCTTGGAAAGCGATTGCAGGCCGCTTGCTAATTAAACACACTCCAGAGCCTTGATCGCTTGCTCTGCTCGCCAAGTGGTAGTTGTGGAACAGCTGGCTTGGCAAGCGATGACGAGCTGCTTACTAACGGAAGACACCCTTGCTTCCACGGTGTTCCACATCCGAGGCTATAAATCAATGTGAGCACTGTCAAGGACCCTTGTCGTTGGTGGACGTCACACATCTGACAGTGTCGTTCTCGAAGTGTGAGTGTCACTGCCGGCACCCGAACCAAGATTCAAATTCCTGTAGTAGCCATCCACCATGAAACATCAGACCTGCATGGTCAGCCAGTTCGTTAACAACTTGGCCAAAATTTTCTGCCCAACCAACTCCAGTGCACATGAAGGTACAAATCCATCCAATGATTCATTCATTTCGTATATACCTTGTGAATGCTGGGGGCATGGACGTGCCACTGATGCAATGCCCCCTGTAGGTTCGGGCAAGAATTTTGGAATTTGGCTCGGGTGCCGGTGATAGCTCGCAGACTCTTTGCGAAGGACAGACAGCGAGGGATCTTTAACATCCACAAACCAATCCCAGCAGATGGGACGCCCAGTTTAACGTCTATTCGAGGGGCCGCATATACATTTATGCCTCAAAAATATTGATGAAAGTAGAGGTAGAGGAATTGATCGTAGATTTAGGTGTTCCATTAATCCCAGGTTTAAATCCCATATACAGTACCTTGCTACTTGTGTGTTATCTTTTATTGTTCTCTTTTTTTAAACCATAAACATTGTTTTCTCTTAATGTCTTCATTTGTAGTACTTCTACTTCTTTGTAGTACTAAAGGGAATTCAACTGTTGCTCATTTGTTTCCATCTATCAACATGTCATAGAAAGCTGAAATTTGGTTCAGACTTTCAATCTACTTCGATCAACATTGCTGAATAAATTTTGAGTATGATCTGTCAATGTCATAAAAGGTGATCAACAAATGTCAATAACATTTGTGACTTTTACCGATCACAATATGTTCGTGCAATGCCTCTGCAATGTGAAGACGGCGAAAGCCAAAATCGAATTTCAAATATCACGAGTATTTTGAGAGCTCTTAACTAAGTACCACAAGTAGTTACAAGAGAAAACGTTACAAATTAACTTTTTATCCCCCACTCTACCAACAATTTCGGAGACAGGGGACATTATAATGAGTTCTGAGCAACGGATCATCTGTCCATGTACTTTTGTGTACGTGACATTTCAAAAACCGCTTAATATTTAGCTTTCATATTACAGATATCTATTCCTCGTGACATTATCTCAATCTGATTAGATAATGGCAGTGATTGGTTCAATTATGTTGCCATGGCAACAATCCCTGTAACTTGGCTTGTCGATGCGATATTTCAAAAACTGTTGAACGCTTAATTTTCATATGACACAGATCTAGTTCTCATATCACCCAAACGCCAGAGGATCTCAAGTATCAGCTCCTTATCTATATAGTATCTTGACAACACCTTGTGAAAAGTTCAAAATTTGTATAGTGATTGACAAAATAAATGCAACAAACAATATGGTCCAGTATAAACTACGTGAACATCACAAAGCTTAACGTTACAAATTAAAACATCGCACTTTCCTTTACGTTCATATCTCGGACACATATTTTCTCATGGGAAGCACAAAATTTGTATCCCGATTCAGTTTTTAAATATAGACAAAAAAAAAATGCACTTCAGCCTGTTTTATGGAATTGAAGGAAAATAATCGCTCTATTATGCCACCTTTTGTGACGTTTCCAAGATGCATGTTTATCATGCACAAAATAGTACATCAATTACTCACAATTTAATGTTCTTTCAGTTTTAATCTATAAAAGTCCTCTCTCCATGGTGAAGGAACAATCCTGGATGGGCTGCCCTTCTGTTGCAGCTGGGTGTGGACATTTCCACCATGGTCAGCCAATGGAAATTGAACCCACAACCAGTGAGGGTAACATCACAATGCTTTACCACCTTGACATTATGCATTTCATATTAAGGTGCATTGGTGTGTTTTAATGTCCTTTTTATTCGTCTATAATTAACGGATATCTCTAAGCAAGCTCGTTTTTCATGTGCTGGTATAAAGTGGCATCTACTCATGTTGTTCGTGTTCATAAAAAACCTCGGCATGTTCCATTTCCCTTGGTATTCTCTTAATACGTGTATGAACTCCTCTAACAGCCTTGCTATCTCAATTATTTATTGATTATGATATGGAAGCATTCAACGAGAACATATTATTTACAGGATAACAATTGGTAAACTTATCAAGAAAAAAAACAAAATCAAACAATTTGTTTTTGTATAGTTTATCAAAGCATTCTCAATAAAACATAAAGATGATCATGTTCTTTATAATTACAATCCCTAAGCTTGCCAACGCTTTGAGAAAGTGAATAGTTTGCTTTAATACATCACGCAGAGGCATAATGCATCCTTTTCAACAGGTAATCACAGAGTTGCCAAGATGTCTTGAGGAAACATCACACGTATTCCAAACTGTCTCGCCCAAGTTGGTGGCCCAATTAACCTATTTCTTAAACACTAACATTGATCTCCGTTGTATAGGGTATCGTAACCCTGACACGTAACCCCAATCATAACCAAAGGCTCCCTGTAATCCCATTCCTTTTTTTCAATCCGCCAAAGTCGTTCCATTCTCGCTTGCTAAAGCTGGCCCGAATGATGGCACCTGCTCTGTGTGTGCCACTCAATGTTGTTCCAGAAGCCTCCGTTTACGACACACGCCACATCGTTGATTGTGCTGCTCCGAGGCCCGCCGGGACACACGGCTCCGCGGCTTACCTTTCAATCCATCCGTGGCGGTCTGTTTGATGGGCAAGCTGCTGGCCAGGGTCGAAAAAATATACAAAAGCAAACTGCCAAATGTAGCCAGACGCGAGTGAGATTTCAGGCAGCAGCTTTTATATCAAATCAAGGAAAAAGTCATTGCCTTTTTTTCACCTCCTTATATAATTTTAATGTTGCTTTAACATAAAAGGCCGTTTTCCACTTCTTGCATAGTCTCCATTGCCTGACTTTTAATTTTGTTTTTACTGATTTGATTTTTGTCAGGTCAGGTTAGATCTGTGACCTGCTACAGGTACCATGTAAACCTGTACGAACCTGTTCCATGGTCGGGTTGTCGGCGACGAATCCATCTCCCCCACTAGGTTTTCTGGTGAGGAGGGTGTTTGGATATGGACACCCAGCAGGATTAAAAACAAAACCTGTCAAAGGGCGGAGGAGCTCCTTGTGAGCCAACGGCCATCCATATCTAGTGCCCAACTGTGTCTGTGGACGTCCTCCTGCAGTTGGGTTACTTTTTTATTAGGAGGTTGGTGGCAGGATTTGCACTCCGGCCACCGTAAAACCCTTCATTCCGCAAAACACAAAAACGCAAAAAAATCTGAAAACCCACTCCGTGGGAGTACCTCCTGTGCAGCTTCCCTTCGCAGGGCAGCTCACCGGATGACGGGATTGGGGAAAAGACTTCAGGACCCCCAATCTTTGATGATAGGAGGGAAACCACGGGGTAACATCCCTGGGTCAGATTGCGGGAGAGTGTGTCGGAGTGGTGCTGAGGTGTCGTCCACCAGACGGCGGTCTCCTTGGGTTAACCTGAGGCGGTCCCTTTAGGTGGGTGCCTGGAATGTCCTATCCCTAAGAGAGGATGATCACCTGTCTCTGTTATCATCTGAGCTCAAGCGTTTGGACATCGGGATTGCAGCTCTCGGTTAGGTTCGGAGAAAAGATTGCGGCGAGATAATGGTGGGTGGTTACACCTACTATTGGTCTGGTCGCTCTGATGGTTACCATACCCAAGGAGATGCTGTAGCTGTGTCCAATAACCTGACCCCAATGATAATTGAGGTAACACCGGTCAACGAGCATATTATGAGATTAAGGATTCATCACTCCTTAGATGTCATTTCCCTGGTCTCTATTTATGCTCCGACTGAGGCGAGTGACCTCACCGTGAAGGATGCATTCTACGCCATGCTCGAGTCTGTGGTTGATCAGTGCCCCAGACGAGATACACTTCTAGTCTTGGGGGATTTCAATGCATCGACTGGAACTGATAGGGATGGTTATGAGGTGTGTATTGGTCCCCATGGGTCAGGAACTATGAACCAGAATAGCATTAAGTTCCTTGACTTTGCAAGAAGTCATGGACTTAGGGTTGCTGGTTCATGGTTTCAGCAACCACAAGCTCATCGCTGGACTTGGTATTCCAACGCTGGCGGTGCAGCAAAGGAGATTGACCATGTGCTCATTGACTGTCGTTGGAGGATGATCCAGAACTGCAGGGTCTACCGGAGTGCTCAGTTCCTCAATACTGACCACAGGCTTATTGTAGCAACTCTAAAGCTGCACCTTAAATCCTGGAGAATGGTACCATCCCAGCCTAGGCTGGATGTTGACAAGCTCAGGGATGAGAGAGTAGCTGAGGAGTTTGCGAACAGGCTGAGTGGACACTTGGGGGGTCTGGGTGCTTTGGAGGGTCCTGAAGAGTTGTGGAGTGCCTTCAAGACCACCATCCTTGATGTTGCCGGTGGATGTCTTGGAACTCACCGCAGGGCAAAGAAGAATTTTTTCTCTTAAGGGACACTGGATACCCTTGACCAGAGTCGCAGCGCCAGGCTGAATGGCAGAGCTGAGCTGTTCAGGGAGCTGAGAAATAAAACTGTACATACACTGAGGGTGGACAAGGAGGCCTATGTGCGAGGAATCTGTGAGGGGGTAGAGCATCACATGTGGACAGGTGATTCTCGTCCTGCTTACAGGGGAATTTGCGCATTGCGTTCATCCAAGCCCATCCCTCGGAGCACTGCAGTTAGAGCAGAGGGTGGGAGGCTCTTCACAGAGGAGTCTGAAGTGAAGGCTCGCTGGGCGGGTTACTTTGAGCGGTTGTACCAGCTGATCCCCCATCTGTCGAGTTGGACGTCAAGGGTGTTACAATCCCTGTTGCTCACCCTCAAATCAACTGTTGTCCACCTTCGCTTGTGGAAAAATAGGCTGCGGTGAACCGGTTGAAACGGGGCAAAGCTCCAGGGATCTGTGGCATCCATGCTGAACTTCTCAAGGCTGGTGGAAATGCTGCACTTGTGTCGTTGCATGCAGTTTTGTGCTCTGCCTGGAACACAGGCATCATCCCAACTGATTGGAAGAGGGGCCTTGTTGTTCCTCTCTGGAAAGGGAAGGGTGATCGCCAAGACTGCAACAACTACCGAGGGGTGACGCTGCTCTCAGTGCCGGGCAAGGTCTTTGCTCGGATAATTCTTGATAGGGTTCGCCACCATCTGCTTGAGCACCAGCGTCCAGAGCAGTCAGGCTTTACACCAAAGATGACAACGATTGACCGTATCCTTGCGCTTCGTGTCCTCACCGAACTCAGACGAGAGTTTCGGCAGGGGCTGCTAGCAGCCTCTGTTGATCTCTGTAAAGCGTTCGATTCAGTGAATCGGGATGTCCTTTGGAGGATTCTTGGTCTTCGTGGGGTGCCACCAAAACTGATTGATCTGATGTCTGAACTCTACTCTGGTACTGAGAGTGCTGTGAAGTGTGGTGGTACCATCTCTGACTTATTTCCAGTTGTTACTGGAGTTCGTCAGGGGTGTGTACTGGCCCTCACACTTTTCAGCACTTGTATGGACTGGATTTTAGGGAGGATGTCGGAGAGATCAAGCTGCAGTGCATCGTTTGGGAAAGTCAAGATCTCGGACCTTGATTTTGCAGATGATGCAGTCATCTTTGCGGAGACTTCAGATATCCTTTTGGGGGCCCTCGAGGTGCTGAAAGAGAAGTCGGAGCCACTGGGATTACGGGTTTCTTGGGTCAAAACTAAGATCCAGGCTTTCGGTGACATCTTGGATGCTGCTCTCCTGTCTGTGTCTGTTCGTGGTGAGGATGTTGAGGTCGTGGAGAGATTCACTTACCTTGGCAGTGATATTCATGGCTCTGCTGCTTGTGAGTCAGAGGTCAATAGACGTCTGAGTCGGGCCTGGGGAGTCATGGATTCACTGGATCATGGGGTGTGGCGCTGCTGGTACCTGTGCGGGAGGACGGAAGTCCGAGTCTTCAGGTCCTTGGTACTTCCAGTCTTGCTCTATGGATGCGAGACTTGGACTCTGACCAAGGATCTGAGACGGAGACTTAATTCCTTTGGTACCAGGTCTCTTCGGAGAATCCTTGGCTATCGCTGGTCAGATTTTGTGTCCAACGAGCGGTTGCTGAGAGAGACTCGGATGAGATTTGTTACCTGCATAGTCCGTGAGCGTCAGTTGCGGCTGTATGGACACGTGGCTCGTTTTCCTGACGCTGATCCTGCTCACCAGATTCTCTCAGCGAGGGACTCTCATGAGTGGAGGAGGCCAGTGCCTCGTGGTTACAGCAGGTTGACCATCACCTCAAGGAGATGGGGATGGGCCTGGCATCTGCCTGGGGGATGGCCAGACGGAGGCCCCTGGAGTACCGGCGGAAAGTGGACGCAGCGACGCACTGTTCTGGCACATGCTCCCATACCTGCCCTGACCTGAATTGATTCACTTTATCTTCATAATTTCTGATTTTTACTTTACGCATGCAACACATATTCTGTTTAATCTACTTGCAATGTTTTGTCTGTGTTGCCTGGTAAGACCCCCAAATGCCCAATATTGAATTGCCAAATGTACCATGGAATCTGCTCACATTAGTGCAGACTGGACAGTTAGTTTTATGTGGCATCCAAAAGATTGTGAATTCAATATTCATGTAACAACCTTTCAGGGTACAAGGGAAGACGGGACTTGAACACAACGAAGACAAAGGAAACATGTTGAGTGAAAGGAAGTAAGTGGCAAATCAAGTAATAAAAATTACCCCCGTGTGGGGGTGACGGTCATCTCTATAATACCACAAGTTCTCAATGTTCAGTTCAGGTAACCGCGAAACAGTCCAAACTAACCGTTTACATTGAAATAGTTCACAGAGACACACTAGGATAATACTACTAATGACATAATTAATAAATATGTATTGTTCATTTAGTACCCAGATTAACACAGAATCACCAGTAAGTGCAATACGTGGTTTTCCGGTCCATCCACTCTCTGGGGAAATTTCACTTCCGGTTGTAGAAAAAAAAACGAAAAATAGGCGTAGCTCTCGGAGATTATGATAATCCTGGAGTTTATTCTTCACTGATCATAATGCAACTTTCAGAATGAAAATTGGTCAAGTATTTATAGAGATATTGTGGTTTGAAAAATCGTTAGAGCAAGCAAATTCATTAATTATTAATTCCACAGAAGTTCCTTGACACTGCACAAAGTAACATGTCAGGTATGAAAAAACATTTTGTATGCCAGATTCATTAATTATAAATTCATTAATTATGGAATGTACTCATTGATATTGTTACAGATTCGCGCCCGCCGGCGTGCTGACGGCCACGTAACTCGAATCGCGGCACGTCGCCCACCGGACGGACAATCCAGTCGTGACCCTCTCGGACTAACGCCGGGAACCAGTCACGGGTGGACCTTTCGGTCTCACCGCGATCGAGCCAATCAGCCCCCGCGTGGGATAGGGTTGCTCGCCAAATTCGACCTACCTAAGTACCCACACGGAGGGTAGACCGGGCGATCGCACCTCGCCGCAGGTCGACTTCGGACACGGGCCACTTAAGCGACCCGTTCCGTACTATCGGGATAACTGAGCGGTGTTATCGTCGGCCTCGACGGTTCGATTAATTATCGGGCGTATTCAGCCCACTACCAACCCTTTACGTGAAACAAGATGAGGATTCAATGAAAGAAATGACGAAGCGAAGCGGGAAACAGTTCAACACAAAGCACATTTATTCGCGATGAACGGAAAGCACACATATTCAATTCCACCAAAAGCACATAGAAAAGAGGAAGACAAAAAGAAACACAATGCAATTTTACACAAAAAGCAAATGCGACAATGCAGATCTAATACCGATTACGCGAGCACACGGCAACACTTATACAATTTTACTTCACAGACGGCGCCGACAACACATACCCAAAACCAAGGAAAAGAACACCCTCAAAGATGAGGCGGGCCTGAGGCCGAGACCGGGTCGGGCCTACCCGTCTGGTGATGAGACGCGGAGCGGCGATGGTGCCTCAACTCCGCGGGCCTCGCGGGCAGTGTCTGGTAGGGGGTGGGAAAGGGGCCCCCTTGATCGCACTATCTCAGCGCGGGGGGAAACAGGAGGGGGTTGCTGATGCTCGGGGGAAAAGAGGATTTCTACTCTGCCTCGAGTCCCGCGACGAGCGTCTCCACCTCGACCAGGTCGCGCCGTCGGCCTCCCTGGTGTGCAGCTCCCGGCACGACGCGAGCACCCCCTCGTCTGCCCTCGCCGCCTCTCCACAGCTCAGTCCCCTTCGCTCCGACTCCAACGCACACGACGACGACCAACTCCTTCTTGCTTCTTCTTCCCAACTCCACCGACTGCGAAGTCTTAACTCTCCTGACTTGACGAACGCGGTCGCTTATATAAGCCCCGTGGCTTCGCTCTCTCATCTTTGACCCCCTGCCTTCGACCTTTCACCTCGCTCCCCATTGGCCCGAGAAAAAGTGGGCGTGAATGCTTTTTGATCCATAAATTTGCATATAGCGATCGCCCTCCAACGCCCTGGAGGCGGGGCCAAATCGCCCCTCGCTCACCGATTGGACGGAACAAAAGTGGGCGTGTGTCGTTTTTGATCCGATTTGGAGCTGAAAATCCGTGGTTTTGTACACGCTGTTCGGCGCGCGCCCTGCACGAGTCCAACACCGGTACCCACAAGCGGCGCAAGAACGGTGGCGATGCGACGGTTGCGAGGTGTGACGTGAAGCGGCGCCGCGGTGGGTGGTTGATGTTGTGGTTGGTGGTGGTAACAATGGCGGTTGGTCCAAAATAAAGATAGTAAAAGAAAAACGGCTATCCTGAAGAGTCGCAGCACGCATGAATAACATTTATTCCCACTAGACAACGGGTTTGGGCCTAACTACACATATACTTACGGAGATATCTCACCTAAGGGACCTGAATGGTGGTTTGCGAATTTGGTAACCACAACACTACCCCCTCCCCTTTTTACAGACTCGTCCCGAGTCGTCAAATTTTCGTGTGCCATCATGTGTAGTTTTCCCCTAGTACATTTTACCTACGGATCCCTGAGTGCGACATTCATGGTATTCGTGTCCCCAAAATAAATAACCTGAGGGCTGCGTAACTATCTAAACAAACTCACTCACACGGACGACTTAAATAAAATTGCCGGCGCTAAGACAAACATGCCGGGGGCGCACTCATATGTACAGTACATCTTAACCTTAACTTACAAATTTTACACTAAACCATGGCCCAGGATCACTGAACTCTGCAAAAGAAAAGCAGTTAGCAGGGAGCCAGGCTGCTCGCATGCAGTCTCTGGCTCAAAACAATGCAGGTGACAGGGAACGTGGCTGGCTGCTCACACGCAGTCCAAGGCCTTCCCTTTTTGAACTGAACGAGGTGAACCTCAACGGTGCATGGGCTGCACAAACGCAGTCTCCGTGCCAGCTCAAGTGGCACACGCAATGAGCACAACGAATGGATGGATGAACACAAACACGGTGCACGGGCCGCCACTGCAGGCCCGTGTTTGTAGCTGCCAACAGGGCAGTTCTCGCAGCTTACAAACTGTTGCTTTTACGATCCTGGCGCACATGGCAATGAACAGGAGGGGGGGCAAAGCAAAATTGAACGGGGCTGTTGAACGTGGGCAGTGGGCATGGCATGGCAAAGGTAGCAGGCAAACACAGCCCGCAGAAGAAGGCCGCTGCAGGCAAACACAGCCGGCAGATGAACTGGCCGGCACAGGCCTTGAAGAAAAACAGCCAGCAGATGAAGTGGCCGGCACAGGCCTTGAAGCAAACACGGCCAGCCGATGGCACAGGCCTTGCAGCAAAACAACAGCTGCCGATGAAGTTGGCCGGCCTTCGCCTTGAAGCAAAACACGGCCAGCCGATGAAGTTGGCCAGCTCTTGCCGTTCCGTGGAGGTTGGTGGAGGGAGTGCGGTGGTGCTGGCCACTTGGAGGGCGGGCTCGGACCTACCTACCTGTCTCCCTCCCAACCTATCGCCTTTGCCTGTCACTGTACATACCCACTCCCTTAATTTGTCAAACCCCAATTTAGCCCCAACTTATTTTTTTGTTGTTTTTATTTTTACTCCCCCACTATAAATCGTCCCCTAACCCCCTTTATCGTCCTTGTTCGGCTAACCTATCCTGTCACCTAGCCTACTCCCAACCCCTACGTTCCCTTCCCGGAGGGGAATAAGGGAGAGCTGGCGTCCTGTGCCGAGGCCCAACGAAGCCTCAGAATGGCCTCCCCAGAGTTCAGCGATCTATAACCAAAGTGGGTCCAGCGGCCCACAACGACAGCGAGGGGATGGATGGTGCGGAGGGGTACATCTCCTAATCTACCCTAACCATTTAACTGTTAAACTACCCCAGGGCTTTCAACAAGCGCCTCTCGCTTAAACTATTGGTTCTATAAACCCAGATTCCCGTCGCCTGTGTTGGTGTCCTCACAATTTTGGGCCTCGCCCCCCAATTTTCGCTCCGTGCCCTCACACGGTCTCCTGGCTGGGACACGTGGCTCCCTTTGGCAGGCACGACCCTCTGCCGAATCTCCCGCTATGGCACCCCCGGGCACTACACTGCCTCCGAGCCTACCAGCTCCCTAACACCGGGGAGTGCCCCCCATGGCACCTCCCCTGAAACGCACACGTGGCAGGCTGGCTTCCCGGGCCCCTTTCCGAGGGTCACCCATGCCCACAACACTGCCCACGCGGCTAATGGCGCCCCGGGCCCCCGCACCAAGCAGGCGCACCCGTGCCCACTACGCTATCCCGGCCCTCCATGGGCCCTTGGCCTACCACGGCCGACTAGCCTGGTGCCCGGGGTACCCACTCAGCGATACTCACCTTTCGCAGCCACGCTCCCAAGCCCGTCAACAGGGCTCCTGCACCCCTCCAAATGGGTTTCGAGCCTACTTTCCCACCAACAGCAAAACGACCTCCATTTTTCAATTTGACTAACCCAGCTAACTCACTCTACACTGACCCCGGGGTCCCATGGGCGGGAGTCACTCCTCCCCCCAATCACTCATCGCACCATGCATTCCCCATTCGCTCCACTCACACAGACCCGCTGGCCTCACTCACTCAACAAGCACATGCTTCCACTTCACTCACCAACTCTTCAACACACACACCACTGAACTCTGCCATCCTCCTAACTACATCCCCTAACTAACTCGTGCTCCCACGTCATCCCTTACACTAAAGCACGTTCCTTTTAACACTACGTAGCTAAACTACGTCCCCTCTACACATCCACAAGTCTGTCACTGTCCTCAAATAAATCATTTTATTTCCCAACCTCAAGCTCGCTAAATCCCTCTACCTAATCCATTCCACGGACTCCATGAGGACTTACCCCTGCCCCATGAAGTCGGTCTAACTAAGCTAACCCTTCCCCCTAACTAGTTTCCATCCTGTGCCCAGGTCAAGGGGGTCTTCCACCCCTTGCCCAGGAATCCTGTGCACCCGAAAGTGAGGCTTGCTGTTTTTTTTTTTTGTTTTTTTTCATGCGCAGCACCAGCGCGGCAACTCGCGCACTTTGCACCTGCCCGTGACGTCATGCAGCTGCACGTGGACCTCGTCCCTCCATGGACGGTACCATCCGGCAGGGATACCCCTCCTGCTGGATTCCAACCCCACGTGCAGCCATGACGTCACCGTGCGCATAAAAAAAAACACAAGCCCCACGTCTCGAGGGGTTCCCCACGCGAACACATGTGCTTTGCCCGTTGGAGCTTAACACACACGATCGCGTGGAGAACCCGTCCGGTCCAAATCCATAATCCTGCCTAAACTTTGTCCGTCCGCGGGATCGGCAAATCCACCGCGTGCGTTTCCGGACCGGGACTTCACTCTCGCAAGCGAGCACGTGATGGTCTCGTGCGTTGCACAGCACGGACCGCGTGCTCACTGCTGGGTGAACCCGGCACGGTTACCGAAACAACCACAGCCGCCACCCGGCTTTCTTTCCTTACATGTCGCCGTCGTCGCCATTCGACCCACGCACACCTGCGTGTTACGACGCTCACACTCCATTCAATTACATTTCCACCGGGAGACGCGGCTGCGTGCTCCCGCATGCCAACCGACATCTCCCTCACATACCGCTCTCTCACACACACAGTCTCCCTTGCACTCGGCCGTTTACTCACGCGTGCCTCACTACTCACACAAACCATACTACTCACACACGCGGGGGCACTCAACCGCTGTGCCTCATCCACACACGCGGGGGCACTCAACCGCTGTGCCTCATCCACACACGCGGGGGCACTCAACCGCGGTGTCTCATCCATACTCCGTGCCTCACTCACACACGCGGGGGCACTCACCCGCGGTGCCTCATCCACACTGGCCGTTTCATCCACACACACGGCCTCACCCACACACGGCGTGCTGGGAAGCACGTACTCTGGCACCATCGCCACCACACCACTCACACACGGGGTCGCTTCCACACACGGGGACGCACTCACACCTTGCACCACACACACAGGGACAACCACACTGGGGATTCGTGTCCCCACAAGGGTCTCCGGGGCCTCTATACCCCCCAAGCTCTCCGTGCACCTGTCCACAGCACTCGTCCCCTCAACCTCGCAAAGCACGACCGAACTCACCTGGTCGTGACTCGCCTCAAGGGGGCATACTCCCTCCCCTCGTTTCTGGAGGAGGCCATCCAGGTGCTCGCACTGGGTCCCTACACGCTCCGCGAGCTCACCCCCATTGTCCTCCACTACCTCCGTGTGTGTGTATTCGTCTCTAACCTTGTCCAATTCATACAGTCTCTCCTCTATTTTTTCTGTCTCCCGTGTCTCTATACATTTATAAGTTTCTGTTGTCGTCACCTCGTGTCTCGTCTCACACGTTTTGGTCTCCCCATTTAATTTTTCCCTCTTGGTCACCGTCGATTCCTCTGTCACGAACGTCGCCCAACACGCCCCCCGAATTATTTTTTTACCCGCCTCCACCGCGGGCCTGTCAGCCGTTGCACCCCCTTCCAGCTCGTTTGCTTCCACACGTGGAGTCGTCATTCCTATCTCCCTGGTCACGGCCTTCATGCCCGCCTGCAGGCATCGGCCCATGTTCTGCGTCTCACCCCGTAGCTCTTTCATTTCCTCCTTCATGTTTGCTTCCATTCCGTTTATTTGCTGTGTATTCGCATCCATATGTTTGTTCATTCCTTTTATAAATTCATTTGTGTATGTATCCATCTTTTCGTTCATTTGTTGTGTATACGCATCCATCTTTTCGTTCATGTTCGCATTTGTCTTCGCTGTCATTTCCGCCAGCATGGTGAATAGCTGGGCCATGTCGGGTGCGCTTGGGTGAGCCACTTCGGCAAGGGTCGGGGGGGGGGTTTTGGTGGAGAGGGGGGGGGAGGTGTCATACACCGCGGCCGCTGCCGCACCCATTTCGGGCTCTGGGTTCAGTTGGGCGAGTCCGTGTTCCTGCACAATCAACATTTCCTGCACGGGGATTCCATCCTGGACCATGGACTCTACATTACTACACATATACATTTCTAATACCCCCGGCTCCCGCTCGCCTTGAGACGCCATCTTGCTTCTCTTAAAGGGTTAATTTCGCTCGCTCGTAATTTGGAGGGAATCGGGGGTCGCTTCTCTCACCCCTGGACCGATTCCCATGAATTTAGCTGGAGACAGGAGAGCCCGTTTTCCTGTTCTCCGATACCAGTGCCGCGAGGAGGGCGATGGATTTGAATCCCACTCCTGACACCAGTGTTACAGATTCGCGCCCGCCGGCGTGCTGACGGCCACGTAACTCGAATCGCAGCACGTCGCCCACCGGACGGACAATCCAGTCGTGACCCTCTCGGACTAACGCTGGGAACCAGTCACGGGTGGACCTTTCGGTCTCACCGCGATCGAGCCAATCAGCCCCCGCGTGGGATAGGGTTGCTCGCCAAATTCGACCTACCTAAGTACCCACACGGAGGGTAGACCGGGCGATCGCACCTCGCCGCAGGTCGACTTCGGACACGGGCCACTTAAGCGACCCGTTCCGTACTATCGGGATAACCGAGCGGTGTTATCGTCGGCCTCGATTGTTCGATTAATTATCGGGCGTATTCAGCCCACTACCAACCCTTTACGTGAAGCAAGATGAGGATTCAATGAAAGAAATGACGAAGCGAAGCGGGAAACAGTTCAACACAAAGCACATTTATTCGCGATGAACGGAAAGCACACATATTCAATTCCACCAAAAGCACATAGAAAAGAGGAAGACAAAAGAAACACAATGCAATTTTACACAAAAAGCAAATGCGACAATGCAGATCTAATACCGATTACGCGAGCACACGGCAACACTTATACAATTTTACTTCACAGACGGCGCCGACAACACATACCCAAAACCAAGGAAAAGAACACCCTCAAAGATGAGGCGGGCCTGAGGCCGAGACCGGGTCGGGCCTACCTGTCTGGTGATGAGACGCGGAGCGGCGATGGTTCCTCAACTCTGCGGGCCTCGCGGGCAGTGTCTGGTAGGGGGTGGGAAAGGGGCCCCCTTGGTCGCACTATCTCAGCGCGGGGGGAAACAGGAGGGGGTTGCTGATGCTCGGGGGAAAGGAGGATTTCTACTCTGCCTCGAGTCCCGCGACGAGCGTCTCCACCTCGACCAGGTCGCGCCGTCGGCCTCCCTGGTGTGCAGCTCCCGGCACGACGCGAGCACCCCCTCGTCTGCCCTCGCCGCCTCTCCACAGCTCCGTCCCCTTCGCTCCGACTCCAACGCACACGACGACGACCAACTCCTTCTTGCTTCTTCTTCCCAACTCCACCGACTGCGAAGTCTTAACTCTCTTGACTTGACGAACGCGGTCGCTTATATAAGCCCCGTGGCTTCGCTCTCTCATCTTTGACCCCCTGCCTTCGACTTTTCACCTCGCTCCCCATTGGCCCGAGAAAAAGTGGGCGTGAATGCTTTTTGATCCATAAATTTGCATATAGCGATCGCCCTCCAATGCCCTGGAGGCGGGGCCAAATCGCCCCTCGCTCACCGATTGGACGGAACAAAAGTGGGCGTGTGTCGTTTTTGATCCGTTTTTGGAGCTGAAAATCCGTGGTTTTGTACACGCTGTTCGGCGCGCGCCCTGCACGAGTCCAACACCGGTACCCACAAGCGGCGCAAGAACGGTGGCGATGCGACGGTTGCGAGGTGTGACGTGAAGCGGCGCCGCGGTGGGTGGTTGATGTTGTGGTTGGTGGTGGTAACAATGGCGGTTGGTCCAAAGTAAAGATAGCAAAAGAAAAACGGCTATCCTGAAGAGTCGCAGCACGCATGAATAACATTTATTCCCACTAGACAACGGGTTTGGGCCTAACTACACATATACTTACGGAGATATCTCACCTAAGGGACCTGAATGGTGGTTTGCGAATTTGGTAACCACAACAATATATTAATCAGAAAGCCCGAAGCATGTAGCATAATTTATCACTTATCCCCTCATCGGGATCCGTGGCCTCGTCCCACAGCCTGCAGCCCTATGTCTGCCGGTGATTATGTAAGATATCGGCACGATCAAGAGGAGCCTGCGAATTATCCCTGCTTATGCACTGAATTGATGCAATCGTTCGGCCAGAATATTCGTTGTCAAGATGTTGAGTATTTAAATCACCAATACAGTCACTCAAATTTATACCGCCGACATACCTCTTAACAATCACCTTCGCCCCAGAAACCACAGTCAATCTGAACCACGCTGGCCACTACTCAGACGCCATGACCAGACTACTGCGCAGTTCTACTTCGCAGTTTGGTTAAAGATGACTCGGCATTTTGGCACGCGCGCACGAAATTTTATTTTGAAAATAAATGCCGACGTTTACATTTCGGGTTTTGAAACTTTTGCACCTTCAACGGAAAATGTATAAATATAAAAGGCAAAAAATGTGTTTTATATTTATATTTCATTTCTCCTTCCTTCCTTCTTTGCGAATCTCATCGGTGTTTTTGGCCATCTTCCAGATCACGTGACGATCAAACGGGAAGGAAATTCAAAAATCTGTCCAGTTAGATACAAGATAATATTTTTTTACTATCATAATCAATAAACAGTTGCCGAATATCTTGTAGAATGGCAGACTAGATAGGTTTTGAAAATGGTGATTTTTATAACTTACGTGACCTCGTGACCTTGACTCTGACCTTGAACCCGGACAAAAGTTATATCGTTGTGCAACACTCATCGACCTCTACCCACATACGAAGTTTCATCAGGATCAGAAAGAAAAATTGTTGACGGACGTACAGACGGACATTTGGTCCGGCTTTATTAGGTCATCTCGGTAGAGATGACCTAAAAAAAATCTAAAACTTTTACTTTGTGGTAATTAAATTGAGAGCAATTTGGGATATGAACAAGCTCAGGAGCTCAAGTTCATTCCAGAAGGAAGTTGGTTCCAGGACTGCACATGCCCCTAAATAGATGGGGAAGCTGAGAGGGGGTGAGACGAAGGGGAAGGTTTGAGGGGATAAAGTGAGGGAAAGCTTTGAGTGGAAAACATTGAGGGTAGGGTGAGGGTGGATGGAAAAAGAGGGGACAAGAAGTGGAAGGATGCTGAAGAGGGGGACACATAATATAAGGGGTGGTATTGTATGGACACTGGCTTGTAGAAGATGTGGGGGATGATACTGACACGGATGGGTTTGATGCCGTAAAAATAACAGAAAGGCGATTTAAAGTTGTAAGCAGACAACAACTCTCCAAACTGGAATTCACAAGATTCCCAAATTGAACATGCAAATATAAAGGTCATGCTATGGGTGGAAGGAATTTTTGTTGAAAGCACAGAGAAGGGTCGTGCTGTAAGAACGAGAGGAGGGATGCTGGACAGGTTTGGAAAATATGCCTGGTGAAGTAGAATAATTTGAAGAGGAATTGATCGTGATAAAGAAGAACATGTGAGGTTCACATGGTGGAGAAATAAAGAAAGTGAAGCATTTTAAAATAATTAAACCCTCATCCTCACCCAAGGGAAAATAAAACCATTTAATACCTTCAGTGTGCATTCATACTCCATATATTTAAAACAGTCATAAAATACAACGCACGGATTATTAAAAATTATAATTGATATTTTTTATTATTCATAATGGTTTTTTTTGAGTAAATCATACACTTTCTGTGCTAGTTTACCTTTTTATGGTTACCATGGATTCCAAACCCCCAAAAAATGCTGAAAAAAACACCGTTTTTCAAATTCAAGCTTCTATTTCGATACAACATTAACATTTTCTTCATTTGTGTATCTGAAGACTTGAAAACATGTGTAACCAACACAAATTCAGTTTGGACAACTCCCTCCGACCACACATAAGAATGAAAACTAAACAGTTTTATCTGGGGCGTACTTGCACCAGACTAATAAAACACTGTCTGTATCTCTCTCTCTGTCTTGAATAAATGGGTATAAAATGAACAGGCAGTTGTGAAAAGTAAGTCCAGCTACCTATGGGCAGTGCTGCCAATGACTTCTGACACACTACTTGTAGATCAGGGTGTTTGCACTGTATTCAGGACAGACAAAATTGAGGCATCACGTTTGCGAACATTGCGATACAAGGTTCTTGGGCACATATGACATCGGCTCTGGCTTGCAGCAGGAGGTCAATGGATATACAGTATGTGCTTGGGGAGTAAAAAATACCACAAAGGACGGAATGAGGTAAACCGGGGTGTGAATGCACCCCAGAATAATTTTGGTAAGGAGTCGGTCGATTATATCTCCATCAATTCCAAAATTTAGAGACATGGGAGAAACATGCAAGCAAACAATGTCATGAAGACACATAATCTAAAAGATGGTACTTTCTGAAATATTCCATGATATATATGTTTGGGGTGTAAAGACACCCCAAAAACAAAGGATGTAGGTTAAGGAGCTTTTAAAGGAAGAAGGAAGAAGCATTTCCTTCCAAGAAAATTCACTTTGGAGATATTGTGAAAAAGGGAGAGATAAAGAATGATGTTGAGGAAGTACAGATCGAAGGCAGAATGAAATAGTGTTTTGGAGTAAAAAAAAATAAAAAAAAATTTTTGAAACAAGGAGGGAATAGGATAACATTTAAGAAGCAGAAAGGATCACATTTTGGGGGGAAAAGAAACCGAATGATAAACAACCGCAAGAACGAGACAATTTTGATCGCCGGTTATCAGAGGAGTAAGACAGAGCTACACAAAAACAAATTTGACAATATAGCACAACAAGGTATGAGATAACATGGAAAATTGTATAAAAACACAAATAGCAACAAATCTTATTTCAGCTTATCCTAACTTCTTAGATTTATTATATCGGCAAACTTAGGTCACTATTCAAGTCTTGATTTAACATATAACTACATATTTCATCGAACACGATACCCCGTGCAGTTACACAAGGTGAGACAAGGAAACTAGATACAGGAAGAGGCCATTTGGCCCATTTTGCCTGCGCCACAACACCACCAGACCAATTATATGTCAAAACGATGGAATTGAATTGGGGGAATGAGGGGAGGAATGTCGATGAGACAATGTGGCTTGCACAAGGATATCACAAGGGTGTCAAAAGGTGGGGAAATATATTTATTTTAATTCTTTCAATCAAAAAGGATGAAAGCAATTATATATTTAGGGGTCAGGGTGGGCAATGCGGTTCTTGGCTGAGAAACACACATCAACCACACACCACCGCTTGACGAGACCCTCCACAGACACGACATGACACAAATTCACACAAATCACCCATCCATACTCGAGGTACCTAAAAATCGTAACAATATCCCGAGACACTTCCCTCTCCGATGCTTCTCAGTACCTTATTCCAATTTAAACTTATCTACTGTTTCTGTTGCCACTACCTTTCCAGGGAGACCATTCCATGGATTAACTCCTCTCTTGTTGAAAGACCCCTGCCTTACCATTGTCTTAACTCTCCTCCTCTATATTCTCAGGCTATGGCCCCTGGTCCTATCACTGTCTGTTGTGCTGAATCATATACCCTTCATTATCTTCAACCTCTCTATCATATTCCCTCGTAATGGCCTCCTTTCTAATGCACCAGCGCATTACCGGTAGGGTGATTGCATAACCTCCCCCCTTTCAGTCACACACAGACACACACATACACACACACACACACACACACACAATTCTGACATCACCTCAACAAATACGCCTCCACCCTCCCTCTCCAAACTCTGTCCCATCTTTGCTCTCCCCCACCCATCCTCAAAACCCCAACCTCCCCCTTCCAAAGCTGTCCTATCTTTACTCTCACTCTTCCCCGGCTCATAAAAGCAAACCGGCATACCCATGTCAAAACAGAGGAATATTTAACGCTTTCTTCTCCCATACCATGCTATCACAGACTTCACAAATCAATGAATATCACCAATTTCATCAAAATAGGAGCAAACCTGTGTAACCTCCACAATAAAAGTGCTGCTTGAGAGAAAGAGTTTGAAAGGGTAATTGCTAAATGGTTTCAAAAGGCAATTCTAAAGGGTTCTCAAGGGTAAATTCGAAAGTTTTAAAGGGTTATTCTAAGGAGTTATAAAAGGCGAATTCTAAATTTCTAATGGGAAAAAATTTAGAAATCGTAGGTGGAATCAGACAAACTGTCCAACCAATGAGTGGAGGATGCATGGACGCATGCCCGGCTCCTTTTATTTAATATACAAAGCTCATTCTAACCACGCACTGACTGATATTAATGTTTGGTACCTTTCGGGTGATGCAGAAAGCTGAAATTTCGCATGCCGATGGACATCGAAGCTTGTACACCAGTAAAAAATCACAGCACTGTTGAAAAGCATGCATACATGAAAATATAAATAAGTGAAAAAAATTAATGAAGGTGAGTGACCCGAGACAATGGGGGAAGCACGGTTTTGCTTGCCAATGGACATCGAAGCTGAAACACCTGTAGAAATCACAGAATTGTCAGAAAGCATCTGTAAATGAAAACATAAATAAATGAAAAAGCAAATGCAGGTGAGCAACCCAAAACAATGGGGGAAGCACGGTTCATTATTGTTTACAATGTGTAATCATACCCCACTAATATATAGATAAAGCCCTGTCTCCTTCAGCCGCGCCTCATAGTTTGGATTGACTAAGCAATAAATTTTATTTTGAAACAACTATTTTAAAATCGCCAACCTAAAATGAAGAAGGTTTTAGGAGATGAAGGCTATATTAATCACCATAGAACGCAGCCTTAATTGACCTCGTGCAGAGCCATATTGGAGGCTCTTACTTACATACCGTATTGGCAGAGTCCTCTTAACCCAATACTGTCGCTCTCACATGCTGTACCCTCTCATGCTGTATATGATATCGATATATTACCTGGTTCTTGGAAGTATTATGAAAGCAATTTGTGTTATACTTATGCAGTGTTCAAGTATATAATAAAATTTTAATGAAGATTTAAATAGGTTTAAAGGCATATAAATTAATGAATTCCATGTTTTACCGTCGGTTTACCATTGTCTGTTACATCACCCGACCGAACAAGTTACATTAATTCTTCATGCCTGTTGTATGTGTCCATTATGGCATCCTTAAAAACAGTAAGTTTCCTGTTTGGAATGATTTTCAATTTTATTTAACTCCCAGGCAGGCGAACGGAGTAAAATATAATCTCACTCCTCTACATATTTGTGATTTGGACAAATTCAAAGCGAAAGTACGGTCAAACGAGAAACTTGTCTTCCTCTTCACATTCTGATTTGTGTTCAAAATATGATGTTCAATTTCAATCAGCTGTTCCTCGATCATAAATTGCCGACTATAAACTGATCAGATGGATGGACGGACAGATACGAACCAATTGCTTAACCCCTCTTCTTGCTTCGTTTGCGCAGGATAATAAACACCCAATGTCAATCACTTATTCCTGTTTTTTTCTTTTCTTCTGCAAGACCAAATATGTGAACAAAGGAATGTTTTTCATCATTAAATTGATTCTTTTTCGATAATTTTAATTATTCTGTGTGCTGCTAAACACCAGAGTGAAAGTTTATAACTGGGACAACATTCAAACTCAGGCTAGACAGCTTAGGGGTGAGTGTCCATATGTCGAGGCTATCCTGCCAGCCCTGCAAATGAGATGTGAATATTACACCGTGGGAATGATGGGTTGAGCAGCCCCTTCTTGTGCTAAGTTTGCTATTATATAGCCTTGCATAAATATACTCCAAAATGTGGAAATATAATATCTCACTTGTCGATTCTGTCAAACCTGTTTGTGTTAACGACACACTTACCATCGTTGGGTGACTGCCATCAAGTTATTTAAAAGAAAAAAATGGCGATTTTGTCATTTTTCATTCATTTTGAGTGTTTGTATGAAAATCAATCATGTAGCCAAATGTGACACATACTTAGGAGATAATGCACGAGTTCACTTTAATAGTACCTCATAATCCCCTTTCCCACAATGTTGATTTTTGTTACAACTGCTGGTACAGTCGCCCAGGATTTTAGCCTACATGGTATTGTCAGCAATTGTTCAAAAAATTGAAATGAAGATTGTGGTTCCGGCATTATCATTATCATTCCGCTTCTCAGGTGGGAGGTGACATGGATGGTTGTGTTGAGAGAGGGTGGCAGCTGCAGAATACCACCTGGGGATTGCAAGCTCGTGCCACACAGCTATGTGGTATACTCTGGCTTGTATGTTTGTGTGTATGTGTGAGCCACGGGATTATTTTGGTCTAAATAAATGATGTCTTTTAGTTTCAAATCGCACACCCTTACTCAAAGCCATTTCCGCCAAGAGTGGAATTTTGACGGGATTGTATGCGGCTCAATGTTTATTATAAGAGCTGCCAGGCATGGAGATCGTACTCCTGCACTCAAAATCTTGCTGACCCCCAGATGACCCTACGAGATGGAATTCCATTCGAGGAGATGGTGTTTGTACATCCATCGATGGACACGCATTTTGCCGAAA
>NC_140964.1:95922354-95947354 GCF_056783735.1 Eptatretus burgeri | reverse complement strand
ACCCCATGCGGCTACCCAAAAAATAAAAACATATGTGACTGCTACATTGTGTGACCGTGGAAATACTGTGGCCGCCCTATAATTGCTAGTGGCCGTATATTTTGTAGACCCTACGGCCGCCGTGCCAAATGTGACTTAGGCCTTCGAGTTGGAGTTCTGGGAATGATGACAAAGAACCTCAAAGAGATATTAAAAACCATCTCTGGGAATGTTACCACAAACGAACTGCAGTTGGAAGCCGTCCTGGGCTCAGTAACAATCCCAAAGAGAGCCCTCGGCACAAAACTTTGAAAACAGAAAACTTCACAGGTTGGTCCATGAATCATGACCCCTTACTGAAATAGAGGTGGATGCTTTGAGCCCACCCTGGGAGGACTCCATTCCATATTCTGAAACACACACACACACACACACACACACACACACACACACACACACACACACACA
Source organism: Eptatretus burgeri (assembly GCF_056783735.1). Taxonomy (NCBI): domain Eukaryota; kingdom Metazoa; phylum Chordata; class Myxini; order Myxiniformes; family Myxinidae; genus Eptatretus; species Eptatretus burgeri. The sequence goes on along the minus strand of NC_140964.1, from coordinate 95,946,907 downwards.
CACACACATTGAGACCTGGCAAGTCTCTTTGACCTCCTAAAACCCATCCACATGTGGAGATAGCAGGCAACAACAGCAACTTTCACGTACACATACCTTAGAGACAAGGGAGGGATCCGTTCAACCTTCTGAAACCCACATATAGAGATAACAACCAACACACACACACACACACACACACACACACACACACACACACACACACACACACACACACACACACACACACACACACACACACACACACACACACACACACACACACACACACACACACACACACACACACACACACACACACACACACACACACATTGAGACCTGGCACGTCTCTTTTAACTCCTGAAACCCATCCACATGTGGAGATAGCAGGCAACAGCAACGAGCACATACACATACCTTTGATACAAGGGAGGATCCGTTCCACCTTCTGAAACCCACATATGGAGGTAACAACCAACAATCAACACACAGACACAGACACAGACACAGACACAGACACAGACACAGACACAGACACAGACACACACACACACACACACTTTGAGACCTGGCAAGTCTCTTTTACCTCCTAAAACCCATCCACATGTGGAGATAGCAGGCAACAACAGCAACTTGCACGTACACATACCTTTTTGACAAGGGAGGGATCCGTTCAAACTTCTGAAACCCACATGAAGAGAAAACAACCAACACACACACACACACACACACACACACACACACACACACACACACACACACACACACACACACACACACACACACACACACACACACACACACACACACACACACACACACACACACACACACACAAACACACACACACGCACCCATGCCAAGTGCCATTGTGGTAATAGCGAACGTTGTGGGCTTCATACTTAACGCGTGCACATGAGGGAATAGGAAACAACAACAACAACAACAACAACAACAACAACAACAACAACAACAACAACAACAACAACAACAACAACACAACATCCTGGCAATTGTGAATCCGTGTCGTTGCCTATGACCCTTTTGCTTCCAGTTTTTTTGCTTCTGGTTTTTGTCATGGGGAATGATGCATGCCGGGAGATAAAGGCATCGTCGGAGACATGGTGTATATTTCCTCCACTGATTTTAATAAAGATATCTCCCGCATCATCAAAAAATAATTTATAATCGTGATTTACATTATTTGATCGGTGATCCCGAATCCAGGCCGAAGTAACCGGAAATTGCGTATACAGTTGTGAACAAGTTATAGGTAAAGTCAGAAGCGAATGTAAGAAGAATTCTACATTCGCTTCTCATATTAATTTTTTGAGATGAGATCCTGTTCTAGGCGGTGTAGTTGTTGTTGTGAAGGTAATGTTGAGGTAATATTTATTTTTTAGATGAGATCCTGTTCTCGGCGGTGTAATTGTTGTTGTGAAGATAATGTTGAGGTAATATTTATTTTTTCAGATGAGATCCTGTTCAAGGCGGTGTAGTTGTTGTTGTGAAGGTAATGTTGAGGTAATATGAATTTTTTCAGATGAGATCCTGTTCTAGGCGGTGTAGTTGTTGTTGTGAAGGTAATGTTGAGGTAATATTTATTTTTTTAGATGAGATCCTGTTCGAGGCGGTGTAGTTGTCGTTGTGAAGGTAATGTTGAGGTATAATGTTGAGGTAATATTTATTTTTTTAGATGAGATCCTGTTCTAGGCGGTGTAGTTATTGTTGTGAAGGTAATGTTGAGGTAATATTTATTTTTTCAGATGAGATCCTGTTCTAGGTGGTGTAGTTGTTGTTGTGAAGGTAATGTTGAGGTAATATTTATTTTTTTAGATGAGATCCTGTTCTAGGCGGTGTAGTTGTTGTTGTGAAGGTAATGTTGAGGTAATATTTATTTTTTCAGATGCGATCCTGTTCTCGGCGGTGTAGTTGTTGTTGTGAAGGTAATGTTGGGGTATAATGTTCAGGTAATATTAATTTTTTTATAGGTAAAGTCAGAAGCGAATGAAAGAAGAATTCTGCGTTCGCTTCTTGGCTTTGCCTATTCCATATTACAGTTCATATACATACACACAAGCGCAAATGTACACACGAATAAAGTACATAAAAACGACAAACACAAATATTTACCTTTAAATAGAGTTCTTTGAAAGAGGAATTCAAGTAGGAAATTAGCAAAATTCAATTCAAAAATATATTAACACACAGAACACAAAATATCAATGTACATGCTCCATCTACACCTTCACAGCCAGATCATGGCAAACACCTGGCCGGATGGACCTTGTTGTTTTTATATACAGTATGTATCGATGTCAAAGTGAGGAGTGGATTATAATAAAAGTTGATCGCATAAAAAGGTAAAACAAAACGATGTCCTGTAAAAATGAAATTGCACATTTTCAGAGGATGACACACCTCCCGAGGCACCCACCGCATGGCAACACATGGCCCAACATAAGCAGAAATGTACGTCTGTCTAATCGAGCTTAGATTGAAAGCACGGGTACTCTTACCCAAACGAATAACCAATCAACTTGGAGAGTGCTCACTAAGTGGCTTAGCACTCAAGCAAGCACTCCAATGAAACGGTTGATATGAAACAACTCGTTTGGCATGCGATTAGCAATCACCGAACCATCGTATTAAACCTACACCTCCCGGAGACTTCTGAAATGTCAAATATGTCCAAATTGGACAAATTAACACTTTTCTAGGAATCATAACTACCTGTAAGTAAGATTCTGGAGCCTTAATTTTGTAATTCTGCATAATTTAAGAGATTCTCGTGGTGATCACATGTGCAGACATGAAATAAAGCAACAAACGCCGATGTCTCCAGGCATTTATAAGCATTGCAATGTACACAGTGATTTGTAGCTATGATGAACAGGCATTCGATAATATGAGTGAGGAAAGTGGGGGGAAAAAAGTATCATGAAGAAATCATTGTGGCCTGTTTCAAATCGAGGCAAGGTCGAGCAGGCCAAAAAACGTGGCGGCTTCAGACCCCAGCGGTTACCTAGGATACTGCTTAAGACCCGTTGGAGAGTGGTGGCGGAGAATGCACCTGATAAAGGATATAATTAAATAAGACAGTTTATCTTAAAAAGGGGTGTTTTAATTAACTCAAACACACCATTTTCACTCTTGTACTTCCTTGGAGTTTTCTTCACATACTTGCAAAGTTTCAGGGTGCTTCATTTCATAATTTTGGAGTTATGCAGGAGACACACTGACACATGCACACACATCGACATTTATTAGTGTAGATAAATTTGACTCCTTCCATACTCTTCTTGCTGAAGGTGCATAAAGCAAACATGAAAGGCTACCCAAGGTAAGCCCTTTGCCATTTCAAACTCTTTCTAGAGTTCCTCCATGGCTGTAAAGACGTTCACAAATAGTGCATACTTGAGAATCCCAAAGATATACACCCCCTCAGCTGCCAGACCGGTTTCATTGCTTGTTGGTGAGTTATCAGTGAGACCACAGACAGAAATGCGTACCAACGAGGCTCCCAAGTATTTCTCGCGTTCAAATGTCAAAAGCACTCAACATAAAAATGAAAAACGAACACCCACCCTCTGTATACACACACACTGTTGAAAGCAAATAATGACCTCGACCAAAGGCATTTTATAAGGACATGGGATTAAGCCCTGCCTGAGAGAATGCCAATCTCCTCCCCACTTCAAGCCTTCAACCCCCTTCCCACCAATCACAGTCGCCTGTCCAACTCACAATTCCGCGAGATATGCGGAGAAAATATGTGACCATGAGCAGGTCATGGCCCTTCGTGGTTGCCTGTCTAACTCATGATCCCATGAGATATGCAGAAAAGATATGTGACAATAAACCGCCTGAACTCAATCTTCTGCCTGATGCAGACTGTATATACACATTTAAAAAAAAAAACTTTTATAATGACATGGGTTTAAGCCCTGCTTAAAAGAATGCCAATCCCCTCCACACTTCAAGCCTTCTCCAGCTTCATTGAAAATGACACCAAGGAGAACATCTCACTAAAAAAGATTTGCTCCTTGTAGACAATGCCCCTGCCCCTCTTGCACAGTTGCAAGACTGCTGTGATAATCCAATATGTTTTTCCACCTCTGAGACCACCCTTCATGCAGAAATTAATTACATAGTCCTGGCACACAGACAGTCATCCAAGCTTTCGGATTTGACCTCCACATGACAGGAGGCTGTGGCTTGAGGTAGCATTTTTAGAGCAAATGGGTTTTCCGAGTGGTACAGCAGGAACTTCATTTTCAGAGAACTGTGAACGATTGAATGCACATTCGATGCAGCAATTCCACATTTCCGTCCAATGTGTGTTGTTCCTTCACCACGTCAATGTCTTTTAATAATGGCTAACTGCACTTAGTGTAGTAGATAGTATAAAAATCGTGCAAATTATGATACAAGTATCAAATTTGGCATTTCTGTACTGCAGGGCTTTCTGATCAAATCTGCCTGATTGGCCATTTGAAAATCCAAATTTTGAAAAATTTGAAAAAAAAAAAACTTCAAAAAAATTTGAAGTCACAGCTGGCTGAAATTCTTGATGCGCAAGTGAACATCCCAGACAGAGAACCAAGGGGAGAGGCAGTCATCATTGATGGCTCAGCACTTATCAATGCCCTACCTCCATGCACTTGAAAGATGTTTGATGACTATGCTGAAGAAGACATCATCCCAAAGGTGGAATCCTATGGTGCCAGGTACGAGAGGGTGGACGTAGTGTTTGATGTGTACAAGAAGTTAAGTCTGAAGTCCGAGGCAAGGTCGAAAAGGGGGCAAGGAATCAGAAGAAGAGTGACAGGAAACAGGAAGACCCCAAGTAACTGGAGAAGCTTTCTTCGAGATGACAGCAACAAGACTGAGCCGTTTCACTTCCTTGCGGAAAAGATGTGTGAAGCACAGACTACAAGCACAATCATTCTCACAAAAGGAGAAGATGCCATTAGCAACACAAGGTAGTCACTGGATGCTGTGTCTCCATGTTGTCATGAAGAAGCTGACACTCAAATATTTGTACACACCAGGGATGCAACGACCGATGGTAGCAAGTCCATTATCATTAAGGCTAATGACACGGACGGACCAGTCATAGCAATATCTGTACTGCCATCCTTACAGGAACTAGGTCTTGAGAACATGTGGATTGCCTTTGGCCAAGGAGCCAAGGCACGATGGATTCCAGTCCATGAGGTAGTTTCTGCAATAGGGCCTGAGAAAGCTAGAGGGATCCCATACTTCCATGAGTTCACTGGATGTGACGTCGTGTCTGCCTTCTGCGGTAAAGGGAAGAAAACTGCATGGCAGACTTGGAACGTCTTTGATGATGTTTCTGAAACATTCACCAATCTCAGCCAGCATCCAACATTGATTCGTGATCTTGACTTAGTTTTTTTTTTTTCAAATTTTTCAAAATTTGGATTTTAAAAATGGCCAATCAGGCAAATTTGATTAGAATCCCCTGGAGAACAAATGTGCCAAATTTGATGCTTGTATCATCATTTGCACGATTCCTCTCAAAAATTGCTTTTATCTGCCCCACTAACTGATAACGTTACACTTTGTCAATGCTTTTTGATATAAGGTGCGCTTGGTGAGGCACTCGCGGGTCTCTTCACACTCATTATGCATGACGTGAGGTATAACAGCTAATTCTCACAGCTGGGTCTATAAAGAAATATGCAGTGCTTATTGCGCAAGTACCACTTTACACAATGGCCGCTCTCGTTCGGAGACTGATGGTCTTCCACCAAGATACCCATGATGTGTTGTAAAAGGGTACTGCACATGCGCAGTGGAGTGAAAACTCGTATGTTACTCAGATGGAAGTAATTTGTGCACGTGGTTTCAATGTTTTTCTTATGATAGCATTTTTCAAAAATCGAATTTTTTGAATTGAAAATGTAAAAAAGTAAATAATAACCCCGGGCAAATTTCAAATGACATGGGATTAATCTCTGCTTGAGAGAATACCACATCGTGATTTGGGCAGTACGTAAGTCAACAGACCACTGTCTCGATCGCTGAGGCCGATCTTCACAAGGCCTATGACACCTATCATTTTGCTTTGGTAGTTTTACAATAAAGGGAAAATGTGTAGGAAGCATATACCATTATGAATATGACAGCTCTGATGCATTTTTGGCTTCACAGGGCAGTGAGCACCAAAATGTAAATATATATTTTCAAATACATATATATATATATATATATATATATATATATATATATATATATATATATATATATATATATATATTTTATATTTGCACATGATTCTCTTTTTTGTATTTTAAAAGTGCATTGGTGTTGAAACCTAAAATCTTGGGGCATGAAGTCAAAGTCAAAATATATTATTTTGAACATGAATTAGGAGTTTGAAATCTTTCATTTCCTGAAGGTAAAAAGAGCTCTCAAATGAAAGAAAAGTCATATTTCTACAATATGTGCAACAGAACTAAAGTTATTGCTGTTTGAAGTTGAAGTTAATCCTTCATAGAATTGAAAATGCCAAAGTTTAATGGTCTATATCGAATCTCGAGAAGACTGATGGATTCGCAGAAAATAAATTTTGCATTTGTTGCTTTCTTGATACAAGCAGCTTTATCTAAGACTCATCAGCTTGAAGTGTGTTTGATCTTGTCATATCTTGGATGCAAAGCACAGTTGAACCTGATTAATATTTGAGTGGGAGACTTCCATGAAAATCCATTTTTGTGGACTGAGTAACGGCCAGGATAGCCCAAATTGGTAGTCTACTTTGCCTTGGAGTTGCCTGCAAGAGGATGCTGCCCCCACTCTGCTCTGAAGTCAAATCTAAAATATTGCATCTCATAGCACACTGCCCTTCAGTTGGGGATGTAAATATGGCTTATACTCTCTGCATTCAAGATACGGACCATAAAGATATAATGGGATATATCAAAAAAGGTAGGCTGTTGTGTGCCAGTAATCTGAATAAATCTCCATTCTAGGTTTATTAATTGGATAATAAGTCTGGATTCTAATTTGGAATAAATTTGCAACAAAGTTAAAATGAAGAACTTGTCTTGCTCGTGAAGTCTTATCAATCTGTGTTGGCGGACAGGTAGATCAATGGATGGAATCAATAGAACGTTGATCGAGGTATGCTTCACTGTCATGGGAAGCAAGGCAAAGGTGATGCTTTGGCCATTAACCCTTCGCGGACGTAGTATCAACAAAGGGTTGAGTCTGACCATCTTTTCACCCGAGGAAGTATTATCGCCCAAAACATCACCTTCTCATTGCTTCCCACGATTGTTTGCATACCTCGATCAACATTCCGTTGATTCCATCCATAACAATAATGTTACAATGCGAAGTCACAATCAGAAATTTCAGAAACTTCAGAGAAAGTTCAGAAACTAAGTTACAATAAGTTAAAGGTGAGAATGGAGTTTTTCATGAAATAACTAATAAGATTAAGTATATGGGGTGTAAATATCGCACAGGCATGAATAGCTAAGTGAACTTCTCTTCTGCACTCAAAAATAGTTAACCTCCAACAGCATTATCTTTGTTACATTGAAACAACATAGTATTTTTTGTTAATTTTTTCAGAGCACTAAGTTCCAAATGGTTCGCACCCAAATCAAACTTCTGATGTGGCCATCTTTTTTGCTGTTAACAAAGCAGTCTGTTGCCGACATTGAGCCAAATATTATTTACTTTCTGATTCTTGAAAGAATAATATTATTTTCAGTGCATCGTTTCATTGCATTTTCCACCGGAATACTAGATCATTCCAACTGTACATTCTGACCATCTTTGAATTTCATTCAACTTAATGATAGTCATATTTTTCAGATTGGTTGACCCACTGATGAAATAATTTGTAAAAAATTATTGCAGGCTGTCTCAGGTTCCTGACTCACTTAATAACAGTGAATAACAACTTATGTCCATCTCAACAATGACATGCTCCAACAGCTTATTGCACTTTTTTGATCAGTGGTGAGTTGTTGAGGTAAGCTCGATGCACAAATGGCCATGAGAGACTAAGCGTGACTGGCATGGTTGCTGAGGAAGCGTAAAGCACCTCGAAGGGACTCATTTAATATGAGAAAACTCCAGGTAACCGCCATCTCAAAGCCAAAGCACATTGCAAGGAAGGACGTGCACTGCCAAGTTAATTACAGTGAGCATCCGCTGCCAAATTAATTACTGTAATATGTGGTGATCAGCAGTAACCCAAGTGTTTACAAATACGCACACCGAATCCAGGCGAAAGCACACACAGGGCTCACTATGTGTGCATGAAGTAAATCTTAATCTGACGAGGCAAAATAAGCATTAACAATATTAGATAAAAGTTTCATCCCAGAATGAATCAAAATTCCCCTCATTTTCACCGCAGTAAAACTGGAATTGCCAATTTCTACCCGAACACACAATAAACGGTTTCATAAAATTATACAATGCTTTATTATTTGAACAAATCTGTTGTTCTTATTATTGTGTGTCAAAACAAATCAATTATTATTGGCTGATTAACCAAGGAAAACCATTTCGTAATCACAAGATAAAGAGCAATAAGAGATTGCAGACCATCGCCAGGACTTGTTTTGTATGGTGTTTGTGTAGTTTTGTGTAATGTATGTTGTGGGGTGTTTGTGTACTGGTGTGTTATGTAATTAATAAGAGATATAACTAGAACTGTCACTTTATAACTGATGGCAGTGATTATCGGGTCTCAAGATGTCCAGCTTTGATGCAACCTTGCTTTAATTGGACACCTGACCCTGACCCATGACGTTCTTTATTAATATTATTCAATTAAATTTAGAATGGGATTAAAATGAATTCAATTCAAATCAGATGGAAGACCAAATAGGTAGAGTCCTGCATTGGAGTAATCAGAAGGATCCCAAGCAAGCAAAAAGAAAAGATGAAGTCATCAGGAGGAACCTGGATAGAATTCACAGTTCAGCTGTTACTCCTCTACCCTCAAACCCAACCAGGTGCAGCCAAGTGAGCCTTATTCAAAAAAAATAATAATAATAATCAAACAGCATCCAGATTCAAAAAATTAAATAATTCTGGCTGCCAGACCATGCATCCAATCTGGTTGTAATTGAAAACATACATTCCCAAACACTATGAGATCATAATTGTGAAATTTCACCTCAATCGATGAAGCAGTTCAAGAGAAAGAATTTTTTTGGAAGATTTTCATTCAATCCAATTTGGCTGCCAAACCATGTGACTTGTCAATTATTCCTGAGCACCTTGGTATCCCCAAGTCTTGTGGAACATGTTTTTGGAGTTTCCCCTCAATCTGTCCAGCAGTTTTGAAGAGGAAAATTTTACAGGTTTTTAGGGTATATCCAAAATTACTGCCAAACCAAATGGCCTATGACATCATAGGTGAAACGTTTTGTTCCTCATGGATAGGCAATCATAGCTTTAAAATTTTGCCTCGATATGTTCAGCTGTTTTGGAGAAGATTTTAGAAGGTTATATATATTTTAAATATGGCTGCCGAACCACGCCATCAATGACGCCATCAATTTTTTTTCTGGTGATCCAATTTATCGCAAGATGACCTTCAACATTTTTTTTACTGATCGGATATAGCATTCCACCTATGCAAGTATGACGTCATAATGAAGGCACCTATGACGTCATACAAATATCAACCTTATTCCCCATGAGGAGTACTTGCAATGTGCCAAGTTTCAATTTTTTCCATGGTGCAGTTTTGGAGATACAGGGGTCCAAAGTTTTTCCTTTTTTCCAAAATGGCTGCCACATCACGTGATGTATGACGTCATAATTATTGAAACATTATACATTAGTCGTGGCTCCTATGGTGAAAATTTCGTGTCAATCCGACAAGCGGTTTCAGAGAAAAAACGTACTCACGTTCTGTGCGGACAAACAAGCAAACAAGAAGAAGACGTCGTGCAGAGCACGACACTTGCAAAATCTACTAAACAAACTTGACCTAAAAATAATTGGTGGTTCAATTCAATGACCAAATATGCAACTCCTCTTCAAATTCCAAGTGAATCAGATGAAAATTGATAAGTTTAGAAATTCGGCCTATGTTTTCCTTTTGGCCGATGTGGACCAACAAAATAATTGGTGGTTGAATTCAGTGACCTGAAATATAAATCCTCTTCAAATTCCAAGTGAATCGGATGAAAATTGACAAGTTTAGAAATTCAGTCGATGTTGACCTTTTGGCCGATGTGGACCAACAAAATAATTGGTGGTTGAATTCAGTGACCTGAAATATAAATCCTCTTCAAATTCCAAGTGAATCGGATGAAAATTGACAAGTTTAGAAATTCGGCCGATGTTGACCTTTTGGCCGATGTGGACCAACAAAATAATTGGTGGTTGAATTCAGTGACCTGAAATATAAATCCTCTTCAAATTCCAAGTGAATCGGATGAAAATTGACAAGTTTAGAAATTCGGCCGATGTTGACCTTTTAGCCGATGTGGACCAACAAAATAATTGGTGGTTGAATTCATTGACCTGAAATATAAATCCTCTTCAAATTTCAAGTCAATCAGATGAAAATTGAGGATTTTAGAAATACCACCTGAGTTGTTAACCTCCCCTATGTTGACCTTCTGGTCCATGTTGACCTCAAAAATAATTGATTGTTTGACTTCAGTGACCTGATATATAAATCCTCTTCAAATTTCAAGTTAATCGGATGAAAATTGACAATTTTAGAAAGACGGCCTATGTTGTCCTTTTGGCCTCTGTTGACCATGAAAATAATTAGTGGTCGAATTCAGTGAGCTGATATGCCAATTGTCTTTAGAGAGAGAGAGAGAGAGAGAGAGAGAGAGAGAGAGAGAGAGAGAGAGAGAGAGAGAGAGAGAGAGAGAGAGAGAGAGAGAGAGAGAGAGAGAGAGAGAGAGAGAGAGAGAGAGAGAGAGAGAGAGAGAGAGAGAGAGAGAGAGAGAGAGAGACAATTTTAGAAAGACGGCCTATGTTGTCCTTTTGGCCTCTGTTGACCATGAAAATAATTAGTGGTCGAATTCAGTGAGCTGATATGCCAATTGTCTTTGGCAGTTTGGCAGCCGCAACAAAAGGCCTATGTTGACCTTTTAAATTCAGTAACCTGAAATGTAAACCCTCTTCAAATTTCAAGTCAATCGGATGAAATTTGGGGATTTTAGAAATACCACCGAAGTTGGTGACCTGAGGCCTCTGTTGACCTTTTGACCTCCAAAACAATAGGCTTCTTCCTTATGACAAACTCTACCATGTGGTGAAGTTTCATGAACATCAGTTTAAAATTGTGACGTGTAGGCGACAAACAAACAAACAGACAAAGAGACAGACAGACAGATAAACAAAATCGACTAACCAATATACTTGAAAAATCATCCATTTTGCAAGTCATAAACACACAAGCAGACAGACCCAAACTCTGTAGAACAGCACTCGGTGGAGCTCATACCTCCGCCAGGCTGAACAGTTTGTTTTGTATTCCCCTGATAGACCAGACCTGGATCTGGACCTGAACCAAAATCTGATCAGCTTGTTCTGGTCACCTAACCAATCATCCACTGGGTTTTGTCATAACTCGATTTGTCATAACTCATCCACAACATTTTGAGAATATCATGCTATATATCATTTTTGGCCCAATCTCTCAATGGTGTAGAATCACTTAGAAATTAGAAAAAATTCTTGTATCTGGATCCGGATTCAGATCTTCACCAAAATCGAATCGATTCATCCTTGTCGCACATCCAAAAACAACTTGTCGTACTCCAAGTTTCATCCAAATGCGTCTATCACCTTTTGAGATATCGTGCTTTAGGCCTACTATACAGTTTTTAACCCTATCAATTAATGCTGAAGAATAACTTTAAAATTCTCGGATTCAGAACTGGATTTCGATCTTCACCAAAATTGAATGGATTTGTCCTTGTCACACACCCAACCTGTCCACCAAGTTTCAGCCGAATCTGTGCACGACGCTTTGAGATATCGTCCTATATATTATTTTTGGCCCGATCTCTCAATGGTGAAGAATCACTTAAAAAAAATTCTAGTTTCCATATCGTGATCAAAAATGTGTGTCGATGTCTTTGGCCAGTCACCTACACACAGAAAAAGATTGCGAACTTGAAAACTGTGGACAAAAATCGTGTGACAAACAGACAGACAGATCAAGATAATAGCAAGGGGACACAAAAGAATTTCTTCACAGTACTAAGCTAACCACAGGGGGTCGAAAATGTCGTTATTTTTTCTCCAGCCACCTTAGTTTCCGAGATATCAGCAAAAAGGTGTTTAAAACATTATGACGTTGACAGGCAAACTTTCAAGTCCATACACCAAGGAAATCTGTTGGTTTTACACAAAGACTTGCATCCACCAACTCGACTGGGCGCTCCCCATTCAACGCGTACAAATCGGATGGCCACATGAGAAAGCTTGTCCGCCATCACCATTCCAGGCAACCGAGCTCGGAGAATCCAGATGTGCCATATGCGTTTTCATGTGAAAACTCTGTGTGAAGGCTTTGCTCTAATCCACTAGTTCTACATTATTAACTCAGTCTCCCTGCCTTTTTCAGTATTACATGTGTTTACATTCTCCGTTAAAGGACTAGTGTAGTCCACAGTCGTGGGAATGAAGTTAAATGTTGAAGGGAAGATTGTAAATGATTAATCAAGTCATGGGTTTCAGCAAATCCAATAACCCAGTGATTCCCTGTGAAATGGTCAATATAAAATCATATCCGGCATTACGTGATGTTGCACTCACTTTGACGTAGTAATTATGGGATAATTAATTGATATTTCTCCCTTTATTGAAGTCAGATTATATAGTTGGTTGAACAGTATTTCTACAGCGTACCACTTTTATGTGGGCCTGTATTTATTGTATTTATTGTATTTATTGTATATTGTCATGGGCTGGTTGGTCCATTGGGTCAATTTTTCATTGGTCTTCACGCCATTGTTGCATACATCCCTGCTTGCCGTACTGCTTGAACGTTAACTTGCCTTTCACCAAGCCCCGATGTGTTTGGGCCAGGTTTGGGGGGGGATGGGGGGAGGGATTATACATTATTTATTATTAGGGCCAAATGATACTACTGTACTCTTATTTTTGCTCTTAATATTATTGGAATTAATTTATGCTTTGTTACAATGTTATCATTCTTTTTGTTACCTTCGCATTCTGCGAAAGGTTATGTTTTGGTCGGCGTGTATTTATTTATTTATTTATTTGTAATCTTGTGATTCGTATAACTCAAAAAGTATTAAACCGAATTGCATGAAATTTGGTGGGATGATTGGTTATTAGCCAGGAAGCATTCGATTAGATTTTGGGATCGTTCGGGTCAAAGGTCAAGGTCAAGGTCACGAAAAGGTCAAAATCGTCTTTTTACGATAACACGGTCAATTTTTATTAAATTTGCATGCAAGTAACGCCAAAATGTTCAGAATTCAACGCCTCATCTTGTGATATGCAATATGACACAATGACGCCCATACTCTTGTTACCGATTAGGGGTCAAAGGTCAGGGAGGTCACGACCTTGAAAACGAGATTACCTTCTCTTGTTGAAACGTTGTATTCACCGAGCTTGCGAGTGAAGACTTGCCAAAACGACGTGAGTTGATTGTTGTTTAGTCCATAGCCCCCGAAAGTCGGGGGGGGGGTCATGACATTATAGATATGTGGTTTGTGTCATAAGACCATTCATATGAAACCAGTTCCCCACACTCATACCAAGAAGAAAAAAAGTAGTGGCGGCAAAGGTATGCGCTCTATGAGTGCCCGTTCTAGTTACTTATTTTGTAATTAGAATGCCATGCCGTGGAAGGACATATTAAGCTGTCCTTTACACCTTAACATGGCGTGTGTTTAAAACAGGGAAATTCTTCCGGGTTCTTAGAAGTTAATTGGCATAACCAACTCAGGAGATCATGACGATCACACTTCACATCAGACATCTCCAGTGGAACTCCACAAAAATATGCCCCCCACACACACACACACACACACAAACACACACACACATGCCTCATCCATTTATAGTTGAGTCCTAAAGGGTCTGCAGGGTATTTTGGGTCATCTGTTTCTTCAGGGTCTTTAATGTTGATTATATTCTCTTTAATGTTAAACTGATGCAAGATGTAACTAACTCGTCAATTGCGTGCATTAAACAATGTTGATGTTTGTCAGTCTCTGACTACGGTTAACTTTAACATGGTCATGGTCGAGCGGTAAAGTACAACTAACTCGTTATCATTTGACGTTATGTACTCCATGATGCTATGTACTCTACTACTCACTTGTTAAAGGAAATTCTGCTGCTTTTTCTCCTTCGGTTGGTACAACCATACCAAGTACAGCTTTTCGGCATCTTTCAAGTCCTGCAGATGCAATTTTGACCGGAACGATGATGGCGGTCAAGCTTTCTAATCTGGCCATGATTTAGTCTAACTACGCCCTCTAGTGGTTGAAATGGAATTCTATGGTTTTTGTGTCGTAAGTTCAAATTATAAAGTTGTTGGAGATTGAACGGAGAACATTGTGGCATCAACCCAAAGTCGATGGGACTTCTGATTCCGCAGTCATCGCCCAAAATATTTTTTTTTACATTTTTGCAATGTCACGTCATAACACATTGACTGAATTTTACGAAACGAAAGTCTCAGAATGATCAGCTGAGTGGTTTGGGCTGTGGACAGACAACCAAACAAACCAAACTGATCAACAAACTTGGTGAAATACGTTAACGTGGGTGCAAAGTTACAAACAGACCCAAATGCAATACCCCCTCCCTCTGGCGAGGGTAATTATTACTGATGTCAGTGTTCATAAATTGTTAATGAAGTAAAAGTCTATGGACATCGCCACCCACCCCCCCTTCCCCCCTCCTTCCACCTGACCTCATATTTTGCAAGGATCATGGAAGAGCTGAGAACAAGGAGTTCTGAGGTGTACATCAAGAGAAAGGGACGGTGGAGAATGAGCAGATAGAACAGTGACAAAAAGGAGCTGGATGGAGTGGAGATGAGAAATATGGCTGGCCTGCTTGAGATTCTAATGTGAATACATTTCTCTTGCAGTTAAGAACCCAGTTTCAATCCAAAACTCTTCACTCTTATAGTACCAGCAACCATGTTCCACACTGGTTATTCCCAACCAACGGGATGTGTTTGTCACACACCATGCTATATGGGGTGCACATGATTTGAGCCGCATGATAAGCTCTGTGCAACCTGTGCAAAGCTAAACCTGTGTATCTCATCCTTTAACCGTGCAAATTTGTCTGTCATCTCCTAAAATCATTATAATCCATATAGTAACATACTAATATCTTGCATGTGTTATGGTATGTATGTACAGACTCTTCCACTAGCCTTAAATACCATATTTAAAAAAAATATATAATTAACACAAAGTCTATGATAGGATGGGAGTGAGATGTCACTTTAAAGAACTCTCGTGAAGAGTGGGACTACACTGAAATTGGCAGCGGGATCCATAAACGAGAGACAAAGGCGTCGGGACGAGCAGGCATTCATAAGTTATGGAGGCAAACAGAGAGTGGTTATGACATCAGGGTGGTCAGGGAGCAAATGCTTTGCACCATAGCTTCTTATTTAGAGATCCTCAGAGCTTTCAACGCCCCCATGTTGAGACACCAGTCCAGAGTTATACCTTGCATCACAGATGAGTACCAAGGAATGGTTTAGCACTGTGGATGCCTGCTTCTTCAAGCCAATTTTGAAATATGCACTGCCTCAATCAGATTCTGGTTGATGATGAGGTGGTCAAAAGGGTCCCATAGACTAGAACGCAGAATGTGGTTTATTTTAAGCAAGTAGATCGGGTGAGTGTGTCCGAGTTGCGTTGAAAGCCATGCTCCTTTGGTTGTAGACAGTTTTGTTTTGTTGGAAAATCAGCCAAAACATCATGCTGCAGCCTCTATGTTGTTTGGGCAAGAAACTGTGGCACATGGTGGCGTCATCCACAAAACAGGGTTTTATCCAATAAGACTATAATAGGTCACTGAAGGATATCAAAAAATGGATTGGGCCCCAGACGCTGATCTGACAGACAGCAGGCTCCAAGGAGGTCTGAACATATGGAAGAAGTCAGTGAGCAAGCTAAAATGGACCCTGGGTACCAATGGCAGAAAGCTTGGCAAGCAAAACAGGATGCCAGACTGTGTTGAATGCAAGAGATATATCCAGAGACTGTGGTGATTTCTTGTTTGGGTTTCAGGGCTTCTACCCACTGCTGTGTCAAGAGAAGTAGCATGTCCAGAGTTGAATAGGTTGGCCAGGAACCAAATTGGTGGTTTATAATGAGTTAATTAAAAGGAGAAATGCCTTCAAATCCATCACAATGATTGATTCCATCATCTTGCTTATCGTGCGGAGGAGGCTGGGAGTTCTATCGTTTTGAGCATCAGTTTCGTTGCCCCTTTTTTGTGTATTGAAATAATGTTTGGTGCTTTCCAATTGGACACTAAGGTGTCAGAAGTGAATAACCTCATTAAAGAAAAAAAATCAGAAGCACGTTTTACAAAGAGTAGAGTTTATGACTAATGAGGGGTGAGGATTGGAGCAAAGAAGGTTGGAGGAGAGTTTGTTTAATGACATTAGAGCGTTGGCAACAACAAAAAACAGTTTAAACATTTGGCTTTGTAATGACTGGGTTACATTGTGGAGCAGTCCTTGATGATAAAAAGAGAAATTGCATGTAACCTACACTCGAGATAAAGGTGACAAGTTACCAACGGGGAGAGAGAGAGAGAGAGAGAGAGAGAGAGAGAGAGAGAGAGAGAGAGAGAGAGAGAGAGAGAGAGAGAGAGAGAGAGAGAGAGAGAGAGAGAGAGAGAGAGAGAGAGAGAGAGAGAGAGAGAGAGAGAGAGAGAGAGAGAGAGAGAGAGAGAGAGAGAGAGAGAGAGAGAGAGAGAGAGAGACAGAGAGAGAGAGAGAGAGAGAGACACACACAAGAGAGAGAGAGAGAGAGAGAGAGAGAGAGAGAGAGAGACAGAGACAGAGACAGAGACAGAGACAGAGACAGAGACAGAGAGAGAGAGAGAGAGAGAGAGAGAGAGAGAGAGAGAGAGAGAGAGAGAGAGAGAGAGAGAGAGAGAGAGAGAGAGAGAGAGAGAGAGAGAGAGAGAGAGAGAGAGAGAGAGAGAGAGAGAGAGAGATAAATTTGGTTATCAGACAAGTGTGGTGTTGAGGTTTCATTATGGGCCATTCAGAAATTTTAAATATTGCCTTCTGTAATATGAGGCTTCTAAGCAGGAAAATATAATGTTTCTCATTGGGAATTGCTTCAAAACTTCAGTGTATTGTAAATTGGAAACAGATAGGAAAGCTTCAGACTGGAATGGATGCACTGATGGATGAGAGAGAGAGAGAGAGAGAGAGAGAGAGAGAGAGAGAGAGAGAGAGAGAGAGAGAGAGAGAGAGAGAGAGAGAGGGAGAGGGAGAGGGAGAGGGAGAGGGAGAGGGAGAGGGAGAGGGAGAGGGAGAGGGAGAGGGAGAGGGAGAGGGAGAGGGAGAGGGAGAGAGAGGGAGAGGGAGAGGGAGAGAGAGAGGGAGAGGGAGAGAGAGAGAGAGAGAGAGAGAGAGAGAGAGAGAGAGAGAGAGAGAGAGAGAGAGAGAGAGAGAGAGAGAGAGCAGGCTATGTCCATCCTAGGTGCAGAAGTGGTGAGAGGGGTGGTGGGACAGGGGAACCAGTCTTCCACGGAGTAACAAGTGTGTCAACCAAACCACTTAGTGAGACCAAAGAGTCAAATATTAACTTTGTCGTATCCCTGAGTGATTTACCAATGTGTGTGCCATCTCTTGGATGGACGTTACCGTGAGCGTCCCATTTGTCGAATGAGTTGGTGGATGTTAAAGATCCCATGGTGTCCTTCATGAAGAGTAGGTGAGATATCGCCATCCTCGCCAAATTCCAAATTCCTGCCCTGACTTCCCTGTGTTGGAGTGGTGACCTATCCAGGGTTGTAATCTTACTCGTAGTGACTGCATCGGCAGCCCTTTGCTCCTTATGGTGCGAGAGGGATCATCCACCCATCCAATCAGTGTGAACACTCCTCATTTTCATAAATGCCAAGGTGAGCCAATGAAAAAAGCCAAGAATTCACAAGGTTTTGGAAAAGCGATGATAATATAAAACCTATATGCCAAGAAACCCTATAGAAAACCAAGACGCCAAGGTAAACAACGAATAGCCAAGATCTTGTGAAAAAAGCCAAGGAGTGGTCACACTGCATCCAATATCCCTGAGTATAGAGATAGCATATGAACCAATTCCTCCTTTAGTTCAGAATAAGCTTTAATATTTTAAACTTCACTTAAGCCAAGTAGATTGTAGTTTGGATTGCATCTCAATCTTGACGAATAAAAATGACTTTACCATTACTATTTGACTCTGAAGTTGCTGATTTTTCAAACAGTACTTCAACAACAAATGTATTTCTAAACTTGAATAAAGTATACACGGTTTTCCATTGAGCAGCCAGCAAATAATCTTGAATTTTTGGAAAACATTGCACCATTAATTTCATCAAATGTGATGGTCCCTTTGCCGTTTCATTTGACAAGACGTATTGCCTTTGATAATGAAGAGTGCAAAACTAAACACAAACAATGCTACAGAGCTGAGATGTATGGTTGACTTAAAAGGAATGGCAGGATGTGAAAATGGAACAACAATGCCATTGTGTCGAGGATTAGCGTGTCATCATGAAAATCGATCGTGTATTGACTGCTAACAGTTGGCCGTGTCGAATATCATAAGGAATTCCAGCTCTATTGGCAGTATCTGAGCCAAGCCAACCTTCTGACCACCTGAGCATTCCTCAAGATAATGTATTTGCAAGACGTGTTGTAAGAATGCATGAGATTGCCTTTAAAAGGTCTCAAACATTGTTAAGTCGATGCACGAAGCCGGTCTCCTGATACCTTTACGTTTTCATTTTGTCAACCGCAACTATATCCTGTGATGTATTTCCATTGTGGACACAAAGAAAATGAAGCGGAGTGATTATTGACAAATTATTGTGAGACTTCAAGGTGTGAATCCATAGTCATTGCATTGGTTCGTGCGTGGAGGTGACAGTTTAGGGCGACAACAATGCATACTGAATTTTAGCTCGTAACCTCTCAGACCTAGACATCCATATAATAATAAGCAGGCAGACACAGAATCAGCTAGCTCGCAATCCGGCAGGGTCAGACACGCAACTAGTAACCTTGCACGTCAAGAAACGCAGAAAATAACTTGACAGACGCGGTCATAATGTGGCTTATATAGCTGATTGCATTTGTTGACACACAGTGCTGGTGGAGGGAATTAAAGCAAGAACTGAATGTAAAATGACATCACATAGTTTGCCTTTATGACCTGACTCCTTAAACAGCAATTATTTCATTTCATTCAGGCAGCTACTTGGCAGCAAGTGTTTACTCAGAGATGAGTTGTTGATGAATTCAATACAGTAAGTCCCCTTGACTTGATCCGACAGTGTGCAAATAGGACGACCGCTTGTACAAGCATCCTGAAGCTGAACTCGGAATACATGTTGATTGCATCCTACATTGCAATAGTCTTGCAAGTCCACAGTTCATTCACACATATTTATTTATGATGCACATTTTTTTTCAATCATTCCTTTTTGTATGCTCATGCACAGGAAAACCTCATTTGCGATACGTTGTTCATCCGATAACACTTCAATTGCACCGTGGCATAAATAAACCAATCCTATTGTTTTTCTTCGCTGTCCTAATGATTCGGCTTTGTTTCGACACTGCATATATGTGAAAGAGATTGCAGATTTGAATTTAACATGATCCAACCATAGATATGGATGTATGAGGCACAGTGTGATCAAAAACATTTTATGCATCGAGCTGGGATGTGGGAGGATGGAAGTGCTAAGTACTATAACACTGGAAATAATGGTCTCGATACCCTGTCGGTTCATCCACCACATGGGTGGTTTTCACAGCCATGGACAGCAGGAGCTCCAATCAGCTTTAGAGACTTGGGAAAAAAAAATGTCCAATCAATCTCTGTGCAAGAATCGGTTAAATTTGCATAGAAACATCACCTTGTTATTGTATTTCTGAGTGAGTGGGTAGAAATCGGGTGTATAAAGTAGGAAGAATGCACTTTGGTTTGTACTCGATACATTGAATTTCTCTCTTTGTGACTCCATCGATTCGGGCATATTGTGAAGCTGTTGAGAATGTTCAGTATCAAAGTAACCCAGGAAGCCATATACGTATGTCTGCTTTTGGAATGGAGCAATTTCTGTTTTGGATAAATCTTCACAGTGGAACACTGTGCAATTGTCTCGTGGGATGGCAGCTGGATGATAGGCGATCTGAGGCATGCTGAAACCATCAGCAGCTCAGGGTGACCCTAAAATTACACAGATATGTGTTATCGGCATACTGTCTGCCTCGAGCCATTGAGAAAATTTACAAAACCACAGTTTCCTTATGAACAATGGGTTGTCGGGCAGTGGAAGTAACACTGAAAGAGCAATGTGTGCACAAAACGAGTGGTAAGAAGAATGTCTAGGATGTGTTAGTGGTGGGGTGAGAAGGGTTGGAGGGGGGGGGAGGGAGTGGCTGTTCAATCGGACTGCTCTTTTGAATGCATAGTGCAGGATGAAGGGCACCTTGACCTTCGAGCAGTTGCATTATGAGATATTTGGGGAGATATCAGTATAGCAGATTGTAAGCGTCTTTCGATGAATTTTCTTGTTTTATTCCCATTGTAAATGATGAGTGGTTGGAAGGGAGGGCGGTCGGTGGTTTGACAAAACAGAAGTAATGTTGGGTGTCTGGGGAAGGAGGTGTTTAATGCCTGTTAGGGAAAATGAGTACATCAGAAATTTGATGCTAGATTGAGTGAAATATGATTGGTGACCAACCCCTTGATTTTATAAATTTCCCAACTCCGACCTGTCCAAAATTGATTGGTTGCATCTTTTGATGAAATATTACTTCATATGATCATAGCTGTCATTCGCAAGACCAAAAATGAAGGATCATAAAACTGCGTAAAGATATCCTCAAAAATATAGTCTCTGGCCAAGAGTCATTTGTGGTCCATATTCCACGAAGGTCCATATTACAATTCATCAATTTCCTATCTGATAGGATTAGGCCTATCGATTGAGACAAACAATTGCTCAATTTACATACGAGGGGCGTTCAATAACTTATATGAATGAAATATTCATAATATTCCAAAAATGGCAAGTTACAAATTTTTATTTTTATTCTTTATTTACAAAATTTATGCCAAATGAATGAGTAAGATTATTATTTTTTTCTTATGAATTTGTATTGAAAGATGATTAACAAAAAATGGCATTTTTTTGGTAATTTGCAGATTGACTCATTCATCAAATTTTAATGTTAATCATACCATCATTTGTGGAATTAAGTGAAAAAAGTTAACATGAGGGTAGATATTCAAAAAACACCTGTATTTTAATGATCATCCTTGTGATATGCATCCCATATGATATGAAACAATTCTCTTTAATATACAATTTGGTGGGAAAAGTGATTAGTCTTTATTGATCCAGCTGCCCCAACAAACTATTCGGTGTCTAAAAATGTAAGGATGAGCCATAATGCAAAGATAGGAGAAAAATGATACCATATTGATGTTGAGTTGTTGGAACAGACTGAGCATACAATTTCGAATCATCATTAAGATCAATTATTCGTCTGGAACTATTAATTAGCACTGGAAACGTGCAATTATCTGAATTTAAGGATTCAAAATCAATACCATCTCCCACAAAGAAGCAGAAAATCAGGGCCTGCTTTTGTCCCATTTCAAACAGGTCAGTGGCCTTTCAGTTTTCTCCCGCTTGTCCTCCAGTTAAACTCCCTCTGCTCTCTTGGCTATCCATTCCTTCTCAGCCCGTCCAGGTTGAACTGTGTTCTTCCAGCAATCCCCTCCTTGTGAACTCCCAAAATTCTGGCTCATTATTCACCTCATCTCCTTTGTTCCCATTTTCTCCCTCTTGTAGAACTCTTTTCTCTTTCTGAAAAATCCTCCCTTTAGGGCTTCAAGTTGGCAGTACTCCACAATCTCAGGTCATGCTCCATCCATCCCCATTATATTTTCGAACTTCATGAACACCTTCCCACCTCTCACCATCTTTTTCCAGGTTGCTATGTTTCCTTTTCTCTTTCACTACTCTTGTCATGTCAATGTGTTGCTTCATTGTCGGTGTGTTGCTTCTGCCTTTTCTCAGATCCTTCTTCCATGAGCCGAGACTTTGTGTCCAAATAAAAACAGAGCTCTCTTAATTCTAACCAATGCCGGCTCATTATTCTGAATGCTCAGGCATTTTTTTGAGAAACATTTTTAATCCTAGATTATTCAAAGATAATCACAGCATGATTTAAATACATCTATTGTTATACTTACCGAAGGAGAGGGTATTGCATTTGGATCCGTTTGTGTGTCTGTTTGTCTGTTTGTCCGCACAGAACTTTCATGTTTTTCTCCGCAATCACTTGACAGATTGAGATGACATTTTTACCATCGGTGCGACTACTCATGTAGAATGTTATAGTGATAATTATGACATCATAGGACACCGTGTGGCAGCCATATTGAAAACTGGAAACACTTTGGACCTCTGTTTCTCTGAAACCGCACCAAGGAAAAATTTGAAACTTGGCACATTGCAAGTACTCATAGAGAATAAGAGTGATTTTTTTTATGATGTCATACATGGCTTTGTTATGATGTCACAAAACATCCTTGAGATTAAATATCCTTGTGCGGAAGCAGATCGCATTTGCAAGCTTCAGAAGTTGCTATATATATATATATATATATATATATATATATATATATATATATATATATATATATATATATATATATATATATATATATATATATATATATATATATATATATATATATATATATATATATATATATTGTAACGGATCTGGAAACCATTTGCATTCAACATGTCTCAAAAGTCAGTTATGTTGTTAAGTTTGTGTGTCGTCAGATCCCTTTCCTTTTGTCTCGTGGGAGAATCAAAGGCGTGCATTGCGATTTCTTTTTAGTTAGGTTATTAAATCTTTACATCCAACGAACCCTCCAACAACGATTCCATTCCCCATCACGATCCACTACCCACCTGCTGTCTACAAGCACTATGACTTGCCAAGGCAGGGTGTTGCAGCCGTTCCTTGCCGCTTCCAACAAACGTTCCTTCCACAAATGTTGTAACTCTTGCATGACGGCCTGTGCAACATTGATACTGTTACTCGTCAAGTATGAACCCGCGTGGAAGACTGGCTGGGGTTTCCCGGCAGGGGCGTTGCAGCGTTGATAGTTACTCATCGAGTGTGGGGCTGCGTGGAGGAGTGGCTGAGGTTTCCTGGCAGCGGCCAAGGCCCCGCCCCGGAAAGGTGGGCCGTAGGACCTGTCCAATCCGAGGCGGACAGCGAGGTGTGTTCACCAAGGCACCTCACCGCTGAGGGAGGTCCATAAATTCCCGAGCACTTTCTGAGGCAGGTGGTCTTTTTGAGGTATTGGGTCGTCTTCTTGAGGTCTTGGAGAGTCTTTTTGGGGTCTTGGAGAGTCTTTTAAAAGTTCTTTTGAAGAGTTTTTGGTGGGCATCGAGGCGGCAAATGTGTTTCTGCTGGCCCTCTATGAGAAAGGGAAGAGCGACCCCGACCTCCTCTGTGGACCCCGGCCATTCACCACCCGAGCTCCACCATGAACCTCGTGTCCCACACGTGCGACTGGGGAGCAAACCAGCAACCATTGTCAGGTGCCGCATCGCGGAGCACGCCTTTCCTTCGACGGTCAGGTACACCACCGAAATCTGGCCCTCCGCTGTCTCTCTCCACGGCTGCGAGGGTCCAATAAAGACTGGGTTTCTTTTCATTTTGTGTGTGTGTGTGTCTGCGTGTGGGCCCGTCTTTAAGTAGAACTGAATAAGTGTTTTTGGATCATTGTAAATACTTCTTGCATATTCGTGTTAAGTCTTGCTTTGTGTCTTCATTTACTATAAATAAAACTTGTTAGAAATGCCCCCAGTTCGTTTCCATCCTTCCTTGCATTGGTCAAGCATGGTTCGGATCTGAGTTTAGCCGGGTTTTTATACCCGATAATCCGTTCATTCCAGCCGGCACGGCTTTGGCAGTTTCCCCTCGGCTGCACCCAAACCGGAGTTGGTAGTCAGTCGTTGGGACTCTACCGCAGTCGGTAGAGTGACCCGGTTCGAGCAAGGCGTGCTGAGGGCGTGGTTTCCCCAGTAGTCGAAATCGTGTCCTTAATTAGGTAAATTGGTTATAGTAAAATAGACCCTTCCCTAGCGGTTGTGATATTGGCATCCACGGTCGGTTAGACGACCCGCCGGCTCGCGGAATTATCCGAGCGACGGGCTACAATTCCGGGGAGTTTGGTGGGAGACGACGCAAGCTTTCCCCACCTAGTGGTTGTGCTTGCCACCAACCCCCGGCCCACAACAATATATATATATA